>NC_133661.1:54848621-55179259 GCF_037893015.1 Macrotis lagotis
TAGTGATTGTTGGAAAATATTAAATATTCCATTATTATTTTGCTATGTGCAATAATAACTGTTGTTAGTTTTGTATTTTTCCACACCATTTACTGTATGTGGCCCTTAAGTAGGTGGGAAAGTGAATGAACTTGATTCTAATCTAGGCCTTGCCATTAGTGTTGCATTAGTGTTATGATTGTCTTTGTGTAAGTCATATGCTCCCTCTGGCAGCTCATTGTTTTCATAAATATAAGAGTATTGCCCAAATGATTTCTAAGGCCTTTTCCAATTGTTGGCTGGATGGTTTTTGTCTTTTATTATCAAAAAAGAGCAAATGAGACAAATGACAGTGTGTCCATCTGTGGCTGATCAGCCCAATATGAACTTGGAATTCTCTACCATAGGTTGGGCACAAATAATCCATGTGAGCATCTGGGGTACTTACCTGGCACAGGACCGCACAGCATGCCATACCCTCATCAGTGAGGGTGCTAAACTCTATGAGGAAAGCAGCTCTAAACTTATGTATGTCATGTTTCTTTTGAGCTGCTTCATTTCTGCCTTCCTCATAGAGAGCAGTCCCCCCCTCACTGATGAGAGCATGCTATGCTGGGCAGTCCTGTGCCAGTATCTCCCAAACTGTACAATCAGTTCTATAGTTCTTCAGTGAGACCTTCAGGATGTCTCAGTATTGCTTCTTCTGACCCCCTTGTGAGCACCTGTCCTGTGTGAGTTCTCCATAAAATAGTTCTTTTGGCAAGTGTATATCTGGCATTCTAATAACATGTCCAACCCATTCCAATTGAACATGTTAGGGTCCTATTTGTAAGCAATATAAAAAGCAAATTCTTAAAGGAGGCTTCCCATGTTCCTATTTACTTCTCTCCCCCTCCCAACCTCAAACATAAAAAGACCTTAGATAGATTAGTAGGAAGATGATGTTTGGGGAATTTTCTTTGGTGGGGGTCAGGAGATGATGTAAGGTAAATAGTAGTGAGGTGGTCAATCTGTCAACAAGTATTTATTTTTAAAATTATTTTTCAATGATCAAATATGTGTGTGTATGTATGTATGTATATTCCTTCTCTCTTTCATTCCTCTCTTCCTAAAATGTCAAGAAAAGTAAACCATAGTCAAGAAAATCAGATTCTCCTATTGGTCATGATATTATTCACATTAGTCTATTTCTTCTCTGTCTAAGCAGCATGCTTCAACATTAGTCATCTGGAATCGTAGTTGAACATTGTTTAACAAGCCTTTATTAAATATTTACTGTAGGCTAGGTGTTTAAAATTTTTACCTTTTTGGATTAAGGAAATTTGCTTTATCCCTAGTATAGTAGGAAATTTCATTATCTGAGATAATTTTAACCATTGTCCTTAAAAAAATTTTTCCTTTGTTTTACAAATTTCATGGGAAAATGGTATCCTTTCTTCATTGACTTATCTTGACTCTTTGGTAAAAGGAAATATACTTTATATACTCTTGATGACTATTGAGTGTGGGAATTTTTTAATGATATATTTATAATCATTATAAGTATTGCAAGTTAAAGTAGCTAATTTTCTTGTGAGTTATTAGTAGATAAAACCTAGAAATATTCTCATTCACCATCTCATAAATTTGCTTCTATCTTGCGACACAGATAAATTGTCTCTAATTTAATTTCTGTTTGATAATGGAATTGCTCCTGCTGATGCCTTTTGTACCGTCATTTTTAAAGAGAATCAGTTTCATCATTGGGTGAGATCTTGACTCTCCAGAATTGAATTCAAGTGAGGCAGAATTGTACAGTCATCCATCTTAACTCTCTTTTCCAAAGCAAGTCCAGTAGAATGACAACACATCATTTTTGCTCTTATGGATGTGTTTTAATTTACATTAGTATTAAGGGAGTATTTTTCTTTAAGTTATTAATAGATTGAATTTCTTTTCCTGATGATTACCTGTTCATAATCCTCAGTGTATAGGTCATTTATTGTTTGTTCAATTACCTTTATTCTTATCATATGAATACATTTCTTATGTGTCTTGGAATTGAGACTTTTATCAGAGAAACTTGTTGCAAATATAATTTTTTTATCTCAACTGAATTTGGTTTGTTTTGGGAAAACTTTTTTTTCATTTTATGCAGTCAGTGAATCATTTCTTTTGGTTTAGTCTTTTGTTTAGTCATAAATTCATTACATATCATGTATTTGAAAGTAATTTCTTATTTCTTTAAGCTATTGGTCTAAAATTGACTTTACTTTGTATCAGAAATATTTTCATTTTGTTGCAAAAGGGGTCAGGTTGAATTCTGGTAGCATTCTGGTCTTCTTCCCAGCTAATGGTCTTTGTGCTTTGAAGATTGCTTTGTCAGTGATGTGTCCTTTTTCCTGGCTATGGGACATCCTGCCCCTCTCTTCATTTGGCCCCTTTCTCCTCCTGTGTCTCAACATTCCCTCAGCCACTGAAGTTTCTGCCATTCCTGGGGAGCTGGACTCTCTCCTAGTAGTTCTCAGAATTTTTCTTCTCTCCTGATAGGAGGGTCTCTACTAGTGTCTTGATTAAGCTTAATGATTTCCAAAGGAGATGTGTCAGTCTGTATTACTGTGTTGTTAAATGGTCAACACTAAGGATTATGAATGCTGGGGATTGTGGATCCTCTGGGGGAGATTTCCTGGACAGAGGCTGCATTGATGGTCTGTTAACCTGCTAGAGGAAGGTTGCAGGTTTAGTGAAGCATTCATATGGACCACTGCTGGCATTAGATGGTACTGCATTCCTGAATCTGCCTGGTGATGCTGACTTGGTGTATACTTCCTTGCATTCCCCATTGATCCTCCACAGAAAGATTGCCCTAGAGTTGTCACTACCAAAAAAATTATGTATGTCATATGAACATCTCTTAAATTTATAAGTTTACAAAATTCATAGCTTTTGGTTTTACAAAAAATAATTGTTTACATTTAATTTTAAATACTAATCAAATTTTCTTAGATTTTTGATGGGTTTTCAAAGTGAGATTACAAATAAAGTGTTATTATAATTTGCTTATTTTTAACATTTTCTGCGTATTTTTATAGCTAAAGTCTAACTAACAAGCATTCATTAGTGATAAGATGAGCAAAATTTCTTTTTGAAATCTTTATGGTTTAGCTTAAATGATACCTCCTCTGTGAAACCTTCCCTGATCCTTTCCATTAAAATAACCCCTCTCTCCACTGATCTCTTATATCATTTTGGTTTTTGTCTCTGCTGCATTCTTATCAGATTATGGTTTGTACTGATAGATATTTTGGTACTTTTCATCTTTCTAACGACTTTGAAATATCATCAAAGGGTATTTCACGATAGCATATTTTTGTATCTATTATAGTTATATTGTGCTCCTTAGTTATGCATTTGTTTGGTTTCTATGATTTCAGAAAAATTGCAATTCAGATTGCACGCCTTAATGGCATTATAGCAAATGTTTCAGCTGGAGAGCTTTGTGTTCTTGTTTATTGTGAAATATTTCTGTACACTTGATTAACTTGTGACTTTTTTGAGTTTTTTTCTTGGTAGTTATTTTGACACTTGAAATCCACAAAGCTTCCTTACAAAATGCATTAAGTAAAAACAAATCATTTCATTTCTTACTAATGGATAGGTGGGTTACATCCTTTAACTTTGACAATCCATTATTAAAATTTGCTATTTTTGTATTTGATTAGAATTTTTGTTGTTGTTCCTTATTAATTTTATTTATAGTGATTTATCTTTCATTTCCTGTATGAGTTTTTATGCAGATTTTGTGTACAACATCGAGTAGTTAGATCTAGGTTTTATTTTATTATTTGTAACAAATTTTTCTTTTTTTATCCTAAGGATAGTCATTATTATAGTGAGGTTACTTAAACTTTCTTTTTCTTAACTAATATTTGTTGTGATTGCGTTTATTGGCCAAGTTAAAAAGTGCTTTTAAAAATAAATTATTTGTCCCTGAAAGATGAATTAAAATGATCTTCAGATTCTTATAATTTAGAAATTTAGCTTCCATTCATTTTTCCTTGTAATTCATTTTCTCTATATAGCTATGGATTTTTATTCTTGCTTTTCATCTAATGTGTTTGATGTGTTTCATAAAGGTGACCCTTTAAGATAACTCTTATGGAATAAAGAAATGGACTGAATTTTCTAACATTGTGGGAGAAGTTATTTTTAGTCATTGGTATTTCATTTTGGAACACTTCATTCTGCCGTGTGTGTTAATGAGTCATCTGGAGAAAATAGGCTGTCTCTTGCCGCAAGAGTCTGTGGCAAATAATAATAAGTCAAACACTGTGGGAGAGTTCCTCTCAAATAACCTAAACTTCAAAAAATTTTATTTAAAATACTTTTTAATGCCCATATGTAAAATATATAAACAGAGTGAAGGGGGTATGTGCATGGATTATCTTTATGTAATGATAAAAAGAAAACCTATTGAAAAAACAGTATATTTTTTAAAAAATATTTTTATAAGAATGTAATGGAGGTCCATTGTATCAATTTCAAACATGTGAACATTATTTTTGTATATCTCATCTTGCTAGGTAGTTAATCCAGCCTCAAGCACTTGGTAGCTTTGTGACCATGGAAATGTTCCTTCAGTCCCATGAGCAAGGCCTTCTGGTCCCCAAGGCTCTCCCTACTAGGCTGCCCGAGGATTTTCTGAAGGCCCATTCTTGCCAGGCTGATTCTTGGGCTCTTTAAGCTCAGTGGACTTCAACCTGCCCTAGATTTAAAGATCCTCTTCAGTGGGTCCTTCCTATTTCTGTCTTCTCGTCACCTCTCACCTCCCTTACCTCCAGGGCTCTCTACCCACTGCCCAGCTAACTTAATGTATTTGAGGATGATGAGGGTGCCACTGCCTGGGGTGAGTGTTGGGCCTTGATTCAGGATGCCCTGAGTTCACACACCGACTTCCCATATAACTGCAAGTCACACAACCTCTCTGTGCCTCAGTTCCCTCAGCTTAAAAATGGAGATTATAACATCACTTGGCAATATTTTTTGTTTCAAGTTTGAACTCAGGTCCTCCTAACCCCAGGAGGGTGCCCTGTGCATCACCTAGCTACTGCTCTTTGACAGTATTTGAACTAGCACAGTCCTGCCACACAGCAGACCCTATCTTGTTAGACATTAACAATGGCAATGGGGGGGGGGGTGCAGGACAGACTTTCCCCAGCCTGCACCCCTGCCTCTTCCCTTCCCTTCCCTGATTTCTTGTGGGGTTTTTTTTTTTTAGATTTTTCAAGGCAATGGGGTTAAGTGGCTTGCCCAAGGCCACACAGCTAGGTAATTATTAAGTGTCTGAGACCAGATTTGAACCTAGGTACTCCTGACTCCAAGGCCGGTGCTCTATTCACTGCGCCACCTAGCCACCCCATTCCTGATTTCTTGATAACTGAGCCGGGTTTCTCCAGGAGGCCTCTCCTGGTTCCCTCAGCTGCAATGCCTTCTTCCTTTTCTGGTTACCAGAGTCAACTTCCTATGGATCCAGTGAACTCAATGTTGTCACCCCTCTGCCAGAGTGAGCCTTGGGGATGGGCTAGCTTTTTTCTCTTCCCTTGCCTGTGGCCCGCACCATAATCAACACTTTCAGAAATAATTGTTGTCTGACTTGGTTTTCAAAACCAACATATTGCAAAGCAAGGTAAATTGATTCAAGTCTTCAGAAGACCTAGCATCTATTTGTAGCAAGTTGTGAGATCTTGGTTGAAGTGGAAATCCTATTTGTACCACTTGTCTCTCAAACATTAGTTTGGGAATAGAGGATAGAAATAGCTTTCCCTCTTAGAATGCTAAATAAATCCAAAAAAAACCCCAACCCTTTTTAAAGTACAGTGGCCAAGTCACCTCTGCCTATAGTTGACTGTCTAGTGAACAGTTGATGGTCATGACCTAGATGATCACTTCATTCAGCAAGTACCTCTTATGAGTCTTTTATTTATCTTATGCCATTGGGGCTAAATCCAAATGTAGCCTTAATATTTTTACATGGTCACTCATGTTATTCACAGAGAGTTCATGGAAAGACTAGAAAGTACGATGGGTTCTTGAATTCTATTCCAGAATTCTAAGTTATGGCTCGTAGTCACACAGGCCTATGAGTAAATAAATATTCAGGTTTGTGCATTAGAAACTTTAATACCTATATTTGTCATTAAAAAAATATTTAGTGGGAGTCTAATTTATTTTTGTTTATATCCTATTGAAGAACACCAAATTATGGTGTAAAAGACAAAAAGTAAATAAAATGTTAAAGGAAAAAAATAGATATTAGCTGCATTTCAGAAGTAGGTTACTGTTATTTCCTCCTTCCTCTCTTCTCTTTGTCAATGGACATGTAATAAGTTCAAAAGAGACCAGGCATCTGTGGACTTTGATGTTTTGCTACTTAAATTTTCTAGCATTACCATTTAGAAAAACCTACAACTGATCTCTTGTGAACAGAAGTTGTGGTACATTTAATGTGAACTAAAACTGAAATAATAGGGGAATTCATCAACAGTCATTGAAACATTAGGATATCTAGGGCTAACAGGAAAGTATAAAAATTTTGAATTATGGGCAGGCACATTATTTTGAAACAATAGGCAGAATGTTTGGAATTTTATGATTTTTGCCTTTTATTGCCAATAGTTTTGAATATTGATTTGTGTATTATGTTTTGAAATTCAGCTTATTAACAAATAATTATGTTCCAGATGATTTTTTTTTTTTTGAGTTATCAGCTTTTCTGTCCATGAAGTTAATTTTGATGGTTTTTGAATTTGAAGTTCTGGGAAAAGATTTGGTAGACTCTGCTATTTTTAGTATTTCTCTGTTGTAGCAAATTGTTTTAATTAAAATAGATTTTATGTTCAAAAATATCTTGATGCTTGTGTCAGCAGCATCCTAACAATGACTATTTACTGTAAAATTATTGACAGTTTACATTTGCTTGCCCTAGTGATAAATGAAAAATGCATCATGTGTTGGTTCCTGCTTATTATATAATCAGGGTTGGATTTCACCACCATTTTTTATTTTTTAAATCTAGTTTCTCCAGATTTTTGAAGGGTTCAGGGTGCTTATTTTAGTCAGGAGACTCAGATTTGACTCACCTCAAAATTTTACTGACCAGATGATCCTCATCAGGATCGTAAACTGGCACTATTTAGTTTTTAGGGACAGTGTAAGAAAATACTTGATAAACCTTAAAATATTTTACCCCCCCCAAAACCTCATGCATTTATTTTTTTCTCAACAATCACTATTGTTAGAATAAAAACATTTTTGCTTTTTTTTATACAGATACAAACTGCCCTGCAAGCCTTTCTTTAATATGTACCTTTCAATGGTTTAGTCTTCAGAAAATTTGTGGTTTCTTTCTTTGGGATTTTTTTCCCCCTTCTATTATTAGAAAAGATGAAAAATGCTTATGAAATACTCAGATATTTTTATATGAGTTTTAGTGTATACTGTCACAAGGGCAAACATAAGATATAAAACAGCAAGATTGTTAGATTTTCAGGACTTGGGAGTTGTAAGATGAAAGTGGGAAAAATGCAGGTTGTATAAAATATACAGTTGCTGTTGTAATGGAATGTAGTCAATCACTTTACATCTAATTAAATGCCTGTTTGGTACCAGGTCCTGAGGATCCAAAAAAAAAAAAAAAAAGAAAACTAAGAGTGAAACATGATTGCAATGAATCCACATTAACAGAGCTGCAGACAGAGGAGTTTCTGTTTGGTCCTCAAGGTGAGAGGGGGCCACCAGAGTTTATTGAGTGGAGAGTGGATGTCTGTCAGTGAGTGAGTGATTTTTTGTGTTTCTGTGTGTGTGTGTGTGTGTCTGTGTGTGTGTGTGTAGTTTGTTTTACAAAGAGTACTTTGACAACTACTGAGATTGAATTGGAGAGAGATGAGACAAGACAACCAAACCAACAGGCTATTGCAGTGCTTTAGGTGTATGATTATGAGGATGTAATATGAAAAGGGAGAGAGAGAGGGGAACTTATGTGAATGATATTCCAAAGATAAAAATAATAGGACTTGACATTTGATAAGGGAGGTAAGACAGAGTGAGAAATCCAGGATAATACCCAGGTTTTGTGCTAGGTGATTTATGATTTCATGTTTTTATGCATTGTGTCAATCATTAAAATAGTGTGAGTAGTAGACGGAAATGAATATTTTTCAAATGTAGTGATAAAAATTGTACCATAAGAAGGTTTCTTAATATATTGTCCTTTAATACAAAGTTTTTATAAAGCAGTTTGCTTTGCTTCCCACCCCCATCATGTGTGGGGTTTGGTAGAAGTTTTGTACTATATTGCTTCAAGAATATATGGTCGAATTCTCTGGTTTTTCCATCTTTAAAGTATGTATCTTTGTGGTAATATCATAGGGTCAAAATTATTATGCTTTATTGACTTTTCTAGTCCTATGAGAAATTATTTTCTGGAATTTTCTACTAGTAGTAGTATGCTGTCAATTCTAGGGCCCTCTTACCATTTATTCTTTTAACCTTTTCTAGTCTCATGAGTGTTAAGGTTAAATGTTTTTTTAAAAATTTTAATTAATATTGTTATTTTGAGTTAAAACATTTTATATGGTTTACTTGAAAATTTGCAATTTTTTTTAAGGTTTTTTCTAGGCAGTAGGGTTAAGTGGCTTACCCCAAGGCCACACAGCTAGGTAATTATTAATTGTCTGAGACTGGATTTGAAGCCAGGTACTCCTGACTCCAGGGCCAGTGCTTTATCCACTGCGCCACCTAGCCGCCCCCCTTTTTTTTAAAGGTTTTATTTTTTTATTTTTATTTTTTAGATTTTTTTTGCAAGGCAGTGGGGTTATGTGGCTTGCCCAAGGCCACACAGCTAGGTAATTATTAAGTGTCTGAGGTCGCATTTGAACTCAGGTCCTCCTGACTCCTGGGCCAGTGCTCTTATCTACTGCACCACCTAGCTGCCCCCAATTCTCCTTTTGAAAAATTTCCTTTTCATATTATTTGGTCACTTGTGTTTTAGGGAATAGCTTTTTAAAAACAATCATTTCACTTTATATATCATAGATATCAGGACTTCCTTAGATATTTACTACAAATATAGTAATACTCAAAGTTTCTCTTATTCTAGTTGATTATCTTGAGTGTATGCATATAAAATTATTTTGGTAAATTAATTGGAATTGTATGGTTTTTTTCTTGCATGATTACTATTTTATTTTGGTTAAGAATTATTTCCTGGTCATACTTTACAATATGCTTTCTTCTTTTGTCATCTAATTTATTTTAATAATGGGTGATATATATTATTTTGAGGTCTACTTCCTAGTTTTCCCAGGAATTATTTTCCAGGCCTTACAGAGTGTGTTTTGTTTTGTATTTTGCAAGCAAATGGGGTTAAGTGGCTTGCCCAAAGCCACACAGCTAGGTAATTATTAAGTGTCTGAAACTGGATTTGAACTCAGGGACTCTTAACTCCAGGGCCAATGCTGTATCCCTTGATCCACCTAGCTCCCCCTAGAATGTGTTCTTGAGCTTAATGATCTCTAAACTACTATCTTTATTTTTTTAATTCCTATTTAGTCAGTTCCAGGTATTAGCTTTTCAGTTTTTTTCAGAGCAGTACCAGAGTTTCAGTGACTACTACTTTATATATTATATTATTATGTTTTGAGATATGATAGAGACACTATGATATGATTACTTTTTTGTAAATAACATTATTTCCCCTTGAGTTTTTGATTTTCAAGATCAATTTTGTTAATATTTTATTTAGTTCTGTTAGAGAAACCCTCTGTGATTTGATGGGTATGGCATTAGACCTATATATTAATTTTTAGCATCATCATTTTTATTAAGGGTGTGACCCAACTGTGAGGTATGATTTATTCTTAGGCTTGTGCTATTCTTTGTTAGAGTTTGAGCTCTTTAGGAGCAATTTGTCTTTTTTATTTTTTTATCTCCCTAAGCTTGATGATTTGCACATAAGATGTACTTTATAACTGCTTTTTTCAGTCATTCAATGAGTCTCCAATTATTTATTTCTGTAAGGGTTTTTAAGTTATATACATATAATTCTTTAATTTGTCTTGATATGTTCACCCAGAGTTATTTTGTGAATTTTGTAGTTCCTTGGATGACTTATTAAAAAAAAGTCCATCTTTTGGCTTGTATTAGAAATATAGAGAGCCTCATTTTGTGGATTTATTTTGTAACATTTTACTTCTGAATTTATTGAATTCTTTTTTTTAATAGAACCTCAGATATTTTCTAAGTAAAACATGCTGCTACAAATACAAGATAATTTTGCTTTTTATTTTTTCTTCTTTTTTATTTCTATAACTGTTTAAAATTTATTTATATTTAAGATAATTATATTGACAGTGAATCCTCTTCCTTTACTCCTGATCTTATTGGAAATGCTTCTGTATAGCAGCTATAAGCATGATATATGTATATACATATATATACACACACACACATATATATATAATATCTGTACTATAGGCATACTTATAAATAATGCTTTATATTTGTATATAGCTATAAATATTAGCTCCTAATAAAAAGATATATCTGTTATATTAAAGGAAGTTTTGATTATTCCTAATATAAATGATTATATTTTTTGGAATTTTTTTTGCATCTAATTTTTGTTTTGTTTTCACAAGATTTATTTATTATTATTGTTATGAAATATTTATTTCCTAATGTTGAGCTTGATTTTAGTGAATGTTTTAAATAAATTATTTTAGTCTCATTGCTAATATTTTATTCAGTATTTTTTGTATCAGTATCCATTAGAGATACTAGTCTGGTTTTCATTCCCTGCTTTAACTCTTCTTTGAGTATAAGAGACACCTTTTTCACATAGGATATAGTAAGATATCTTTTACTTAACATTTTACTAATACTTTAGTTAATTGAGCTTTCAGTGTTTGATTAAATTTGTTTCTATAAACCTCTGAGTTCTTTCTTTGCAAATTCATTTATTCAATTATAAGTTCATGAATTCAGTTTCAGAGTTCAATTTTTTTATAATACTGAAATTTTTATTTTTTAATTTTGATAAATATTATTTCACATTGTCAGTTTTTTACATTAATTAAGTATATTATTTTCTAACAGTTTTATTTATTGTGTTTTCCTTTTTTTGAAAATAATAAGTTCAGATCAAATTAATGTCTTATTAGTAATATATATATATATATATATATATATATATATATATATAAAACTTGGTTTTAATTACCCTTATAATAATTTTTATCTTCAGTTTTATTTCTTTAGCTTTCAGAATTTTGTTCATTTGTTTAGTTGTGTCTGATTCTTCATGACTCCATAGACTTTTTTTAGCCTCTGGTATTTCTTGAAGTCTTTCTCATGATTATTTTTCATTGCTTTTATGAAATGCTCTTTTCCTTTAGCCTTCAATCTTTCCCAGCTTTTGGATCTTTTCCATTGAGTCCTGTTTTTTCATTATATGGCCAGAAAATTTAATCTCCATCTTCGGTATTTCCAATAAGTAGTATGAATTGATTTCTTTAAGTATTGACTGATTTGACCTGGCTGTCTAAGAGACTCTCAGAAATCTTCTCCAGAACCATAATTCTGAAGCATTGATTCTTCAGCACATGTCTTTCCTTATAGTACAACTCTCCCAGCCATCATGGCTTTGATTTTATAGACCTTTGTCAGCACGGTGATGTCTCTGCTTTTTAGTACACTGTCCAGATTTGTCATAATTTTTCTTTCAAGGAGCATGCAATCTTTTAATTTCATAGCTATAATTGCTGTCTGTAGTGATCTTTGAGCCCAAGACTGTAAAGTCTGGCACTGCTTCCATTTAATCTCCCTCCTTTTGCTAGGAAATAATAGGACCAGTTCAGTGATTTTAGTTTTTTTGTTTTTTAAATGCTGAGTTTCTTATTTCAGCTACTTTCTTATTTCAGCCATCTCGAAAGACTTCTTTGTTTTAAGCTTTCTGCCCTTGGAGTGGTATCGTCTTCATTTATGAGATTTCATCATTTCTCCTGGCAATCTTAGTTCCAGATTTTGATTCATCCAGCCTAAAATTTCACATGCTGTATGTACTCTGTTAAATAAATAAGTTGGCAGTATAGAGCCCTGTCATCATCCTTTTCCAATCTTCAGCCAGTCAGTTTTTTCCATGTTTGGTTCTAACTGTTGCTTTTTAATCCTCATATAGGTAGGTTTCTTAGAAGACAAGATAGTCTGGTGCTCCCACTTCTTTGGGGACTTTCATATTTTATCGTGATCAACACAGCTCAAGACATTAATGTAGTCAGTGAAACAAGTAGATTTTTCTGTCAGTTCTCCTACTCAAGGTAACCTGGAAAAGGGCACAAAGGCTCTGCTCCTTGGGGTTGGAGCGGGGGCCGCCAGAGCGAAAGAACTTCAGCCACCTGGAGGCAGCCCCAGGGCACTGGGAGCTGTGGCTCACAGCAGCTGGGGTGTCTCCTGAGCTACACCCCGGGGAGCACCAGGCACAAAGTGGGGGAACAGTGGCGGACCTCTGCCAGAGTGAGCACGTGGAGCCCAGCTGTCAGGGCACACAGCAAGCAACCTGGTCTTTAGGCAGCTCAGATCCAGGAACAGAAGCAGGTGGAGCCCATAAGCAGGAGCCCCCAGGGTGGGAGCCCATTGAAACTAGGGAGGGGAGTGAATAGAGAGACAGCTCTGTCCTCTGCCCCTGGAACAGGACTCTGGGGCTCTGACCACATTCAGATCCTGATCACAGTCTAGGCCCCCCCATAGAACAACAGCCCCCCCCCCCCCCCCCCCCGCCCACCTCAACCCCGTGGCAGACGGGAGCGCATATGGTTATTCACAGATCAGGAGGGAGGACAGAGCCTCACACACTGAGACCCTTGTGGGAGTATCCCAAAAGCTCAAGAAGCACCCCCAAAACAGGCTTGGGCTGGGAAAATGAGCAAGCAGAGAAACAAAAAGAAGACTATTGAGAAATATTTTGCAAATGAGCCCAAGAAGGACCAAAATACTCAGTCTGAAGATGAGGAAGCACAAGCTCCTGCATCTAAAGACTCCAAGAAAAACAGAAATTGGGCTCAGGCTATGACAGACCTCAGAAAAGACTTTGAAAATCAAATGAGCAGGAGATGAATGAAAAAAAATACAAACGAAGGTGGCTTAGCACTACCTGATCTAAAATTATATTATAAAGCATCAGTCATCAAAACTGTTGGGTATTGGCAAGAAATAGAGTGGTGGACCAGTGGAATAGACTAGGTGTAAAAGCAGGAGAGGCTTATAGTAATCTGCTGTTTGATAAACCCAAAGAGTCAGGCCACCAGGATAAAAACTGCCTCTTTGATAAAAACTGCTGGGATAATTGGAAGTTAGTATGGAAGAAACTTAGATTAGACCAACATCTCACACCCTTTACCAAGATAAGATCCAAATGGTTACAGGACATAGACATAAAAAACAATACTATAAGCAAATTAGAAGATCAAGGAGTAGTCTACCTGTCAGATCTATGGAAAGGGGAACAGTTTATGACTAAGGAAGAGTTGGAGAACATCACTAAAAACCAATTAGATGATTTTGATTACATTAAATTAAAAAGCTTTTGCACAGATAAAACCAATGTAATCAAGAACAAAAGAAAAGTAACGAATTGGGAAACAATCTTTACAACTAATGATTCTGAGAAAGGACTCATTTCTAAAATATACAGAGAACTGAGTCATATTTTTAAAACAAAAAGCCATTCCCCAATTGACAAATGGTCAAAGGATATGCAAAGGCAATTTACAGATGAGGAGATCAAAGCAATCCATAGCCATATGAGAAAATGCTCTAAATCATTAATTATTAGAGAACTGCAAATTAAAGCTTCGCTGAGGTACCACCTCACACCTCTCAGATTGGCCAGTATGACCAGGAAGGATAATGATCATTGTTGGGTTATGCGAAATCTGGGACACTATTACACTGTTGGTGGAGCTGTGAACTCATCCAACCCTTCTGGAGAGCTATTTGGTACTGTGCCCAAAGGGCAACAAAAATGTGCATACCCTTTGACCCAGCAATACCACTACTGGGTCTATACCCTGAAGAGATGAGGAAAAAGGGCAAAAACATTACTTGTACAAAAATATTTATAGCAGCCCTGTTTGTGGTGGCAAAGAATTGGAAATCCAGTAAATGTCCTTCAATTGGGGAATGGTTTAGCAAACTGTGGTATATGTATGTCATGGAACACTATTCTATTAGAAACCAGGAGGGAGGGGATTTCAGGGAAACCTGGAGGGATTTGCATGAACTGATGCTGAGTAAGATGAGTAGAACCAGAAAAACACAGTAAACCCTAACAGCAACATGGGGGTGATGATCAACCTTGAAGGACTTTCTCGTTCCATCAGCGCAACAATTGGGAACAATTTTTGGCTGTCTGCAAAGGAGAGTACCATCTGTATCCAGATAAGGAGCTGTGGAGTTTGAACAAAGTACAAGGACTATTCCCTTTAATTCGGAAAAAAAAAACCCAGATGTCTTATTGTTTGATCTGGTTACCGATGAGAATTCTGTTCTCTTTAAGGATATGATTTTTCTCTCATCACACCCAATTTGGATCAAGGTACAACATGGAAACAAAGTAAAGACTGACGGAGTGCTATCTGTGGGGTGGGGGTGGGGGGAGGGAAGCAAGATTGGGGGAAAATTGTAAAACTCAAATAATGTCTTTAATAATAATTAAAAAAAAGAAAATCAAATGAGGGAGTTAGAAGAAAAACTGGGAAAAGAAATGAGAGAGATGTAGGAAAACCATGATGATGAAGTCAGCAGCTTAGTCAAGGAAATCCAAAAAAATGCTTAAGAAAATAGCATGCTAAAAACCAGTTTAGGTCAAATGGATAAAACAGTTCAAAAAGTTATTGAGGAGAAGAATGCTTAAAGCAAAATTGGCCAGATGGAAAAAGAGATAAGAAAACTCTCTGAGGAGAACAAATCCTTCAGACAAAGAATAGAATTCAGGGCGATTGATGAATTGACCAGAAATCAGGAATCAATACTTCAAAAACAAAAGAATGAAAAATTAGAAGAAAATTTGAAACATCTCATTGAAAAAACAACTGATTTGGAAAACAGACTTAGAAAAGATAATTTAAAAATTGTTGGGATACCTGAAAGTCATGATCAGGAAAAGAGCCTTGGCATCATTTTCAAAGAATTACTACAGGAAAATTTCCCTGATATTCTAGAAGCAGAGGGCAAAATAGAAATGGAGAGAATCCATCAATCCCCCTAAAACCATCCCCTAGGAATATTATAGCCAAGTTCCAGAACTCCCAAGTCAAAGAGAAAATATTACAAGCAGCCAGAAGGACACAGTTCAAATATCATGGAGCTGCAGTCAGGATCACACAGGACTTAGCAGCAACTACATTGGAAGCTCGTAGGGCTCGGAATATAATATACCAGAAGGCAAAAGAGCTTGGAATGCAACCGAGAATCAACTACCCAGCAAAGCTGAATGTCCTCTTCCAGGGAAAAACATGGACTTTCAATGAACCAGGGAAATTTCAAATGTTCCTGTTAGAATGGCCAAAGCTGAACAGAAGGTTTGCTCTTCAGATACAGGACTCAGGTGAAGCATGGAGATTGGAAGAGAAGGGGAAAATATGAGGGACTTAGAGGATGAACTGCATAGAAAAACGACACTGATAATACTTATATGAACCTTCTCAGTTAATAGAGCAGATAGAGGGAGCTTTTATAGTTGAAGCACAGGAGAAAGCTGAATTCAAAGATAAAATATGGTGTAAAAATGGCGTCAATAGTAAAAAGGGAAATGTAATGGGAGAAAGAAAAAGGAGAGGGAGAATAGGCCAAGATATTTCATTTAATAAGTTTTTTCTTTATGACAATGAGCTGTTGCAATGATATGGAAGGGGGGAGGCAAGGGGAAATGAGGGAATCTGCTCTCATCAGAGGTGACTAGGAGAGGAAACAGCATATTTACTCAATGAGGTATAGACATCTGGAGTAAGAAGGAGGGGGGGAGCAGGGGGAAGGGGTGGGGATGTGAATAAAGGAGAAGAGGATGGACCACGGGGGGAGAGTGGTCAGATATAACACATTTTCTTTTTTACTTCTGGCAAGGGGCTGGGATTGGATGGCCTGTCCAGGACCATAGGGCCAGGTGGATGCTGGGCCTAAGGGGTGGTATAGGGGCTCAGGGCCTCTTGGCCTCAGGGCCAGGGATCTGTCTGCTGTGCCACTCAGCGAGCCTACAGCAGAGTCAGTGAAAGGAGAGAGAAAATATAGTACATGATAGTGGAGAAATATGAAAGGAGGGAGTTGTGATCAGCAATGGCAACTTTGGAAAAAATATGGAAGCAACTTTTGTGATGGACTTAGCATAAAGAATGTGATCCACCCATGACAGAGTTGTTGGTGTTGGAACAAAGACTGAAGCACATTTTTTGTTATTATTATTTGGGGGTGGGATGCAGGGCAAATGGGGCTGGGTGTCTTGCCTGGAGATGCATAGCAGGGTGATCCTTGGTTGTCTGATGCCGGATTTGGACCCGGGTGCTCCTGGCTCAAGGGCCAATGCTCTGTCTGCCACCCAGCCACCCCTACTATTATTACTATTTTATTTTATTTGGGGTCTTTTTTTCTCTTTCTTTCTTTTTTTTTTGTTTTTGTTTTTGTTTTTGTTTTTGCAGGACAGTGGGGTTTGGGTCGCTTGCATGTCACATGGCTTGGTGATTGTTGGGTCTATGGGGCCGGATGTGGGCTCAGGTGCTCGTGGCTCCAGGGCTGGTGCTCCATCCTTTGCACCACACCTACAATTATTACTATTATTTTTTTTAATCTTAATTTTTTCTCTCTCCTTTATTGCTCAAGCAAGTGTATATTTTTGGGGGGAGGGGGTGTTTCATTTACTCTTAAACAAGAATATTTTATTAATGTAAAAAATTGTAGAAAATGAGAATAAATATTTAAAAAAATAATAAAAACAAACAAACAAGTGGAGTTTTTTTTTCTGGAATTCCCTTGATTGTCTTCATAATTCAGCAAATGTTGGCAATTTGGTCTCTAGTTCTGCCTCTTTGAAAAACCAAACTACTTTTATGTAATTCTCATTTTACATATTGCTGAAGCCTAACTTGCAGAATGTTAAGCACAGTCTTTTTGACATGTGGAAAAATACAGTTGTTGAATAATCTGAACATTCTTTGGCATGGCTATTCTTTAGGATTGGGATGCAAATTGATTTTTTTTTCTAGTCTGTTGAACTTTCTAAATTTGGTGACACATTGAGTGAAGTGCTTTAACCATCTCCTCTTCCAGGATTTTAAATAACACACTTCAATTCTATGCTTTCCACTAACTTTACTGGTTGTAGGGCTTCCAAGGATTCTCTTGCTTTCAGTCTCCAGAATGAAATTTTTCAGATCAGTGACCAGATCAGAATTATTAATGTATTGTAGTTCAGTGCATTTTGATCTCTTCCCTGCAGTGACATAGCTAGCCAGGCATTCATGCCCGATGATCTTGGGTGACTCTTTTTCACATCTTACCAATGTGAATTATCCTTCCAAAAGAAAGAAAGAAAGAAATTCAACATTTATTAAGTATAGTCTATTGTTCTGGCAGTGTGCTAATGGTTTTCTGCTGGATGGTTCTGTTCTGCATTGTCATCTAATTGATAGATACCAATGGGATACCTAATATTTCCATTAATTTTTTGTCTCATACCATTTTTAGGGGGTGGTGGTGTTATATTTCCTCTTATGACATCAGTATTCCTTCATTTTATCAGTCCTTCTTTCAAAGTTATGGTCAGATGTTCAGTGCTTTTACTTGTGAATACAAAGCATTGACCTATTTAGTATAGTAAAGTTTAATATGTTTTACTTTACAAGCTTAATAAAGCTTGACTATGTTTTGCCTGTCTTCCATTTATTGAAGAAAAATATATATCTAATACTTGAATTTTTTTAAAAAATTGAAGCACAATTGATTTTTTTTCATCACTTAATTTTCTTTATTGACTCTGATTACTATATATTAGAAGGAGTCAATATATCTTCCAAAACTAATAGGAAAAATGAAACTGGACAATTTGGAATAGCACAGATTTATCAGAGAATATATTCATAAAATTACTTTGCCAATGAAATTAAAGGTATACTTTTGAGTAATGTCTTTAAAACACAATCCTTAAGAGCTGATATTTTAACCTTAGTTCTGAATGACTGTTACTTTTCCATCTTGTTTTAATATACTTAAATATAAACACATGTGGAAGTGCTGTTTTGGCTTTTATCAAACTGACATTTAAGTGCATTTTTTCAACCTCACTAACATTTGTGGTAAAAGATTTCAAAGCTATGAATCTTACAATTTGCCTTTGCATTTTCTTCTTCCCTATATTAACATTTGGTGTTCATAAGTATAACCTGTTTGGAATTACTAATTCTTTTTTTATATGCTGTTTGCTTGGATGAGGTGGTCAAGGAAGAACATCATGTGGAATCCTCATCTGCAGTACTAAATACTTCCAAGAAGAGTCATTGTGTCCCTAGCTTCAATGGAATGATTCAAATCAAGTATATTAAACAATAGTATCTGCTGTCTTTCTGAAATACTTAAAATTGTTTGCACCATTAATTTTAATTGTGGCAATTTAAACATTATAGTCTTTTTCTTTGTGCTTTTCATGTTTAGAGCTTTCATTTTTTCCTGAAAGCTGTGAGGTAAAGAGTGATTTTTATTTTCTATCAAAGTAAAAAAATTCATCTCTCTATAGAAATGATAGAATATCTTACATAGCTCTTGTAATTCTTCTCGTGTTCCTCAGTCTTTTTTTTTTATCACCTTCCTCACTCTCCTTAATCTCTTCCTCTACCGTGTCTTGGAAGTACCAATTATGTTAGGTTATGGCATGATTTCAATAGTAAGAAAAGTTCTAAGGTAGTAATGTGAAATCACAAAATCATTTGTTTTCTTTATATCCTAAGTAGAAATTATTTCCTCAGAAGTAATATACTAGAATACTCTTTATTACTGAATTAACCCTTTTCTTGTTATAATTTCATCTTTTTCATTCAGACCTTCCCTTCTAAAAAACTTGTATTATAGAAGTAAAATTGTCTTCAGATGTCTTAATCAAAAATTTCATTTGTTAATAACAATTAAGCTAATTTTTTGTAGCCCTTTTATAACTACAAAACCTTAGTGATGTAGATAGTAAATACATTACTTATTTTGAGTTTTTAGACCCCCATTCTTATATCTTAAGTTTCTTACCCATGATCATATGACTAGTCAATGTCTGAAGAATGATTTGAACCTGTATTGTTTGAATTGGCTTCTCCAAATTTTATCTTTTAGTTAAGATTTTCCTTCAGTGTTTTGATTATGATATTTAGAGTTCTTCCTTTTCTGTAGGTTCTCTATTTTTTACTTTGTCTTTACAAATTTGTGCTACAATCATTTTGGGCCATAAATATTTTTCACTTATAAAATGAATACTATTATTCTTGAATTGGTTGTCTCAGAAGATATTTGTGACTGTAAAATGCTTAAAGATGAGAGGGGTTGGAATATGAGTAACCATTTCTAATGTGCTTTACTATGTGGTAGGATGCTTGGTGGGGGAGGGTGACACAGTGGATAGAGCACCCACCCTGGAGTTAGGAGGACCTAAATTCAAATGGGACCTTGGACACTAGACTTTTACTTATTGTGTGGCCCTAGGCAAGTTACTTCACCACCCTTATTATCCCCCCCCCCCCCAAAGAATATTGTAGAAAGATTTTTGTTTGTTTGTTTGTTTGTTTTTAGGTTTTTGCAAGGCAAAAGGGGTTAAATGGCTTGCCCAAGTCCTCACAGCTAGGTAATTATTAAGTGTCTGAGACCAGATTTGAACCCAGGTACTCCTGAGGCCAGGGCCAGTGCTTTATCCACTGTGCCACCTAGCCACCCCGTAGAAAGACTTCTTATGGAAGATGGTATTTAACCTGGAACTTTAAAGAAACAAGGAGGCAAAAATAAGGAGGAACATTTCAGGTATGAGATAATAACCAATGAAAAGTTTAGGAATCAAGGCAAGGCCATGCATTGTTTGAGACAGGTAAGCCCAGCCTATGGCAGAAGAAGATATGTACTTGACCTTTTTTCCCAGAGGAAATCATTGGTTGATGGTTCTTACTTTTGAACTTCTTTTGAGAAGAAATTTTTCACTTTTTCAGCATGATCTGACAGAGGAAAGGAATTTTCTTAGGAATCCTCAGCTTTGGAAATGTTACTGAGATTAATTGCACACACGAGGATTTGGTGACCCAGCCCTGTAGCCAGAGAAGATTTCCTAAGTATCATATTTCTTACAGAAAGAAGAAGAATATACTCTCTTGCAGGTCATCCTTTTACCACAATAGACACATGATGTGAGAGAGAAGTAAAATAGCTGATTTAGACCATGTTGGCCCCTGATATTATAGTGAAATGTTTGGACAGTACAGTTCTAATGGGACTGTGGTCGCCTGTCTACCAGTTCCAAAGCCCCAGAAGAGTTATGAATCTTGGATGGGTTATATAGGATCTTATGGGTTTATTGACATATCTGAGTTTTTCCCTTTTTTGGGATAATTTCATTTGTTCCTTTTTGCATTTTGTTTATAGCTTTCTGGGAATCTCCATTTTCTAAATAATGAAATAATGCCGGTCCTAAACCTGATATTCATTTGCTACATTAACTAGTTTTTAAACAGTAAGAATTTCATTTCCCATAGTATATATTTTGTGAGTTTTCGGGAATAAACTCCCAAGTGTATCAAATGATCAAATGAAAAAAATTATCCTTTTTTTGGTCAACTCCCAAGAGTATCCCTAATGTTTTTTGTCACAGAACCTTGGAGAACCTTGAGATTTAGTTTACATCAATTGTATTTTGTATTTACCTAACTTTTCACATGTTATCTCAGTAAATTGCAAACTTCTTGAGGGAAGGTATTGTTTGTTTTCATTTTCTATTCCTGGCACCTTATGCATTGTCTGATTAGATGCTTAATAAAATGCTTGTTGAATCAGTTTAAAGCTCTTCCAAATGCTCATTTTGGGGCTCAGTTCTTTGTCTTTCTTCTGTTTCAACTCTGTCTTCTGCATCTCTTTTACTTTTCTTGTATAGCCAAATATTTATCTATGTATTTGCCAAGGATTGTACTGGGGAGGCTTTATAATTATAATTGTAATATCAACGGACTATCACTATCAGTCTTGAACCCCTTTCCTTTGAACTCTACAGAATATCTTCCTGGATAAGGCCAAAATTGTCAGGTGAACATGGTGTAGACAAGCTCTTGTCTTATTTTTTTTTTTGATATCAGTGCTCAGATCTGAAGTTGCAAATGTAAAAATCGTGTATAATTTTACTCTGTATATATGAGAGTATTAGTTTGAGGAAAGTCTTCAAGCTTCTTTTTTTCATAGTCCCAGTCAAATTCTTTTAAAGAAATCATCAAAAAATACACAGTGGTAGTTTATATTCTTTTCCTCTCTCAGTGATTTTGGGAATATAAAGATATATTTGCTGTCAGAAATTGCCTTTGGACAGATGTCCTGCTTCCCTTCTTGTACTTTCATCAAAGATTGCTATTGATGCATGAAGGGAGAAGTCTCAATTTTAAAGAGATGAGAAAGTAGACACATGGTTTTGAATCTTTTTTTTTTCATTTTCTAGCCTTGTCCTCCCTTCTCTTTTCCTTTTAACAAAAAAGGCAACTACTTTATATTTAACATTTTGAAATCAATCCTTGTTTGACTTTCAAATTGTATTAGTCTCTCTTATGCTCCATCCCCTCATGGATTTGTTGATGGTTCTGATTCCGTTACCATTCTTGCTAGCTTAATTCTTTTAGGTGCCAGGAACTACTTTTCCTCTTTTAATTCAGTAAATACTGAGATGATGGGTTAAAATGTTATTTCACTGCCATTGTTAGTGAGAAGAGATCATTGTAGAATAATGAGTTTTGGATTTATCTTTAAATTTTTGGGTTTTTTTTCCCCTGCTTATTGTTTGTATAATAATCCAGGTTAGCTCCATCTCTTTGGCAGCTTTTTCGTCTCTTGGAGTACATTAAATTACTTGTGTTCAACCAAGGTTTTAAAAAAATATTTTTCTTTATTTCCAACTGAAAAATCATTGACAAAAAGAAACATTAAAGCATGAAAACAGTAATAAAAATATTCTTACCTAAAATTGCTCACTTGTTTCTTTTGTTATAATATTGTATTACTAGAGTTCATGTACTGCAAGGATTAAAATAATCTGGATTCATTTTAATATTACTTTGAAGAATCAAAGTAGAGTCTTTGCAGACACTATGTTTTTATTAATATATTTGTGTATTTTGTATTTTGTTTTTAGAGGGAGGGCCAAAAATGCAGAATAAGTGAATCGCTTTATGTAGGGTAATTGAGCAATAAAATGATACAATTATGAAAAGGGTTATTAGCAATCATAGGGCTCAAATACTCCAAAATTTAATAAAATAAGATAACAGAACTTGTTGTATATTAGTAACTTTATAGACTATTTTGTGTTTTCTGGTTTGGGCTGCAGACCTGAGTCCTTCGGCCCTTGGGTTCCATTGATCACTCATTATGCCACTGTAATGTGGTTCTAGCCTCAATGCTCAGAAGAGGAATAACCTGCAGACATTTTGAGTAAAGGGAGTGAATGAAAGCTAAGTACTAAGTGATTCAAATACATGCAGTAGATGCCACTATTCTCCAATTTCTTCAGATTGAGATATATGTAGGTGCAGTGCGAGAGTGATTTTGGAATGACTGCTCCATGTTGTTTCTGAAGTGCAAAAGTCACTTAAACTCTCTATCTCGGGCATTGTTCTAAGACTTTTAAGATGGAGAGAAGATACTGCCCAGCATGTTCTAAACCATTGAAATCATGAGTCCAAGTCCCTTTTCCAAGAGAACTCAAGAGTCAGAAATAAAATTTCTCTTTGGTTCTGGTACTATTGACCATGTGCTTAATGTGATGTAATTGCTCAAGATGAGCAATTGTATAAACTTCCAGAAATTAAATCAACCCAATTTTCAAAGGCAGAAGAAAATGACAATGTGGTTAAGTTTTTGAATTGTCTTTTAGGTATGTAAGAAAATGAAAGCTGCTTTTTTTTTTTTCAAAACTACTTAGTAAATTTCCCTAGGGATATCCCCATTTATTTACATTTTCCATTCATTAATTTTATGCCAGTTGGTTGAGTAATGTTGATAATTTATATCAAATTCATAAAGATTGGTTTTGAACAGCAAGGAAGCAATTTATATCAAGTTCATAAAGATTAGTTTTGAACAGCAAGGAAGCAACCTGACTTTTGTCACAGGGTTTTTCCCCTTCTTGGACCGAGAAATACTTCTTTAGTGTGTGCCATAATGTACAGTTTTGGATAGCACATGAGCATGTGTTTATTTTTATAATCCATTATTATTACTATTTTTGCATTCCTACAAATGTGGGTGTATTTTTTTATTCCTTCTTTATGAGCAGTTCTTATTTACTTTCATGTACTATAACTGGCAGATAACATTGAGCTTTGCAAACTGGGCATTCATAGATTCTATGAGATGCTTGCTATCCATTTTGTATTCTTTTATTTTCATTACTACCTTCTTCAAACTCATTGAGTGAACATTAACCTTTCTTTCTTTTCCTCACTCTGACTTTATAATGTCAAGAGTGATAGGAAGCATTATGACCTAACTGTACAGTGTGTTTGGGAATATACATATATATATATATATATATATATATATATATATATATATATATATATCAACATTCTTCTTCAGTTTGGCATATTATCATGTTCATCAGTGTTCCTCTTAATAACCTTAATGGTTGATGGTTGGTTTAATTAAGCTTCTTTTAAAAATTTATCTCATGTTAAGAGTTACTCTTTAGCATTAATTTCAGTTCATACTTTATCCCTTGTTAACAAAGACTCAGAGCTCTTTTATTTTAAGGGAAGTTTATTTTTTTCTTTTGCTCTATCTCACAGGTGAAAATGTATTTGTTAATTGAGTTGTATTATTTAGAATTATTTTCATTAGATTTGAGGTAGTATATGTTTCTTTTGTCTTGAAAAGAAATTTACCACATGTGATGCTTAGAAAGTTTTGAGGAGGCATTTAGAGTCCAATATTTTATTATTGTAGAAAAGTATTCTTATACTTAGGGATAATAAATAATAATAATAATGGGTAATTAATACTTGTTAGATGATCCATATTTGATTTTAACCTGGCTAAATATTATGTTTAGTGAGCTATATGGAAACACTGATTATCTTCATTGTCAGACTCCATAGAAAGAGCTTCTGCATCTTCATTTGGAGGGGGAAGGTATATGGACTGAGGAGGAAAATATGACCTGAGAGGTATCACTGAAATGAAATCAACAACTGAATCAATGGATTTGGGGGGGGGGGGGTTTGTATATTAAAGGTTTATTCATGCAAAGAAATACAGGAAGCAGGATGGGAAGTCACTAGAGAATATTTGGATGTAGGTCAATTGAGGAAGAAACAAAAATGATGTTGTTATTGTAATGTTTTATACACTTTTTACTGAAAGGCAGTTGATGAGGTCTTGGGAAGCATCAAAAGTCTGATTTCAGAGTCATGAATGAGGGGCAGCTAGGTGGTACGCTAGATAGAGCATCAGTCCTGGAGTCAGGCTGAGTTCAGATCTAACCTCAGACAATTAATAAATAAATACCTAGCTGTATGACTTTGGGTAAATCACTTAACCACATTGCCTTGCAAAAGCAAAAACAAAAACAAAATAGAATGACAAATATGAAATCATGGTGAATGACCAGGGAACTCACCAATTAGCTGAGATTTTAAATAAAAATTATAGATGATCAAGGCATTACAGAGAATGAGTGTAAGCTTATTGCATGATTCCCCACCAAAATACGCAGAATGATACATTTTTCATATGTTTAAAAGCCACATGGGTCAAAACTATCAGAGAAAGTAGGGCTCCTTTGCATGGGATTGATGGAATGAGGATGATTGTCAACAAAGAACAAGTTGATCTGCTCAATTCCAATTGTGCTTCTTTTTCTCTGTAAATGAGAATGACTTTTACACTGAAACTGACTGATATCAAAGAGAACATAGGAGCTATGAAGTGATTATCTGGCTACACATTGGTGTATTCAAATCACCTTTGTAAATGAACTATATATCCTCTATTATTGAAAGACTTGGAAGATATACTTACTGTTCTTTTTTAAATGGTATCTTAAAAAAACATGGAAAATGGAAGAGATCTTAGTTTTCAAAAAGAAAAGAGAATTGACCATGCAGGCTCAAAGCCTTGCCTTCAATTCCTGGGGATATTTTAGGCAGTTTAAGATGTTCAGTGGATAGAATGTTAGATTTGAACCAGAAAGTTTCTGTTCATGTCTGTTACAGTCATGTCATGTCCGACTCTTTACAGCCCCATTTGAGGTTTTCGTGACAAAGAACTGGAGTGCTTTGCCATTGCCTTCTCCAATTCATTGTAGAGATGAGGAAACTGAGGCAAACAGGGCTATATGATTTATCTAGGATCAAGGGCCAGAGGCTTGATTTGAACTCAGGTCTTCCTGACTCCAGACTGGGCACTCTATCCCTTTGTACTACTTAACTGTACTCAAGTCAGAAAAAACTCATTTCAAATCCTGCTTTAGATAATTTATTAGTTTTATGACTTTGGGAAAGTTTTCTACCTGCCTCTGTTTCCTGATTTGTGAGATGCAGATAACATAATAGGTGTCTATTTCCTAGTATTGTTTTGGGGATCGATTGGAATATTTGCAAACTTAAAACATTATTTAATTACTATCTGGAATATTTGCAAACTTAAAACACTATTTAATTACTATCATTGTTATTGTTGTTATTTTAAAACATCATTAAAGATATTTCTGGCACATATTTTGTAGAGGAGTGTGGAGATTATAAGGAATCTATATGACCATATCAAGAACAGGTCATACCTTGCTAAACTCACCTCTTTCGACAGATATTACTCAAGTAGTGGACAAGGGGACTATTATGGATATAGTTTTTCTGGATTTTGGCAAGGCTTTTGTTAAAAATTTATTGTTCTTGTGGCAAAGATGTACAGATAGGGAATATACAATAACACTTTCTGGTGGATTGTTTGGAAGGCCAACTTAAAGTATTTGTTAATGTTTCATTGTCTATATGGTATCAGTGAAGTGACTTGAATTCTGTACTTACATCCATACTGCCTACCATTTTTATTTGTCTCTTGGTTACAGACACAAATGGCATGCTCATCCAATTTGTAGATGACTCCAAGCTGGAAGGACAGGTAGCATACTGGAAAATTTATGATGCAGAAAACTTGAACAGTTACAGCATTTGACTGAATCTGTTAAGACAAGATTCAATGACAAGTGTTAATTCAGTAGGGACTTGAGAATCAAAAAATCAGCCTCATAAGTATAAGATGAGGGGAGTTATGGTTAGACAGCAGTTCTGAAAAAGATCTAGAGCTCGTTAAAGTACATTGCATCTTCAGTCTGATGTAGTAACCAAAAATCTGGGATTTTCTGCTTTAAAAGGGACATAGCTTCCAGAAGTAGAGAAGGCAGGATCCTGTGGAACTTTACCATCATCAGATCTCATTGTGTTTAGAATCTTTAATTTAATTTAAGAATGGCATTGAAAAGTTTGAGAATGTCCACAGGAGACCAACCAGGTTGGTAAAGGGACTTTATTCCCTGGCATATGAAGATTGATGGAAAGAATTGAAAATGTTTTCCTGTAGGAAAGAAACCTTGGATGAAGGGAACAGATCTAATGACTATCTTCAAGTGTTTAAATGCCTGGTATGTAAAGGGAGAGATTCTGTTTGTCTTTATGGCGCTGAAATGCCATATAGACAGGAGGACTTGGTGGAAGCTTTATTGAGAAAAACTTTGGTTTGATATCAGGAAAAATAATTTTGGGTAGACCTTTTCAGAATGAAAGTGTGCCAGTTTGAGAGTTGATAGATTCTTTTCTCTTGGAGTTTTTCAATAACAATGAATATGTTGTTAAAATCTATTGATTTAGATGGCCATTTGCCATTCCTCCTAACTCTTAGATTCTGTGACTTCCCTCCAGATTCTATCAGCCATATGGACTTCTCATTCAAGATAATTTCAAAGGTTTCAATAAAATATTTTTTCTTAGACTTGCTTGGGTCTGTAACAGTAATCATCTAGTAACTACTTTCTTGAATAAAGGTAAATGAAAATTATTGCTCTGTTTTTATATAGGTGCTTCGTTATTTAAGAAAACTCAGTATTATCATAAGCATTCCTTTTCTTGTAGGGGAAAAAAAAGGAAGGGCTAAGATTCTAAAGACTATGCTTCTTTGCTTCCCTTACCCGCATCTGTTTATGTGACTGTTGGCAAACCATTTATCTAACCTCCTTAGGTTTTTTTTTTTTATTTTTTAGTTTTTTTAGTTTTTTCAAGGCAATGGGTTTAAGTGACTTGCCCAAGACCACACAGCTAGGTAACTATTAAGTGTCTGAGGTCCGATTTGAACTCAGGTACTCCTGATACCAGGGTGTATGCTCTATCCTCTGTGCCACCTAGCTGTCCCCTCTATTCCTTAGTTTTAACATATTAAAAATGAAGGGCTTGAACTGAGTGTTTTTCAGGGTTCTTTCCCACTCTAAAATTAAATCATAACTTTTTGAATATTTTGTTATTGTTATTAAATAATCTATGTAATTTATTAGGGTCTCTGTTTTATGCTTTCATTTTATTTGTTGCATTTCATTTACTGCTTAGAAAAGAATTGATTTTTCTTCAAGTATAATTATATAATAAACTTAAACAATTAAGGTAAGGTTAGAACATTTCTGCTAATTGAAACCCTGCCTAGTTAAAGGTATTATTTTAGTTTTCTTGTTGCCCATATTTATACCCACTGCAGACTTAAAAGCAGCATACCACCCTAGGATCCTGTGCTCTTAAAACAGTTCCTGGATAGATTAAAAAATGTATGCGAGTAATTTTCGAGAATTTCCTCTCAATTATTGTCTGCTTGGCTTTGGGGTTTTTTTTTTGTTTTTTTTTTGCTTCTCATTAGAAGCAGCTGTCAAGAAATTTATTTTTACTAATATTTTCCTTCCTTTTTAAGCTAAGCTACTTGCCATCAATTGAGGTAAATTGTCTGACATCAACAAGGTGGATAATTAGTAGTATGGATATCTGGGAAAAGCAGGTGGAGTAATTTTGTTCTTTTTTTCTTAATTGCCTTCCCAGGGATAGTATACTATGGCAAGTGTTCATACATTAACTAAAATGCATTACAGAAATAAACATTCGCATATCTATTCTTTCCTTTTTTAAAATATGAATTTATTTAACTGAATGGATTATGTGGTGGAGGTGATAGTGGCTACAAAGAAAGTTGTAGAACTTGACAGATTAAAGTGACACCTCATCAGGGATGACAGTCTGCCTTTTACATATTTGAAATGCTTAGAACAGGTTTGTGTATATGTCTTTCTATTATGGCTATAAAAAAACCTGTCTGCACTCATTCCCCCCTACTACCTCTCCCATACTTTTGGTTATTTTCAGTTCAACTTATATCCTCATTACTCAGTTGAATCTCCTGTCCCTATCATTTCCTCATAGCCATCCTTCCTGTACTGTATCCTTTGCAGGATTGGAACTTGTTGGCCACCCCCACCCTTCTCTTGGATTCTTTTCACCTCTTGGAGTTTAAATAGCATTTCTTTTCCCTGGGTTTCTCCCTGCTTAAATGACTATTTCTTTGTCTCCTTTGTGGTACCATCAGTGTCTTGTATCCTATATATATATATTTTCTATTTCTCTGTGTCTTTTCCCCCTCTTCTTTTTTCCCTTCCTTGCTTTATGATCTCCCCTTCTCTCTTCTATCTTCTTTCACCTTCATGGGTTTAATAATTATCTTTATGCAGTTTGCTCCCAAATATTTGTACCTAGGCCTAATCACCCTCCTGAATTCTATCTAGTCCATTATCTCCAACTTCTTGTTGGACATTTA
The DNA here is from genome assembly GCF_037893015.1 of Macrotis lagotis. Classification (NCBI taxonomy): domain Eukaryota; kingdom Metazoa; phylum Chordata; class Mammalia; order Peramelemorphia; family Peramelidae; genus Macrotis; species Macrotis lagotis. Next base: position 54,877,740 of record NC_133661.1, read on the forward strand.
GAACTGATTGTCCAATAGATATCTTAAATTCATCATGAAATCAAAACTCATTGACTCTTCCTTTGTCCACCTCTTTTATTAACTTTCCTCTGCCCATTGACATCATCCTTCCCAGTAATTCATGTTAGCAAATCTCCTTTGACTCCCCACTAGCCTTTAGTCCATCTATCCAGTCAGTTGTCAAGCTTTATTGATTTTCTCTTTGTATTACTCATCCTGCTCTCTTTATTCACAAGTAGCCATCATTGCTAGCTGTGCTCTCCATGTATTAGAGATAAGTGTGATTTAAAAGTAGGTGTTGCTTGATAGAATCTTTTCTATGGACATGATATTTAATATGTGGCTAGTCAAGCAGTCAGTTGGTCACCAAGCGGTTTTTAAGTGCTTACTATTTTCTGGAACTACTGAGGTTACAAATAGAAGCAAAAAGAAAGACGGGCCTTGACCTTAAAGAACTTTCATTCTTATTTCATTCATTTATTAATTCATTGATCCAACTACATGCAATGGTAGTTTTCAACAATCTTTTTTGGCAAGGTTTTGAGTTTCACATTTTTCTCTCTCCAATTTTCCCTTCCCCCTCCCTCTGCCAGAAAGCAATCTAATATAGGTTATGCATGTATAAGCATGAAAAACATGAAGAACTTATATTCTAATGGGGGAAAACATGTAAACAGAAACTGAAACTGAAAAAAAAATTTTAAAAGTATGTGAGACTCCACCTGTCTGGTAAGAAAGGAAGAGATGGTTAGTTTGAGTCTCCCTTCTTGAATGAAAGTCCTTCATGTTCCATTAACATCTCTGCTCGTTTCCCTTCCCTACACCATCCTGTTTCACTCGGCTAATCATCTGTAGGTTCATCTTCATGCTGATTAAGTTTTTGATGCCCTTCCCTTTCTTATCTCACTTACTTGCCTCTGATTGGAGGGCTGGATGGTTGAATATTAAACTTTTTTCCAAGACTTGCTTTAAAGAGGATTCTGAACTTTTCACAACTATTTAGGCATCTCCATTTTTCATTAGTTGCTCTTTTTTCTTTTGACTCCACAGAAAAATCTGAAAATAATGGAAGCATGAAAAAGGACTAATTAAGCATTTCTTAAGTGCTTACTATGTGCTAAATACTATCTATATTATATAAATGCTTTCTTTAAGAAAATTGGTCCATTAGATCCTTACCACAACCCTGGGTTATAGGTGCTATTAATATACCCATTTTACAGATGAGGAAAAGACCAACAGATGTTAATTGATTGGTTCAGGTTTACACAGTAAGCCATAAGTCTGATTTGTACCCCATTCTTCCTTGACTCAGTTGAAATTCTCTATCTACTATATTACTTCACTGCCTCTATTAAGATAATGATGTTTAATAGTTTTATACACCTGAGAACCCTCTTAGGATTGTCTTCTCATTTCATTTCTTTGAGGATGTGCTTATTCTTTGTAATTTTGTGACATCTATTTTTTATTATTTTGTGTTTATTTCTTTCATATTATTGTTATCATTGTGTATCATCAGTTTATGTGAGTCTTACCCATCAGCTTCTATGTAGTAATCATATTTTTTATAGTGTAGTAACAGTCTATTGCATTCTTTTATCACAATTTGCATAGCTATCCCCCAGTTGATGGACTTTTTTTTTGTTTCTGCTTGCTTACTTCTACAGAAATAACTCTATTTTGATATCTTTGGAGACTTTGTTCTTTTTTTGTTTTTGTTTTTGCAAGGCATTAGGATTTAGTGACTTGCCCAAGATTGTCACATAGTTAGGTTAATTATCAAGTGTCTTATTTCATATTTGAACTCGGGTCCTCTTGACTCCAGAGCGGGTGCTCTTATCTACCGCACCACCTAGCCACCCCTTGGAGACTTTATTCTTAAAGTGATTGCCTCTGCATGCGTGTATGTTTGTGTGTGTGTGTGTGTGTGTGTGTGTGTGTGTGTGTGTGTGTGTACTTACTAACGAAATCTGGATCAGTAGATTTAGACTTTCTAGTCACTTTAATAACTGATTATACTGAATCACAGTTTTACCAACCATGTATTAATGCACGAATTTTCCCATGCCTTTCCAATTATGACTGTTCCTATCTTTGATCATCTTTGCCAATTTGTTGGCTTTCATTTGTAGCAAAAATGTCATTGTTTATTCTGATATTATGTTGACTCATTTAATTTTGTGGAAGTATCTCAATTAAAGGCATCAGATCTAAACTGGTTTTGCTTAGAAAATTCTAGAAAATTGAAAAGTACAAAAATATTCCAGTTTCTCAGATTACTTGATGAAGCTTTTTGAGTTATTCCATCAGTACCTTTGATAGACATTTCATATAAACCAGGCCCTGAATTGAATCGAAAAAAAGGGAAGATTTCATTTTACAAATTATGGGGCAATATTGTTGCTTACTATAGGCAAATTGACTTTTTTTAAGACCATATGATATCACTGGTGCTAAATGATGTGACTCATGCAATACTGTCCTTTAAAAAATCAGAATTATGTCTAACCCAACAGCAATGGTGAAATGGATAGGCAGACAGGAAGGTGCAGCTTTTTACTGGTGTGTTGAGATTAGATGAAATATAGAACATGCCATTTGGTAAAATGACTGGAACATCAGATATAGTAAGAGACTAAAAACAGATTAATAGCTTGATTATTGCTCTGTCACCCACCTAAAGATAAAGAGAAAATTTTGCAACACATATGCTGAAATCTTTGGAGGAATTAGGGAAGGAGGAGAATGTATGTATGAATTGTATTTTGTTGGAATGAGTACCTGTATTCATAAGTTTACATTTCCACTGAAGAAAGAATCAATTTATTTCTTAATCTCTTTAATATGTGATTTTCATTAGTGTATCTCCTAAAATACATTATATTGTAATGGTTTAGCAATAAAAATGCAAAGCAATTGCAAGAAAAATAATTTAAGTATGCTAATTTAAATATTATTTACTTTTTAAATGAGAAAACTAAGTATTTCAGAATTTTGGTACCATAGCTATATTAATATTGGAATATACAAGAGACAACAGTGGCAAAAGTGAATTATATTTTGTATCAAAAGTCCTGAATTTGAATATCAGCTTTAATTTTTACTTGGTGTGACTTTTGGTTCATAATTTTTGCTTATTTCTTTTTGACTGAATTTTCTTAGCTACAAAATCAGTGCAAGTGAGGTCATTGCCATGGCCCCTTCTAGTTTTAGATATTATCATGTCAAGAATTTTCCCTTTTAACAGTCCAGTTTCAAATACTATTTGACTAGATACTGATCAACTTTTAATATATATTCATCCTTCTGTGCTGTATATCAGAAATGAAGACTAAAATTTTCTGCTGTACATTCCATATTGGTAATTCATTGGAAAATATTACAAATGATTCCAATAACATAAATATATAGAGGTGAATAAGGGTTTAGAGGCTTCTAACTTTAAGGTTATTCATGGAAAAAAAAGATCAGAGCATTTTTCAGTATTTATAAATGCCTTTTTTAATGGGATGTTTTCACAACAAAGGACAGCAAGCCACTTTCTAACTTTGAAAGGTTATATTTGGACATGCTGTATTTAATATATACATATATATCCTGGGATATTAAGAGTTGAACTAAGGGGGTGGCTAGGTGGCACAGTGAATAGAGCACTGGCCTTGGAGTCAGGAGTACCTGGGTTCAAATCCAGTCTTGGACACTTAATAATTACCTAGCTGTGTGGCCTTGGGCAAGTCACTTAACCACATTGCCTTGAAAAATCTAAAAAAAAAAGAGTTGAACTAAGAGATGAGTATATAAATGACACAGAATTTAAAAAAATTCATTAACATATACTACAGAACTAATAGTAATTGTGAATTAAAGATAGTCATATGAATTTGATCCTAAACATTTAAACTTATATAAAAGATGTCAGTTTTTCCATGTAATATAGTACTATATATATTATTTTTAAAATAATATACATTAGAGAACTATTTCAGTCTTTCCTAATGAAACTATTCCTATAGATGTTTACTTGAATGTCAGTGGAGAAAAATCTGAAAAATTAGACTAGATTTTTTTCAAACTCCTAGTATGACTTAGAATGGACCAACATAGAAAATAGGGCAGAATTTAAACTAGGTAATTACTTGATGTTTGTGTTAAATTTAAATATGTTAAATGATCTAAAATATATAGAACGGATCATAAAAATCAGATTCATTATCATTACTTTGTTCTCAAATTATCTTAAGGTTGTTTTTAATCAATATTTCCCAAGATATCTGTATTTAGCGAGAGTCTTCGAACAAAACATCCACTTATTCCTACTTATATATTCCAAATTGGGTAGCCAACAAAACTGTTTAGTGATTTAACAGGTGATGATTTGGGAAACTGCCCTTGTGAAAAGTACAAATTTGTCCTCATATACTTGGAAGATACTGAAAAGGCAAAGAGAGCCCTTTTTATATTTTTCCCAGAAATAAAAGATTTGATTTTTTCTTGTTCTAAATATCTTGGAATAATAGAGAATCTCTTTTTCCAAAGAAATAACTTTTTCTCAGCTTACTTAAATTATGTACAAAGAATAGTGTCATAATTTGAATAGCCTTATTATTGTCTGTCATCATAAAAATGAAGTAATCCCTTGCATGTCCTTAAATGGATTGTATCAAGATGTCCAACACTCTAAATTGATGAATAATTCTGTGTTTTTCCTTTTCATTTCCATAAAAAGAAAACTTGATTCATTGAATTGTAAAGTCATTGAAATAATAATTATTTTGAAACAAGGAAATGTTTAATGACCTCTCACAGTTTTTGTTACTTTTGCCTGGACAATAGGAAACCCATGTGAGATTCTAGAACCCACAGCATAGTGTTAACTAAGCAGTTCCATATATATATATATATATATATATATATATAGTAATCACTGTTTTGTAGATATATCAGACATGTATTTGAAGTGTCTAACGAGTATCTAATAAGTGTTAGGACTTCATAGTTTTTTAAAAAGAGAGGAAACAAAGTGAGCTTCTATATCTAACTCAGACTTCGGTGATGAAAGAAGGTCTGCAGTTTTAGGAATCTTGTCTGTGTCACTTAACTTTATTATATATTTTGAAATGATACTTGTGAGAAAATATATTCAAACTTTAAATATGAAAACTGAGTTTATGGGCTTTTCAGACAATTTGTGTGAATGGCTTATCAGTGAAGGAATTTGATTCCAAGTACTTGAATAATCACTGGTACTTGAGTTCTCATGCTACATGACTTGCTTATGGTGAAATGAAAAATAATGGAAGTATAGAACAGCTGAATTGTTTCTATTACTGTGTTATTTTTGTATAACATCAATGTCCATCTATAGAAATCTTTTCTATACTTTTATATTAAAAATCCAATTTGTACCATGAATTTTGGTGTACTTGTGGAATTCTTTTAGGTCTCATTTTTGGTAAAGCCCTCAGGTAAAATATTTTTACCAACCCCAATTATTAATTTATGATAAATAGATAGATAGATAGATAGATAGATATGCTAAGTGGCATAGTGAATACAGGCTGGATCTGTAGGCAGGAAAACTCAACATTCTTGATTTCAGACACTTAATAGCTGTATGATTTTGTGTGTGTGTGTGTGTGTGTGTGTGTGTGTGTGTGTGTATCCCCATTTGACTCTTAGTAAACCCTTAATAAATTTTTTCTGTTCATTCTTTTAAAAAAATTTTAATTTGTAATTTTTCTCCAATTGATATTTTATTTTTCCAATTATATGTTATGAAACTTTTTCAGTATGCATATTTTTAAGTTACATAATTTCCTTTCACCCTTATTTCCCACCTTCTTCCCAGTAGTGAACAGTCTAATGACTATTATACATATACTTTTGGGCTTAACATGTTTACAGATTAGTCATTTTCTGTGTGAGGAATTAAGATTAAGAGAAAAGAAAGAAAACCATGAGATAAGAAAGAAAAACATGAGAGAAATTTTTAAGAAATGAATTTTGTTTTTATTTAGATTTTGAGGGAGTTTTTCTTGTTGTTTTGCTGTGATTTTTCTTCTTCTGAATCGGGATAGCATTGTCCATGATAGTTCTCCCAGGGTTGTCCTGGTTCTCTGAACTGCTGAGAGGAATTGCATCCATCAAGGTGGATCACTTCACAAAGTTGTTATTAATGTATTGGTTCTGCTCCCTTAGCTCTAGCTGTGTGATTCTTGGCAATTCACTTAGCCCTTTTTGACTCAGTTTCTTCTGTAAAATGTCCTAGAGGTCATGGTTAACCAACCACTCCAGTATCTCTGTTAAGAAAATCACAACTGGAGCAATGAAGGATTTGAACATGCCTGAGAAAGATGGAATTATAAAACATATATAGATTTATTTTAGTTGTTAGTCTATGCCCATGATTTTTTTTAGTGAATGCAGCTCCAAGTGAAAACAACTCCTTCTCTTAATTCTGATTAGTACAAAAGTGAGCTGTTTGAGCTCCCACAATTAGACATAGAACTTGAACCTATGTCTGACCTTGAGGCTGACTTTTTCTCCCTTACATGACTGCCTATAAGACTGTAATTCTTTTATTAAATTCTGGGTGTTTTAGCTAAAAGATATTTAGCAAGCCATATATGAAGGGGATAAAATCCTAGTATTTGCTACTGTCTGGTCTGATCACTATAGAGCTCTGTCTTATTGACTTACTGTTCTACTTCCATAATAGTCATTCTCAACCTTTACCTTAAGCCCATAACTCTTCCCTACCCACATTTACTAAGAAGTTTGACATCATCCTAGAAAGTATGAAGCACTGACCCTGAAGTCAGGAGGACCTGAGTTCAAATATGGCCTTAGACACTTACTAATTACATAACTCTGTGATCTTGTACAAATCAGCCCACTGCCTTGCAAAAAATCCCACAACCCTACTTCTAATCATTTCAGTATTCTTCCTCTGTTTTTTCTTTTTCTCCCAGTCTCATGGGAAATGGTGATTATTCTCCTTGTAAAAGGTAATTTTGGCTCCTACTAGGGATTATCCTTCTCCTTTCCTCAGTGATGTTGGTGCCTCAATCATCCCCTTTATCTTAGGCGTCTTTGTTCTATCCCTGTGTCCTTGTACTTTCCCCTATAATAGATTTTTTTATATCCTTATAATAACAACTAAAAAACATGCACAAACCTCCATGACCTTGCCTTCCCCCTCTTTCTATCTTACTTGTCACTGTCCACACACAGAAGGGGCTGTATGTATTCACTGACTACAATTCTTAACTAGATTTTCATTCCTAGGTACCTCACAATTTAGCTCTCTTCACTAATTGCACATGAGATCTTCTCATTGTCAAATCTAGTGTCACTTTTCCCATCCTTGTCTGTTAAACTTTAGGTTCGTTACCTCTTAACACTCTTAAACATATTGAGGACTTCCCTCTTTCAAAGAGATTTAGGTTAGGATGGTTTTATCTATCTATATTTAAATATATTAGAAGTTGAAATGACACCTAACCAACATTGAATGAAGCCGCTATAGGTCACACCAAAAAATAATAAAAGATTGAAACAAGAATTCAGCTGTTGACATCATGGAGCATCTTCATTGAAGGTCTGTCTCTTTGGAGGGGAAAAATGGAAAATAAAGCCCAGTTAGGTGGGATAATGGGAAAGCCAGCAGGTCACTTCAAGCTGCAGTATAGCCCAGGTCCTGGCTGCTTAGTAGTAGGCCAGCAGGGAATCTCCCAATCCTAGACAAAATCTGAACTCTGGTAACACTGGGGCAACATTCAGGAGTGTTTTGGGGATAAATCACTGCATAGGCAGAACCTGGACATAAAGGAGGAAACATCTCTGAGGAGGCCATATGTGGCAGTACTTGGCATAGGCAATGTTTTGGCAAGCTTATCAGTAAGCCAGGGATTAGGTCCCTGCCCCAGTACAAAAAGCTCAGGTCTGTAGTCTCTGTACCCCAGGAGTAAAGCTTAATAATCAAAATAAGTAAAGAACCAAAAAGAGTAGTAACCATAAAAAGCTACTATTCAGATAGAGATATTAAAAATGCCATCTCAGAAGAAGAATGCAGTGATAAATTACCTACATGGACAGTCTCAGTGGAGTTTATGAATTGTACTCAAATCAAAAATCTCATAGATGAGTTAAATAAAATTTAAAAACCAAAGAAGAAAAATGGAAAAATGAAATGAGAGCCATGCAGGAAAATTACAAAAAAATTAGCTTCCAGAAATCAACTCTTTTAAAAGTAAAAGTAACCAACTGAAAAAGGGATGCAATTTATCTAAAAGTCATAGCAACTAACTGGAAAAGAACTACAACTCAGGAAAAAGTAAAATTAACCACATGGAAAAGAAAAACAGCTCATTGAAAAGTAAATTTAACCAACTGGAAAAGAAAACAAAAAAACTAACTGAAGAAAATTAAAGCCTAAAAATTAGAATTGGATAAAATGGGAAACTAATAACTGTGAGACACCAAAATTCCACCTTACAAAATCTAATGACTGTAAAAATTGAAGAAAATGTAAAGTATCAAGGAAAAGCAAATGACATAGAAAATAAATCCAGGAGAGATAATTTATGAATTATTTGGTCTACCAGAAAACCTAGATGAAAAAAAAGAGCCTGGAAAATATTTTTCAGAAAATTATTATGGAAAACTGTCTATATATATATATATATATATATATATATATATATATATATATATATATATATATATATATATTAGATCAAGAAGACAAAATATTCCTTGAAAGAATTCCTAGAACGTCTCCAGAAAAGAGACTCCCAGGAGAAAAATACCAAGGATTATCATAACCAAATTCCAGAATTCTCAAGTAAAGAGAAAACTACTGCTAGCAACCAAGAAGTTATTTAAATATAAAGGAAGCACAAAAAGAATTGCACCAGGAATGATATTTTGGAGGGCAAATTAGGACCTTGAATTACAACCAAGAATTTACTACACTGCAAGATTTGCAGATTCTGTCAGCAGAAAAGATGGATTTTCAAGGAAAGAGAGGACTTCCAAAATTTTCTGACAAAAGGACCAGAACTGAACAGAAAATTCAACTTTCAGATGACTTAAGAGACACATGAAAAGGCTAACACTTTGACACCTTAAAATGGCGAACATCTTCTAATACCTTAACATGGAGGAGGAGGATATGAGATGCTTTCTAGTGCACACACTCTGATAAGTAGACTATAATGTAGCATCTTTGGACAAACTGCAAACTATATAGAAGGAATCAGTAAAGCAGAACCAAAGATAGCAACAATGAGAACTATCACGCTAGACTATAGGTGGTGTGGTCAAAAACCATGACAAAATGCAACCTCGTATGCCTGTCAAGAGTGGAGCTCTTATTGAGCCATGGAAAAACAGCTATCATGGTATACAATAAGATTTTAGTTTTCCTCTAAGTCCACACCCAGAATGGGTGAGTAGTGTTGTGATTTGTGGAGAAAGCATAGGTCTCTGAAGTGGAGACAAATGCCCAAAAAAGAGAGTGAAGGCTTCTCCTGAAGCTCCCTGGGCTCAGTTGTAGTCTTTACTGCATTGCAGATTTGGTTCCCTATTTGATACTTCATAAGTCTGAGTTGTAGGAGCAATTGCTGATATCATGGGGAATAATGGAACATGAAATGGTTTAAAGAGCCCCAAACTAACCTGGACCGTTTGTCACAAGGCTTTTATTTTTATTACTTATTCCTTTTTCTTGGTTCCTGATTCATGTCACCAGCAGAGAAGTGAGAAGCTCATATTGATTGTTGTATTGAAAGTAGTATTGTAGTAGTTTTTCCTTCTCTATATTAACAGCTATGTATGTTGGCCTTGAGCTGGTTTAATTAAATAGTCTGCCATGACTATTATATTGATATTTCATCATGTTTTGGTAGAATAGCAGCAATTAAAGTTTGGTCTATGTTCAGATTAAAAAAAAAAAGTTGAAGGGACTTCATGGCATTATGGAAATCTTTGACCTTGGAAAATCTCCTGAAAGCGTCTTAGGGATCCTCAGTGAGCTCTCCAGCTTGTGAGCACTTCCAATGCCATCCTTCACCACTTAATTTGGTCTTGAATAAACCTTTATTCTCAGATGTCAAATGGGTATAAAAATTAAATTGGTGTGTCATATCACCATGAATAGTATATTAATGTGCACGCTACACACATGTAAGGCATTTTTTATTCTCCATGTGATTCACAATCCGATTATAGTATTGAATCTTTATTATAATTTTTTATGAGCCTTTGTGAAACAGGTGTCGAGTCTGATAAACTTTCTGAATATATTGACTGATAATATCCTGCCTGCTAGCTTATAGAAACAGCTTCCAATATGACAAGGTCTTGTTCATTTCTCATCCAGATTTCCTCTGTGATAATTTAGGAAACCAAACCTAAATTTTTCTTCTGTGTTTTTTTTAAACAGGTTTGAAGAACTTGTAAAAAAGTTCAAAGTGGAATATCATGCTGGTGGTTCTACGCAGAATTCTATTAAAGTGGCCCAGGTTAGTTAATCATTTAAATAATTCTAAAGAAATACAAATGAAAATGAGAATGTTAACTCTTTTACATCACATTTATCAGTGGAATAAATCTTGTCAGTGCAGAATGACAGGTTTCCTTTCAAATGGAGGTTTTTTAGTTTAAAGGGAAAAAATCTTAATGCCTTTCTCATAAAAAATTTTTCTTGATGATTTTATACCTCAGTTTTCACTTCTCAAAATAAATTAAAGTTTTGACCTCTTGTTTTTTAAGAGTGGTTTCCCAGTTCAGCAGATTTGGAGGGCTCTCCATCAAATCTACAAAGTCTTTAAGAAACTATCTAGATCCTCAGTTTTTCAGCACTTTCAGAAGTCATTTAGTCCAAGGCATACCTGAACCATATTTCCTCCTTATTTGATCATGGACTCATCAGTATTTTCTTAACTGTCTTTTGTGAGATGGAACCCCAAGTCTGCCTATTTTATTCTTCCATTGACCCATCTTATAAGGCTGCATTTCTTTATAATGATACTGGTTGATTGCATTTCTCTACTGCTTTCTTTGTAGCAGATGCTCTGCTAAATGCTGTACAATTCTCTTTTTTGATTCTCACAACTTCTCTTCAGGTATTATTAGCTTTTACAGACGAGGACACAAGATAAACAATGACTTGTCCAGAGTCATCCATCTGGTGAGTGTCTGAGGCTGCATTTGGACACAATCCTCTTCACTCCAGCCGCTCCCTTATATCAGTCCTAAATCTGTCTTTCTATAATTTGTACTCATCATTTCCCTTTCTTCCACTTTTGACCCAGTAGAACCAGTGTAATCCCTTGTCTCCTTGATATGAGTCTTCACCTCAAAACAGCTGGACTAAACAGCTTCTGTTTTTTCAGTTCATCTATAACTCGAGGGTTAGGATTATTGCCTTCTGGTGTCCTTTCCATCTCCAGAACTGTGACTGCCTGGATGAATTCTTATCTAAATCTCCCTTAAGACTCATCCTAGCCATCCTCTTGTAGCTTTCTCCCCCATAGCAACAGTGCTTCCTAAAGTGCACTCCTGTGTTCAAGTGCTCAACTCCAAATACAGTAAAGAAGAAAGATGTCTCTGCCCTTATTTAAGATACTTTCTAAAGGGGGAAGGCAACACTTAGAAAAAGTTGCTACAGAAGATTAGGGGAGAGTTCCTCAGCTGAAAGGGGAATGAAGCTTGACTACTCTGGACTCATCCCTGAAATGGAAGCCCTGGAAGAAAAGGGTGAGGGCCAGGGGAACTGAAACTACAAAGTGAAATGTCCAAAGCTCTGGATGACTTTCTAGGGTGAAAATGGAACTGAATCATGGTAGAAAAGTCCATAGGCACAAGTTAAATAGAATATGATTCACAGAGGGAAGGCAGTGGCATTAAGAAGGTTTGGGGAAGGCTTCTTTGGAAGGTAGAATTTTATTTGGCATGTAAAGGAAGCCAGCACAGTTAATATTTGGTGCTAAAGTAGGAGAACATTTCAATCAAGGGGACAGCTCACAAAAAGCACAAAGTTTGCTCTTTTAGTTATGATCTGACCCAAGAGTATAGGGTTACAACTTTGAATTCCATAGTCATGCGTCAGTTAATATGTCCTTTTGTGTTTTGATTGATACACTGCGAGTTTAACATAATTGTATTCTTTCATCAGTCAGATATTATTAGAGATTAAGAGTATCTGTTTAAAAGTCTGAGTCCTAAATTATAAGTTTATTTATTTTTAATGAGCAGAGTGTTGACTAACAGTTATCATGGCATTCTCATTCAAGAAATGCCTTATGAAGGAAAGCAATGGAATGGTTTTTTTCTATTTTTGAGATTTTGATGAATAGGTAAACAAGATCTGAGTTAGCATCAGTGGAAGGCAATGTATTTCTCAGTACTTTGAACCTTGAAGACCAAATAGAAAAGGCTTGTGCCATTCCGTTTTTTATTGATGTGATTTTGATGTTGATTCCAACATCATAATCTGCTATGACAACATAATCTAAGGTTCTTTTAAATTTACTTTGATTATTATCTTGTCATAATATGTTTAGAATGAACTTTTAAAAAAAGCAAACATTGATAGCTTTGATAAATTTCCTTTTAAAATTTATTTTTAAAAAAATCTCTAAATTTATAATTTAAATTTTCAAATAAATAACTATTTAGAAATAAATGTACATTTATTCAATTTGTCTGATTCATATAATCAAAGAATATTTGTGATTTTAAATATTTTTTCAGAATAAATCCAATACAGATGCCTCAATTTGATATATGCATTTATTGTAATTATATTTTTAATAACTTATCCTCATTTTATAAAAGTGCTTTGTGTTATTTGTTTAAAAAATGATTCATATAAAAATCTCCAGAAATTCTTTTGGATTCTGTTAACTGCAGGTTTAGGCAAATATGTTCACATTTCATTTCTATCCTGCAAAATTTTATGTTTTCTTCTTAGGTGTACCTATTCCAAGAAATCCAAAAGTATAACAATAGAAAATGTGAAGCATGTTTTGGACAAGTTTGAAGAAAAGCCCTGTTGCATCAAATTTCAGAGGAAAAAATTATTACTCAATTTATACTGACATTAATATTCCTGCTGGTTTTGTTTCTTAATAAATATTCATTTTATTTGGGCTATTTTCTCAGCTAATATCCTATCCAAGTTAATTTCTAGATTTCCTAAAAGATTTTTGATTCTCAATGCTGTTACTTTCCTCTAATGTGCCTTGAAAAAACATATATATATGAATTTTTTAAAAAAGATAGCAAGAAATGAAGAAGGAAAGGGTTTTAAATGATTAAATAATGATATTTTTAGATTTCACACTTCCCTCCCTTCCTCCTTAGGTTTTTGTCTTACACCTTGGTTTGGTGAAGGCTGGCCTAGTTCACATATAATTGACTCTGCATCTTCCTTCCCAGACATCAGTACATTTGGGGACAATAGTGTCCTGGCCTTGGGAGACATGAAACAGATCCTTTTGGGGGGTGGGGGTGGGAGAGGGGAAAACAGCTTCTGGAACTCCTTTCATTAACCCTTTATCTGACCATGCATATTGTTTAGAGAATTCTATAATGACAACAGTAATCACTGTTTTAAAGTTGGGGAGGGGGGGAGCAGCTAGGTGGCGTAGTGGATAAAGCACCGGTCTTGGAGTCAGGAGTACCTGGGTTCAAATATGGTCTCAAACACTTAATAATTACCTAGATGTATGGCCTTGGGCAAGCCACTTAACCCCATTTGCCTTGCAAAAACCTAAAAAAAATAAATAAATAAAGTTAGGGAGGGAAAGTAAGGGAGTGGAAAAGAAAAAAAAGCATTCGTTCTATTATTTTTTTATAAAATGTTTAATTTTTGATTTTTTAATTTTACAAAATGTTTAATTTAAATGAAATGTTAAGTTGTTTGCAAGGATTCTACCAAAATATGCAAAAATGCATTTTGTAGCAAAGTATTATCATTTAATCTGTTTTAAAAAATACAGCATGGGTTCTTTTTCAAATATAGCAGTTCAAATAAGTTATTATTTCATAGCAAATTGCATCCTCTGAAATAGTGTGGGTAAGGATATTTAATAGTCATTCATTTTACATATAATTTCTATAACATAAAAGGGCGTAGCTTTATTATTTTAACAACCTCCTAAAAAGGTAACGAATACTGGAATGTGAATATTAAGTTTTTTATCATTTAGTTATGATTTGGTGGTGATATGGACACAACTTTTTATTTAAATGTTTTAAACATGTAATCCTATAACCCAATACAAGTTCTATGAGGCTTCTGCCTATATAAATATATGTATGTATATATGTGGTACTTATATATTTATGTCTATATGTATGTAACTTTCTTTTGATGACTTATTTGCTTCTATAATTTGTTTTGAGTGAATTAAAGAGAACCAAACATTTCTCTTTGAGGATAGTTTTTGTTTTGTGTTTATATGATTCAAACATTTGGAGTAACAAAACTGATTGGTGATGTTTTCATTGTGGTGTTTTATTATTGGGTTTTTTCAATATATGTCTTTTTCCTGTGTTATGAAATAAGAAAGTGATATTTTGCTTATTACTTTGCTATACTTGAGCCATTGCTGATCTCTGTGACAAAACTACTAGTTGCATTTCATGTTTTGACAGAAATCACTAAAAATTATTTTTTGTAGATTTTTTTATAATTGTAAATTTTGTAGGTTTTTACAGATTTTGAGTAATTGTCATTTACTATTATTTTCTAGTGAAATTTGTTACTTATTCTTTTGCCAGAGTTCCATTGCTTTCTCTCACTACCCCTTTAAAAACAGTATACAGGTCTTTAAATTCTTTATTAGCTCTTTTGTCATTTCCTCTAGACAGCAACCAACAGAGAGGCACTTAGGGAGTACTAACTCAGCTTGACAGGTCAGAGGCGTTATGTCTTCCTGTTTTGCTAGATTTAATAGTCTCAGAGTCTTTATCAAAGAAAATGCCCACCAACATTGCTCTGAGGCAAAGGAATTATAAACATACACATGTGTGTTTGTGTGTTTTTTTATGTGTAGTCACATTTGGATATGTTTATTGGAATGAGTGTGTTAGAACCATAATTCAGACAATTTCTTGTTAAAGTGAACATGTTCAATTATTTTACAAGATGCAACTAACATAATTTTCTTTTAAAAAACTATAAATCAGTGAGTGGGATATTCAACCATTCCAAAAGGGTTTGTTTGCCTATATTGATTTTATTATTGTTCTTCAAGATTTACTAAATGGTCTGGATGCAGTGCAAACAAATCTTTCAGATGCAGTCTATCTGTTAATATATTATCTTTTAAGCAGTTAATAATTTATCATTTCTTGTAAATTTTATACAGTCATCTTTATACAGTACAAATCTCTGCCTCGGATAAAACCTTGAAAGCACCTAGTATAAGGGATTTCAAGTATGTTCAATTAATTTTTATTTCTTAAATGACCAGATTTTGCTTTTAAGTCTATGATTGGGGCAGCTAGGTGGCGCAGTAAATAGAGCACCTGCCTTGGAGTCAGGAGTACCTGAGTTCAAATTCGGCCTCAGTCACTTAATAATTACCTAGCCATGTGGCCTTGGGCAAGCCACTTAACTCCATTGCCTTAGAAAATCTAAAAAAAAAAACTAAGTCTATGATTGCATTTTTGAACCATTTATTGTTCTATGATTATGAATTCATTGAATGTTAATAGGAAAGTTTAATTTTTCCCTCTTCCTTTTTAAAATTACTTTGTATTACTTGATGGATTCTTGGTATTTACTTTTACTGGGCTTGTTTCTTCCTTGACAAATGTAAGGTATTGAGGGTGGAGTTTTCTTTGTATCCCCAGTATCCAAGTATCTTGTTTATTGGGTAAAGGTTTAAATAATGCTTCTTAATTGAATTGAGCTGAACCAATGTAACTATAAATTTTATTATAATTAATCTGATAGATAAAATGATTTTCATAGTTTTAATAGTATATTTCTTAGGTCAGTCCTGTGATAAATTCAATTCTATCCTTTTTTGGATTATATAAATTATAATATAATAAATTATTATCATATTTTACCATGTAGGGGTTCTCATAAGCAATTACAAGTGTCTACAATTCTTAGCCAACAGTGCAATATTAATGAGTATACCTTATATTTGTGTTGATTATTATTTTCAAAGGCCTATCAGATACATTCTCTTATTTGAACTTGACTGTCCATAGAGATGGTATCATCACCATTTAACTTAGGAAGAAACTGAGATCAAGAGGGTAATTTGCTTACTTCAGGTCCCTTGGCTGTTTCCCCAAGTCTTTTGATTTTTTTTATTTTAAAAATTTTACTGTTTATAACATTTTACAATTCAACAATTTTTTGCTTTAAACATGTAAGTTTAAAGATCCTGTTCCTTCATATTTTTATTACCCTGATGAAATGTCTAAGACTCTTTAGAAGTATTATATCAATTAGAATTGTTAAATTTATACTCTTACTAAATGAATATAAATCAATATCATAAAATACTAAAATAAAGGCAATACACAAAATATTCATACATAGTAGTTGTAAATGTGGATACCAAATCATTGAGTGAGTTTGAATTTTGCTCAAGTCATTGTTAGTGATATTTTCTTCTATCTTCTCCAAATGCTAACCCGGTATTTTGGATTTAGTAAGTGCTTTATGGATGCATTAATTGATTTCAGACTTCATTCTTCCTTACAAAATCTTCTACAATAGCTTTTATGTAAAAGGCTTAATTACAGAATAGACTTATAAACCTCACTGTAGCAGATGATGTATTTATTACTACTTCAGTTATTTACTTTTTTAAAAACAAAAATTGTCATATCTCCTGCATCTGGGTTGGCATAACTAGTGAGTTTAAATTGTAGGTGTGCAGAGATATATCTGTAATTCATGATCAAGAATGTAAGACCATCAATATCACATGGTGATTTTTTTGGCAACCTGTATGCACAGAATCTCTAGGAATATAACTTTCAAAATGTGAAAGTGTATTTTTAGAATTTTTATTATAGTTTATTGTAACATCTATTTTTGAACCTCTTCCTTGCTGTTGAGTCACTTATGTTTTTGGACAATGAATTGCTAATTACATTCTTATTATGAATTTGACTGCAACCTTTTATTTGTATTTGAGAAAGCATGGGTTTTTATTTACACAATCTCCATTTTAAAAGCCCATTTAATACCTATAATTGTTTCTCATCATCTATAAATTATCAGCAATCTACATTTTACTTTTCTTTCCATCATTCCCAATCTAATTTTCTCAACAACATCGAAAGATGGTATATAGAGCAGATTTGCTTTGCTCAGTTCTTCTAAGAACACAGAGGGAGTTTTCCTTGTCTAGGCTAGCACATACCAGTATTCCAGGTAAATCATTCCCATCTCATTCATCTGCAATTTTGTATCCATAAGCAACTAGTTTATCTATCATATATTCTTTATCTAAATTAATCCCATTCTAAATGACAGGAATAGTACTATCATTTGGTGAATTATCTTCTTGCAAACATTTTTGGTTATCATGTATTCGAACCTTTGGAACAATGTTTTTTTCTTGAAAACTCCCTATCACGAGGCTTTGACTCTTCTCTTGACTTAACACATTCTATTTCTTAAAGTGGTGTAACAGGTATCTTGAATTTCTGCAGTTTTTCTCACATCCTAACTTGAACCAAGAGGGTGGAAGATGTCCAAGGTCCAGGATTTGGGAACAACAGGAGACTTAAACTGGTTGTCACCATGATACTTCAAGGCTCTTCATTTATAACCCTAGACTGCTTCATTTTTCTACATGATTGTTCTTCTGGCTTTTCCTTTGAGACTTGATTTCTCTATGTCTTTCAGTTTATAGTAGCTTCTTTGAGAAGAGAATTATTGCTTCTATGATGTTCTTTAGCTATACTTAAAATTTTTTCATATCTACTTTTTAGTTTGGATCTATGTTTTCATGGAAGGAATTCTTATTGTTGAAACCCCCTCTAACGTTGCAAAACTGCAAATGTTGTTCAGAATTTCCTCACTTTGAGATTTACTTTCCATCCACTAGACAAAATTGATTCTCTAGTTGTGGCTTATGAGGAACCAGAGATTGCTTAAGGAAAAGAGAGAACCAGACTTAATCATAATGTTATTAAAATTTTTCTGTTTAATGTTAATCAGGTGACTTCCTGTTTCTCCTTTGGTTGTTCTCGAGCAAAACCATTATTTAGTTTTTTCTTCCTGATTTAAGACTGGAGAAGGAATGGCATTATCTTTGCCAAAAAAATCATAAATGGGATCTCAAAGGGTTGGACACAACTGAAAGAGAACAGCAGCAAATCTTTTTACTCTTTTAACACAATTCTTCCTGGTAACATTTGCATTATGATTCATGCCACAGTGTTCTGTTTGCTTTTTCCTCACATGAGATAGTACGTGTCCATCCATGAGCCTTTGACTTGACTTTCCCTAGGCTTGAAATTCTCCTTATTAACCGCCCTTTAGAACAAACCTCTGGTTTCCTATTTCTGTAAGGAAGTTTTTCGTGGTCTCATTTCCCACCAGGTGCTATTGACTTCCCTTCTAAGGCAGGTTATTTACATTTTTTTCTATTTATCTTACATATATTCTGTCTCCCCCTTTTGAAAGCCAAAACTTAGAATGTCACCTCCATGAGGCACAGAGAAACTGTTTTTGCTTTTGCTTTTTAACCCCAAGGGCATAGCATATCTAATAAATATTTATTGATTGATTGATTGATTTATAGAATAGCCTGCTTCTCATTTCTTACTTTTGATACCTGCTTTCCGTGTCTTAATAATAAACATTTTGCTATGTTTGAAATAATTTCTTTCAAGTAGAGAATATTTCTTCTGCTGATGGGAAGAAAAGGCACTAGGGATGAGATGATACTTTTTTAGAACTGTAATGTAAATAGTTTCATAGAGAAGCTCAAATTGGAAGATATTCTAAATTTTCTTCTATTTCTTCTTCTTTAATGAAGATGGCTTTCTTTACTTTTAAAGACTTACCCCCTTGACCATCCATCTAGTCTTAACAAATTGATTTAATTCATCATTCATATAAGCTCTGGCAGCCTAGTACCTATCTTTATCTTTAATGCTCAAATCTTTTTATTTCTCCTTTAGACAAGTCTGACAAATCTAGTGTGTTGGGTTTTTTTTTAACTTCCTGAGCCTATCACATTTTTTTTTTATTTTGGCATACCAACCATTAAACAAAGCACTCTTCTTTAGCTTTCCTTATGAAATTCTTCGTTGATTTCTCTTTACTGAATTATGCAAAATTGTTTAAAGTCAGTATACAGTAATAATATAGGTTTTCACATAACATCTCAGAAAACTTTTTTTTCTCCTTAATTTCTCCTGACTGAGTGGTAAGGTAATATATAGATTTAGTTTTGAAGATTATATCTTAAGCTTTTTTTTTTTTTTTTTTTTTTTTTAGTTTTTTGCAAGGCAAACAGGGTTAAGTGGCTTGCCCAAGGCCACACAGCTAGGTAACTATTAAGTGTCTGAGGCTGGATTTGAACCCAGGTACTCCTGACTCCAGGGCCGGTGCTTTATCTACTATGCCACCTAGCCATCCCCATCTTAAGCTTTTTTGAAAAAATAAAAATAAGTTTTACTGCTGAAAGCTGAGAAAAAGATTACTTTTAGGACAACAACTCATTGAATTAAAATGAAGAGAACTATGAATATGATAGAATATGAATAATTTATAACATCTAACTTCAGTCTGTTTTCTAAATAAGTAAAATTTTTAAAATTCCAAGACCTTATTATAAATTCCTTTTAAAAATTCCTCCAGAGGTGGCGCAGTGGATAGGGCACTGGCCCTGGAGTCAGGACCTGAGTTCAAATCCAGCCTCAGACACTTAATAGTTACCTAGCTGTGTGGCCTTGGGCAAGCCACTTAACTCTATTTGCCTTGCAAAATCCTAAAAAAAAAAATTATTCCAACACTTTTTACTTGGTATATTGAAATTCTTTTAAAAACAACAATACTCAGAACTAGTTATGTTTTGAGGTGACCTATTTTAAATTAGTATCAAACTAGTTAGAGGTTAAAAAGTCTTTTTAAAGGTGTTTTTCTGACAACCTAGGAGTAGGCCAGATCTCCTTAGATCTAAAAAGAAGCAACATTGGAATGATCAAAGAGAATTATCTGTACTAATGGCTCACACCTGGAGGAGTTGTATAAATGTCAACAACACAACTATATTTATAAATATCGGAGCAGTATGTGGCAGATGGGGATGCCACACAGAGTTTACATCCTATCTTCCTGTCATTAAACAGAGTGTAATATTTTTAAGGTGCCTGTTAGTACCAATTTTAAAATTAATGAGTAGCTTTAAGCACCAGTTTCAGAAAATGAAGGTTAAAATAGACTGCTCCTTTTCTGGTTCTTCTTGAAATTTATATAATTTGAGAATGTAAAAGTAAACACTGCAATGCATTAGTTATATTTTTCCTTTTTATGCTTAAATATTTGGATTGAAGAGATGAAGGTGAAAATATCAGTGCATATTGTCATAAATCATTTCCCATCTTAGTAGCACTGATTTTCTGAATTGAAATGTAGGATTTTTCCATTTAAACATGTGATTTCCAATCTTTAATTTAAGATTGCGGAATTCCTATTTCTTGATGCTATTTGTGGGCCTTCCCTTTCTGTTTGGTGTGTGCTTCACCTTTGAACAAGATGCTCCTTGGGCTGAGTCCTGGGCCCAGCATAGTGCCTGTTGACCCTGCAGTTGAGATCCCCTGGTCTAGCTTATCGATTTCTTTTCTTCATATGTGATGAGTTAACAAGTTTAGAATGCTTTCAGTTTTGCACCTAGCCCATAGTCCATCATTTTGTCAGCAACAGTTTTAGTGAGAGATTCTGCCAGATGCATTACTAAAATCTAGCTGTGTTTGAAATGAGAATTGTTTCAGATCTATTATTTTTTGATGAATCTGTGGCAGGCTAGAGGGATCAGCCTTTGTTTTTCTATATACTCGGGCCTCCTTTTTGAACAAGAACATGGCAAAAGGGACACCCCGATTGACCTTCTATCTTGTGACTCCCACTGCCTCTTGGGCATTTCCAGTTAGATTCATTAAAACTCTGCTAGTTGAAAATGATCCTATTTCCAGCAAGACCTACCTTTTTCATAGATTCCACTGTCCTTCTGGTCCCAAAGGTTCACAGCCTTGTTGTCATTTCTGACCCTTCACTCACACTTAGATCAAATATCCAGTCATTTGTGAAGTCTTATTTCTGCCTCCAAGTCATGTCTTTCCTCCCCTCACTCTCAAACCTCGCACCCCTTCAGACTCTCTCACACCTTGCATGTACAATCACAGGAGCCCCATCATCTGTTGTTTCTGTCAATTTTTGTTTTCACAGAGTTGCCAAAAGAATTTTCTAAAAGTATAAGTTACCCCTCTAAGTTCCCCAAACTCTCTCTTACCTTTAGGATCAAATGTCAACTCTTCTACTTTTTTTCTTTAATTCTTTTTTCAACCCAACCCCTATCTGCATTCCATATTTATCACCTCTTTTATTTTCTTGCACTCTCTGGTCCAGTCAGATTGGTTGTTCTTCATCCATAGTGCTCCTTTTCCATCTCTTTGCTTGTACACTCTCTGGAATACTCTTCTCCCTCCCTTGTGCATTTTTGAATCACCAGTTCAATCAAGATATTGAACTTGCTTCTGTAGGGTAGCTGGGTTTTGAAGTAGAGAGTCTGGGCCTGAACATGGGAACACCCATTTTCCTGAGTTCAAATATGGCCTCAGACACTTACTAGGTGAGTGGCTCTAGGCAAGTCAGTTAACCCTGTTTGCCTCAACTTCTCATCTGTAAAATGAATCGAAGATGGAAATGGCAAGCTCCTCCAGCATCTGCCAAGAAATTGAGTGTACCCACAACAAGGTAGCTTCTGTGTGAGGACTTTGGGAATTCCTCCAGCCACTAGTGCCCTACCAACCAAAATCATCTAGTTTATTATGTGCATATATATATGTCTGTATCTATATATGTACATGTGTATGCATGTTGTTTCCTCTGTTAAAAGGTTCTCTGATGGTTTTAATAGACTTTTGTCTTTGTCTTCCATTGCTCCACATAATTCCTGGTATGTAAATGATACTTAATGAATACTTAGTTATTGATAATGCAGAGGTGAATAGCGGGTACATTTCTGACTTACGTGCAAAAACATGGAAATGTGATCTAGAGTATGCATTTCCAAGGGAAAAAAAAAGCAAAACTGCATTATGCTAAATGTTGGGAATCCCCCTCTGAGAATTAAGTCCTTTTCTGGGACCACAGAGCTTGCATTCTAATAAAGTGAACACATAGGGGACTTTAAGACTTGGAAGGATATTTTCACCTAAGGTCCGGAGGTAGAGATGGTAGTGAGTGAAGTCATAGGTATGAAGTCACCTGAAGCAGTGGTGTTGCTTTGATTACTTTTCCCAGAGTCATATTTCCTACTCAGGTAACTTAATGGCAGGAAAACGTTGGAAGTGCATTCATGGTGTGTGGGAGCATGTAGGTATGGTGAACATCAGACAGTGACTAGTCCAGGGTCCGAGGGTGGAAGTTGAGAGTGTTTGTAGTGAGAAGAGTGAACATAGTGCTCTAAGCAGGAGGATCAGAATGCACTGAATAGTCTTCTAAAGCCTAAAAAATTTTTCTATCACCTTTTACCTTGTTTTCATTGTGTTCATTGAATTTATTGAACATAGCTTGTTCACTTGCCATGTCCTAATTAACTTGAATTTCAGTTTTCTGATGACTAGTTTTGAGAAAAAAAAATATCAGTACCTTCAGAGACTTCTAGATCTCTGACATATTACAACTGTGGAAAAATTCCTATAGTGAAAGGAGAAAGCTAGTCCGACTCTCAACAAGATGTGTTAACTGCTACAATAAAGGAGAGGAGAAATTGAAATATCAGTTTTAAAAGAGAAAAATAAAGGATTACAACCAATAATAAATTAACTAACAAAATAAAGTATGGTCCTGTAAGGGAGAAAAATGATCCTTTAATGAAGTAGAGGAATTCCTTATGAAAAATCACTTGTTTGGAGACTGAAATAAAAACCTGGAAAGTCAGAGACCCAAAAAGAATGAGTGAGGATTTATTAAGGTAATTTTCAAAGATGAAGTCTTAACATTGTAATATAGGAATGAAAAAGAAACTTCCCCTCAGAGTCCTAATGTCATCAGGAATCATAGAAAGAATTATATAATTTTGAAGGCATGGAAGTGTTTGATTATGTTTGTCAGTGTCCCAAATCCTGATCATTTTCCCTTTTTGTCATTTTAGCCAACCTGATTGGTATGAGGTGATACTTCATAGTGTCACAGTTTGCATTTCTCTAATCAATAATGATTTGGAGTATTTTTTCATAAGATTATATATAGCTTTAATTTCTTCACTGAAAACTGCTAGATGGCTCTGTGGATAGAGCACTGGACTTGGAGTCAGGAGGACAGGAATTTGAATTCAGCCTCAAGTGCTTGACACTTGGTAGCTGTGTGACCCTGGGCAAGTCGTTTAGCATCCAGAGCCATCTTGTTTTGATTCATATCTGGCCACTGGACCCAGAGGATTCCAGAGGAGAAAATGAGACTGGTGGCTTAGCGCAGCCCCACCTCATTCAAAGTCAATTCATGTGACTTTCTTTCAGAATGAAGGACAAACATTATCAATTGGGGAATGAGTTGTAACCTTATAAATTTGATTCAGATCTCTCTCTCTCTCTCTCTCTATATATATATATATATATATATATATATATATATATATATATATATGTATATATATATATATATACATATATATATATATGTATTAGAAATGAGGCATTTATCAGAACCCCTAGCTATGAAAATTGTTTCCTAGCTTTCTGTTTTCCTTCTAGTCTTGACTGCATTGGTTTTATTAGTGCAAAACCTTTTAAATTTAATATAGTCAAAATCATCCATTTTGCAATTTATAATATATTCTATTTCTTGTGTAGTCATAGATCTCACAGAGTATTTCTTGATCTGTTAACTGGTCTGTGACATCACCCTTTATGTCTAAATCCCATATCCATTTTGATCTTATCTTGGTATAGGATATGAGATGTGGGTCTATGTCTAATTTTTACCATACTATTTTCCAATTTTCTCAGCAATTTTTGTCAAATACTGAATTCTTAACTCGGAAGCTAGTGCCTTTAGGTTTGTCATACAATAGATTACTATAGTTATTTCCTACTGTTTCTTTTTACTTTTTTGCATCACTTCTATAATTTTTTGATGACTGTTACTTTATAGTATAGTTTTAGATCTTGTACAACTAGGTCACCTTCCTTTGCATTTTTTCATCATTTCCTTGATATTCTTGACTTTTGTCATTTTAGATGAATTTTGTAAATTTTTTTCTAGCTCTGTAAAATAGCCTTTTGATAGTTTGGTTGTCAAATCAGTCATATTTAAAGAAATACAAGTTAAAGCACCTCTGAAGTCTCAGCTCACTCATCAGATTGGCAGAGTTAAAAAAAAAGCAACCAAAAATCCCCAAAACAAATACTGGATAGACTGTAAAGAAATATGTACATTAAGGAACTATTAATGGAATTGTGAACTGGTCCAGTCATTCTGGAAAGCAATTTGGAATTATGCCTCTAAACTTTACTAAATTGTTCATATTCTTTGTTGGAGCTATACCATTGCTGGAATAGTATCCTAAAGAAATCAAAGAATGTATTCGAGTACATTACAGCAACTGTTTTTCTAATAGCAGGGAACTGGAAACTAAAGGAGTGTCCATCAATTGAGAAATGGCTAAACAAATTATTGTATTTATATGTAAAGGATACATGTGACCTCTTCAAAATTATTAAGGGGATATGTGTTTGGGAAGAGTTTCATGTAATGAGACAAGCAGAATCAGAACAATTTACACAGTAACAACTCATAATGAAGCATATTCACTAACTGCCACCTGAAAGTTAGAGTATGGTTTCAGGGTGCAATTCAAGAGGTATAATTTTGGATATGTTTAGGGCAGGATTTTGTTTGCTAGATTATCCATATTTGTTTTCCTTTTTTTTTTTTAATGGAGAGGATGGTGAAAAACGTTTATTTTTTTCTTGAAAATACTAAAATAATTTTTTTTAGAGTAAAGGACTTTGTATTAGGACTTGGTGGCAGATCTGAAAAATTGATCATGTATCATGGCATTAAAAACTTCACAAAAGATGAAGAAAATAAACATTTTTTGAGATGAATGAAATAATGAAAACAAATATATGCATTAAGGGGACAGCAAAAATGATTGAAAATTAATTAAAAATTAAACTGGTTCTCAGGAATTGGTGGGTCAAAGGACAAATTGTAAGAAACTATAAATAATTTCATCAGGAAAAAAAGACTGTAAGAAAATATATCAACATTTTTGGAATGTAGCCAAAGTAGTCCTTAAGAGAAAGTTTATAGTTCTAAGATCTTTCTTTAACAAAACATCAATAAATTGAGCATATAAAGAAACCCAAAATAGTAAAGGTTTGAACATCAAAGATGCAATAAAAATTGAAAGCCAAAAACCCCAATCCTTTGAATTATTAAATAAAAACATAAATAATACAATTATTAAATAAAATATTATATCCTATATCCAGTTTGTTTGTATTAAAAAAGAGAAAAATCCAAATCTTCATAAAAAGAGAATTCACAATAAATAACTTCATAAGAATTATTAAATGCTACTTTGATTATATTTCAACAAAACCAACAGCCTGAGCAAAATGGATGTTTATAAAAAACCAATATTTCTAGAGCAACAAACAAGAAATAGAGAAGCTATATAATCCAATCTCAGAAGAAAAAAATTCTCATTCATAAATGAATTCTCAAAGGGGGGGTAACCCAGGACCAGATAGATTTATAGATATTCAGAGAGAAATTCTATTATATCATATCAGAATATGAAAATTGCATATCAATTTGCAAAAATAAGAAAAGCTATATTCCTATCATATACCTCCTACAATACAAATGATCTTCATATTTTTTACCTGAGAGAATCAAAACAAAGAAAACAATAGACTTATTCTTAATAAATATGGAAAAAATTTTAAATGAAATATTAATAAAGCAACTCTAGACACTTATAAAAAAGATTATATCCTATATCCCATGAATTCAGAGTTTATTCAGGTTTGAGAAAGCTATAGAACAATTAGGTTATATTAATGAAAAAACATTAGAAAGCCTGGGAGTAAAAGTGTCCTTTCATTAATTTAATAACTAGAATTTGCAACTAAAACTTAGAGCTAACATTTTATGTAATAGTCACAGAAAGAAGATTAAGCACAGGAAAGGACATTATCACCATTACTCTTTGATATAATGATAGAAATGATAACTGTTGAATTAATACTGGAAAACCCAATTGAGGGAATATGCATAGATAGACAAAGAAGAAAGAAAAATTAATAGTTTTTGTCAGTGATGTGATAGTTTACTTAGAACCATAGATTCAGTTTAGTTTAAAGTTTAATTTTAAAAAATAACTTCAGGAGCAATTAGGTAGCACAGTGATAGAGCACTGACCTAGAGTTAGGAAGATCTGAGTTCAAGTGCTGTCTTAAACTTAAAAGCTAAGCAAGTCACTAAACCCCTAAATCTTACAGAAAATCAAAAACAAACTAAAAAAAAAGAATTAAAAAATGAATTAATCCGAGTTGTAGGATAAAAAGTAAATCCTCCTGATTTAACAGGCTTTTTGTATAATATCAGCAAAACCAACCAGTAAGATATATAGAAAGCTTCCATTTAAAACATCCACAGAGGGTCAGCTAGGTGGCCCAGTGGATAGAGCACTGACCCTGGAGTCAGGAGTACCTGAGTTCAAATCCGGCCTCAGATACTTAATAATTATCTAGCAGTATGGCCTTGGACAAGTCACTTAACCCCATTGCCTTGCAAAACCAAATAAAATAAAATATCCACAGAATGTATGAAATGCTTGGATATCTACTTATTAAAAAATGCTACCCTTCGAATATACCTCAAAATGAGATAATTTGAAAAGCACTTGGCAAGCTTTTAAATACTGCATGAATGTCAACTCTATTATCAATTACAACACATTCTTCTTGGAAATATAGACTGTAATAACTAGAGAAATATTAATAGTTTATGGGTAGGCATATCCAGTTTAATAAAAAGGACGAACTCCCTAAGTTAATTTGCTTTTTTGCTACCCTACCAATCAAACTACTCAAGGATTTTTTTAGTAGAATTAGGAAAAAAAAGAAATTCTTTTGAGATGAGACAAGATCAGGTATTTCAAGATAATTAATGAGAAAACAGTAAAACAAAGAAGAATACTACCTACCTTCTGCCTGAAAGGTGATGAAATGAAGTTGCAAAATGACACATGTATTTGGTTATGACCAATATGATAATTTACTTTGCTTGTTTATTCCTATTTAATGTAAAGGTCTTCTTTTCTTTTTTTTCTCAGTAGGGAGGATGTTTGAGAGTATTAGAAAAATTGCTTATTAATTAAAGAAAAGGAAAATACAATAAACATTACATTGAAATAACATTTTTCCTTTCTAACTCCAAACCTTGGATAGTAGTGATAAATTTGTCCTCTTCTTTGAGTCACAAAGACTCCTCTTAAGTTCAAATTCGACCTCAGACATTTAATATTTGTGTGACTGTTTACCTCAGTTTCCTCATTTTTAAATGATCTGGAGAAGGAAATGACAAACCAGTATCTTTGCCAAGAAAGTCAGACATGGGACTGAAAATGATTCAACAGCAACTTTGTTTTCATTTACAGATTTTAGTGCTCCTGGTGTAGGCTCACAGGATTGGGCGAGATCCCAATTTAAAGGGTTTGGGAGAAGAGCTGCTTATAGTTATGTTGGTAGGTTCTTGAAGCAAAATGAAATTTGAATTCTTTACTAGGGAAATATTGTTTCATTTTCTATTTTTTTTAAATTTAGAAATCACTGATTAAAAAAAGTTTTTTTGAAGGTTGCATGGTATAGTGTAAAAACACTATGGACTCTATAGGAATTGAGCATGTATTTGAATTTCAGCTATCTTCCGTTAGGCTGCCTTGATTTCAAGGCCATTTTTCTCTGTAAATCGATACTCTGAGAATAGATAGTAATGGGTTCATACAGCTATTTAGTGATAAAGTGGAAATTTTGCCCCTTATTTCATAATGAGTAATTTAAGTTGATTGTATATAAGGTGATATTTAAAAGAACTTATAAAGGGTGATAAGGACACCCTCTCACAAGCCTTTTGTTTAGCTCTATGTTTATTATTTTGAGTCATCATAATAACAATTCAAATTTTCTTAATATCAAGAGTACAGAAATATTCACATTCTCTTGTTGAATATGGTTATGACACTACTGATAATTGTAAGGCAAGGAAAAGAAATTAAAGTTGTAAAAATTAGCAAACAGATAAAAGTATTTCTTTGTCTTGATAATCTGATAGTTTACTTAGAAAATCCTAGTGAAGGGTCAGCTACATGACACAGTGTATAGAGCACCGGCCCTGGAGTCACAGGAGAACCTGAGTTTAAATCCGGCCTCAGATACTTAATAATGGCCTAGCTGTGTGACCTTGGGCAAGTCACTTAACCCCATTGCCCTAAATAAATTAAAAAAAAAAAGAAAATCCTAGTGAAGTAGCAATGAAACGATTTGAGTCAATAGCTTTAACAAGTTGGAGGTTACACAAATAATTCCATAAAAATTAAAAGTATTTCTATATGATGATGATGATGATGATGATGATGATGATGATGATAAAATGCAAATGATAATATAAAAGAAAAACGATTCCAAATATTTTTAAAATTAATAACATAAAATTCAATCTGCCAAAGCACACTCAGTATTTTGATATATGCATTATGATGTGTTCTTAAAGAACTACTTAAGTAGCTGAAGATTCATGACTCACTTTTGGACTTTGTTCATATGATAAAAATGACAGTGCTACCAAAATCAATTAATAATTATTTTCTTGTACCAATGAAATTGTGAAAGGAATTTTTTGCATAAATCAATAAAATTTAAAATTAATTTAAAGGAATAAAAATACATAAATATCAAGGAAAATAACTCAGATTTAGAAATAGAGAATGATCCTTATGGACTTCAAACTGTATTTGAAAACAGCAATAGTGAAACCCATTTACTCTTGATTAAAAAGCAGAAAAGCAGACCAGTGGAACAGATTATATGATGCAATCAGAAATATTAACACTCCATCACTCAATCTTCAATAAATTTGGCAATATAAATTAGGGAAAATATATATATTTATCACCAGATTGCTGAATAGGCCCATGACATAAAAACAGTTTAGAACCCCTGGCTTAGACCAACAACTTAGACTGTATTCCACAATAAAAGTAAAATAATATTTTATATTGTAAAAATTGAGAGATGCATATTCTATAACTTTCATTGTAATTGTATTTTGTTTTTAAATATATTTTCTTAATTACATGTAAAATTTCTTTTAGCTCATTTTTTAATTTTTGTGTTCCAGTTTCTCTCTGTCTTTCTTCTCCCTCCTTGAGACAGCAGGCAGTTTGATATAGGTTATACATGTATAGTCATGCACAGTAATTTCATATAAATTTTATTGGGAAAGAAAACAAAAGCCAAAAAAATCCCACAAATCATAAAGCAAAAATTAATATTCAATGATCTGCATTCAGATAAATATATTAATTGTAACCTCTTTTTTATCTGTAGCACTTGGTGTAGAGCCTTTACATAATATGTATTTAATGAAGATTGATTGATTATTGAATACAGTTTGTAAGAAGAATTTGTTCAATGAACAACATGGGTCAGAATTACTAGGACAAAATCTTCTGATATAAGAAATATTATTGATGAAATTACAGGTTCATTCATGAATGTAATTTTTATATTAGATTTTAAAATGTAAAATATCTCAAAATATGTAAAGACCTCTTCATAAAAATTTATCATCAAATCTAGTGTGAGGCAGTATATGGAATGGTGGCTTTTAGTAAATGATCCAAATTCAAAATGTAAATGATTCAAAAATATGAACAGTTCCCCAATAGATTATATAGAACTTTTAGTTCTGTCTTATGAGTGACATTGAGGGAGTCACTTAACCTCTTTGTCACTCAGTTTCTTTATCTATCAAGTGATGAGTTGGATTCAGTTTCCTCCAATATCCCTTCAAGATTTAATTTTATGAGCCTGAGAGATTCAGTCACTTAACTTCTCCCTAGATAATTTCCTTCCATATTAATGGAGGGATTTTCCTAACCTAGAATCAGATTCCTTCCTTTCTCCTTGAGGTATCTTATTAATCTTAAGTCTCCAGAAATTGTATCTTCAGTGAAATAATCTTTTAGTACTTTCCATCCCACAATCTCTAAGAATAAACTCTTGGCAGCCAGATAAGAAGGACATGTAAGGGGTGCATTAGATGTAGTAATAGGCCTGGAATTGGGAAGGCCACCGACACTTCCTAGCTGTGTAACCCCAGGCAAATATCTTTACCCTGTTTGCCTGTTTTCTCATCTGTAACTTGCTTTTCAGACTCGTATTCTGTGTTATGTTCAATGATGCTAATCCATTTATCAACACCTGATAATTTATCAGGGACCATTCTCATGTGCTATGGACCCAGATCAGAGACTGCTCCCTTTGTGTGGGTGTCCACAGGTTGTACCCATAGGATGAAGCAACTTTAGGAGGATCCTGGCAGTCAGGCAAATCAGGGAGGCAGTTAGACATATACTCCTGACATGTGTATAAGGGATTTGTCAGAGAGGAGCAAGTACATTCCAGCCCCAGGGACGTCCAGCCTGGCAGGGCATAGCCCTGTACTGAGCAGGGTGGTCCTCAGACCACCATGAAGGCCAGACACAGAGGGAGATCTGGAAGGACTTTGGGCAGGCGAGCAAGGACCTGGCTGTAAAAGACTGGGATAACAGAAATGAGGTTTTTATATGGAGGCCTTTGGAGCTTGTCAAGGAAAGAATGATGGAGTCCTTAATGAGCTGTGTTGAGGATGGGTTAGACTATGGTGGGATCTGAGAAAGGTTGATAAATTAGGAGATTATTTCAGTTGTCCTGACTAGAACTGGCTGATGAAGAGAAAGGGAGGGCTGTAGGAGATGTTGTAGAAGGGAAAATGGCCGGATTTGGCCACCAGTTTCACTTGTGGAGTGAAGAAAAGAAAGGAGTTAAGGATAATGCCAATATCCTGGAAGAGCTGTAGTGAAAAGGCCAGAATGAAGTCATTGTGGGCAAAAAAACAAAAGGAAAAGAAGACTCAAGAAGAGAAGTGGGGAGAGGAGATGATCCCCAGGAGGACAGGGAAGCAACCCCCTTTGCCCTATCACACGTAATTGTCTTGGACTAAGCACCGGTTTTGGACTTAGACCCTGGGCTCAGATTCGCATTCTGCTGCTGCAGCTAGTGACCAGCTGTAGTCCAGTTGCTTTGCTCTCTGCGCCTCGGGTTTTTCTCCTGGGTGCTCGATGTCCCCTGTAGCCACTGGTCTGGAAAACTCCTGTGTAGACCCTCTGCCCACTCTCACAGCCTGGCTATCAATTGCATCTAGAATGTTGACCTGGTGGAGCTGCTGCTGTGATCAGTCCCTCTTCATTCAAGGCAGATGTCTTCCTCCTTAGATTCAGGCAGCTGTTCAGAAAACAATGAAATTTGTGAACAAAAAAGCAATCAGAGACTCAACATTTAGGGAACCAAAAGCACTCCCCAGTCTTAAGTGTCTCTCTTCAAGGCTTCCAGGTGATGTGATTTGCAAAAAAAGAGGACTAGAAGTTTACTAGCATCCTCAAGACCTTTCACATTTTTCCAAACTAGGAAAAATGCATCAGATAGAGAGTGTTTTCAGCTTCCTCCATTGTCTGGAACCCCAAGGAACTTAAGGGCAACAACCTCTTAAACTAATAGAGAACAATAATTCCTAACTCCTAAAGGATTCCCTTGGCATTCCTCCTCTCTGCTTTCCCCAAACTGTGGCACAACTTCATAAGCCAACCCACAGACTTAAAATAGATCATTTTTATTATTTGAAACTGAATCACCTCTGTACAAACAAAATTAATGTAACTTGGGTAAAAAAGAAAAAAATTGAATGGGAAAATTTTTTTAAATTAATTTCTTATGACAGTGATTTTGTATCCAAGATGTATAAGCAGTTGACTTGTATGCATAGTGTGTGTATATACATATATATTTATCAATATACTTTGTTTATGCATGTGAACATACATATATGACTAAAAATATTCAGCAAAATATAAATGATCCAAAAATCTGAACAGTTCCCAAATAGATTTTAAACTATTAAAACCACTTGAATGAATGCTACAATTAACTAGTAAAAAGTTGAGTGTCATTCCAAAGAAGCCTGAAATTTTACTTAGGAAGGATAAGAGATGGAAAGAGTGAATGTTCGTGGGGTTGTAGAAAGATAAGCTTACCCTATCAGTATAACCATTTTAAAGTAATTTGTAATTATCCAAATAATATGATTATAATATTTATGCTTTTAAATCTAGAGATTCCATTTCTAGGCTCATAATCATGGAGGCCATTGATAAGAAAGTTGGTAAACACTAAAATATTCACACTTGCACTTTTTATGATAGCAAATAATTTGAAACAAAGATGTGCATCAATTGGGAAATAGCTAAACAATTTGTACTACATTTCATTATTTTTTTTTTTTTTGGCAAGGCAATGGGGTTAAGCGACTTGTTTGTATCAGAATACTTTTGTGCATTAAGAAATTACAAATGTTGGGGTGGCTAGGTGGCGTAGTGGATAAAGCACCCGCCTTGGAGTCAGGAGTACCTTGGTTCAAATCCGGTCTCAGACACTTAATAATTACGTAGCTGTGTGATCTTGGGCAAGCCACTTAACCCCATTTGCCTTGCAAAAACCTAAAAAAAAAAATTACAAATGTGATGAATATGGAGAAATTTCTACGCAAATTGTTAGAGTCAAGTAAACATAGGGAAAAACTCAGTAACACAATGAAGACTCAAAAGTCAATGAAAAGAACACCCATTAATGTAAATGTTTCATAATTACAAAGGAAAAGGATGGAAGAAAAGAAGAAATATTAGAAGATTCTCATCTCACTCCTTTTTCAGATGTGAGAGTTGCATAAGAGATGAGTTTTAGATTGACATATTTTCACGTTTTTCTCTATGTATTGATCAGTGATGCTAATTTTTTACTCTGTTTTTCTTTTCTGTCTTTTACAAATTCTGTTTGTTATGTGGTGTGCTTTGCTGAGAAGGAAAGAGGACTCATATGTTGTAAAAAATAAATTTATTAAAAAAATAAATGTCAGGTTTCCATCTACCTTTAATTGTCTCTTCATTCTATCCATTCTCTTTTAAGCTGCCAGCATTTAAGTTGCATAGAAATTAGTCTATTGAATTTAATTGCTTCTTTTTGTTTAATTGTGTGGCAGATATATATATATATATATATATATATATATATATATATATATATTTACCTTTTCCTCTATTGTATTGAAACAAAGTTTCAGACAATTTATAGTCTCATGATTTTTGCAAACTTTCCTGAAAACAACACTCTTTTCTGTAGAAAAATGAAGTTTTTCTTTTTATGATTAGTCATTGCTACAGAAATATTTAAGGACAGTCTTCATTATCTGTAGGAGATATTTTAGGGCACATTCCTAAATTGTGTTAGAGGTTTGTCTCGATAGCCTCTGAGGGTACAGAATTTCTATATTTTGCTAATTTATTGTAATTCTGAAGTAAGCACTGTATATGTCTCCCTTTTTTTAACCCTTTCTGCCATTTTTTCTTTTAAAAATTCATTTTACACCTTTATCTTTTTCTTTTCTTTTTCTCCCTTACTTTCACCCACTTTGTTGTGGTTTTGATTCATTGTTGTGAGCTGTATGAATTTTGTTTGAATTTCCCAAATGTATATCATTGTTATAACTTTTAACTCCCATCAAAACAAAAGTAGACCTTCTTGAGACACAATTTCATATTGTTTGTTAACATAGAAAGGATAAATGGTCAGAATTTGAAGTATATTGCTAGTTTCGAAGAAAGTATTTACTGAGGAGGTTAAAAAAAATGCCTTAACTAAATAGGATGATAAATGATTATTTAAAAGTCATTATACTTAAAATAAAGTAGCAAAACCAGAGAAATTTCATTTTTTTTTTTTTTTGGCAAGGCAATGGGGTTAAGTGACTTGCCCAAGGCCACATTGCTAGGTAATTATTAAGTGTCTGAGGCCGGATTTGAACTCAGGTACTCCTGACTCCAGGTCCAGTGCTCTATCCACTGTGCCACCTAGCTGCCCCAATTTCATTATATCTTCATAAATCACAGTAGAGTGAGGAATGGAGTTCCAGGAGAGGACTTCACAATTTTTTCTATATATTTTAATTGTAATTATTAGCATTCTTTTATTTATCATTCATTATATTTTCCTTTATTAGTAATTATTTTGTAATATAAAAAACCTTGCTTTGTCCCATGTGGTTAGTAATTTTCCATCTATTAATTTGGCTTTATGTTAAATAATATGACAGCGATTTTAATTGAATATATATTATGGAATAATGGTTGTGAAAGATTAATTTAATAATGAAATCTCAATTATTTACATATTAAGTATAGATTTTATGTCCCACAACTCCTTTTTTTTATAGTAACATAGAACAAAAAATTATTTTTGCAATTTGGAAGAGCAAGAAAAATGTTTTGTTGTTGTTGGTTATTTTGGATAGCATCTAGATCTGCCCTCAGAATCTGTCAGCCCTGGGCTTCTTTGGAGAGCTCTGTAGGATTGTTCAGGAACGACTTGGTACCTCTAGTCTGAAGGGCGCTCATCTTTTTTCAGGCCTGCATTTCACCTTTTGTGTTCACTAATGGACTGAACTGTCACCTGGGCTTCCAAGAAGCTATAGTATATGCAAGAAACCATTCTTCAGTAGACTATTTTGATAGAGAAGCTAAACTAGGTTGAGGG
This sequence comes from Macrotis lagotis, assembly GCF_037893015.1. Classification (NCBI taxonomy): domain Eukaryota; kingdom Metazoa; phylum Chordata; class Mammalia; order Peramelemorphia; family Peramelidae; genus Macrotis; species Macrotis lagotis. Next base: position 54,912,882 of record NC_133661.1, read on the forward strand.
TACCAAGGAATCTCAAATCCCTCAGTGTGTTAAGTGCTTGTCTACCCCAAGTATGTGAGGTCCTTTCCTGGTGGAATGGGTAGAGAAGAACAACTTGTTTCAGTGGCCACAAACGTGATGGAAGCAGGTATTGTGGAGTGCTTAGAGGTTGGTTAAACATTGAAAACTCCAAGGTCATCTGCTACATCCTGAGCCATTACAGGTGATCTTGACCTTTGTCTTGGCACTAGATGTCAATGACTCTGGAAGAGAGAATAAGCCAATAACTTTGCATAACTCTCACTCGCTTAAATTCAATTTATCCATCAGCCAAAATACAATAACATATCATTTTACCATTTTTACCTACCTCAGAGTACATGGCAGTAGGCATGTGACAGAACAATAGGTGTGGATGTACTGGGAGCTGTTGCCACAACCTTGCAAATAGGCAGTCCAGGCCACACAACCAGCAGCAGAGTAGTTTAGCAAACCCCAGGTTGTCTGAGCACCCTCTTTTAAGGACCACACTTCTCACCTTCTGGTGTGAGGAAGGAACTAGACAAGGTCTACCATTGTCTTCATCTAACCCAATCCCAGTAGGAGGTGGGGATTCTGCCCTCTGGATGAAATACCAAAAAATGTGCAAAAACTTCTGCAAAGCTGATTCCACTCATCATTGGTATGTGGAATGTGCCCATGCTTACCATCTTTAGATGCCAGTCCTGAATTCAGCAAGGCTGGCAAATAAACTACAGCTTCCTCATGTAGGAGCTGCATCACATTTCTCTGGAGTGGTCACAGTGATGGCAAAAGATATAAAGCTAGCAGAGATTTCACAATCAAAACCAATCTAGTACCCAAGCTTGTGTGCTACCTCAAGGGAGGGAATGACAGCCTCACAACAAGGAGATTGCAAGAAAGTGCCACTCCACAATCATCATATGAATCCTTGTGAGACCCTGGAAATATTTTATGAAGACTTGGAGACACCCATCATTAATGTGCCAAAGGAGGACAAGCTCATAATTCTGGTTGATTTTGATGCCTTGGAATCCTTGAAACAATGGAATCATCAACAGTGACAGTAATGGTCACTGACTGCTGAAGCCTTGCCCACCAATTCCAGGAGAAATTCCAGGGGGCCAAGCTGAGGTCTAGATACCCTCCGTTCACTGAACTGGCCAAGTCGTTGGCCAAGTCAGGATAATGGAAGTGCTCTCTTCTTTTCTAGTGACTAGTAGAGTGAACAGAGCTATGTGCTTGCTCCCATGTTTTTTCTGCATGGCTCTCATTTCTTTTTTTCCATTTTTCTTCTTCCTCTCTTCTTTGGTTTTGAAAATCTTTTTTAAGTTCTTTTATGAGGATTTTGGATTTGAGTCCAATTCATAAACTTCTTTAAGACTTCCCATGTGGGTAATTTGTCACTGCTTTCTTCTTCTGAGATGGCATTTCTATCATCTGTATCTGAATAGTAGCTTTCTGTGGTTTTTTTTTTCTCCTTTTGATAGCTGAGCTCTCCACTCTGGGGTATAGGGAGCATAGGCCTGAGCTTTTTGATCTGGCCATTGCAGAGGTTTGTTTCCTCATTTATGTTCAGGCTCTACCTATGCAACAGTTGGTTCCCACCCCAGTGTTCCCTGGGTTCAGACTTTGCCTGGGGATGGGAGCTTCCCTGCTGGCCTGCTATTAAGCTGCCAGGCCCTGGGCTGCACTTGTCCTTGAAGCCTCCAGCTGGCTTTCCCACCATCCCAACCAGCTGGGCTTTATTTCTCCTCCCTCCCTCCCTCCCCTCAACAGATAGACCTTCACTGAAGATCTTCCACAGTGTCTACAGTTGAAGACATTTCTTATTTCTTTTTTCTTTTTTTTGGTGGAATCTGTAGCTTTAATGTCTGTGTAGAGGCTTCATTTAACATTGTGGGAGCATGCAAGCTTCACGCCTATCTTGGCTCTACCCTGGAAGTCCACTCACATGGTTTTAACATATTTTAAGCAATGTTGTCAAATGCCTTCAGCTACTTCACTGACAGTAAATTATTTAACTTGAACAGGCTAACATGCCAATTCTAAAGTGATGTGGATGTTGGGGCATGACTTTATGTTCAGATGATTGTGCATTTGGCAGAGCCTCGGAGGCTTAGATATAGCAGAATGTGATCGATGCTGGACAGTTAACACCAAGAAAACAGGTATTTCATCACCCAGTGTCGCATCATCCATGTGTGGAATCTTTGGTTATAGATAACGAGAAATTTTGAGTCCTTGGATAAATCCACTTACCCTAGCAGTAAATATAGATATGTTGTTGGACCACATGTTGCTCAGTGTCTGGGAAACTCCAAGGAGAGTTTGGGAGAGAAGAGGCTGCCTTCCAGACTCAAGGCCTCTGAAACCTGCACAGTTGACCAGTGCTGCATCAGGAAACTGGATTATTTTAGGATCATTTTGAAGGTCTGGCAAGATAAAACAGTGCCCTGAAGACCTCTCTCAAATGGAACTACCCAAGATTCAAGCTATACTGCAGAGAGGAAGCTCCATTGGGATGGCTGCTGCTCAAATGCAATGTATGTTTGCCTAAAATGTTGCACTGTTTTCAAAGAGCCCACCCAGGGCAAGCCCTCATAGATGTCTGGAGAAACAGTACAAGGACCTCGCAGGGTCTCTCTGTAGAACTTTAGAAGCAATGGTGAGACATGGTAACACTGTCTTGGGGACCCCAGCATGGCAGGTTTGTATCCAAGAAGGCTCTGAGCCGTAAAAGAAAAGTTGTATTGCAGTAGCTCAAAAGAAACAGGACTTGTCCAAATTTAAAGATATCTATATACCACATGTTCACAGGGACTATTTGTGCCTGACCTGTGCTAGAGCCTTCTACATTCACATAATGGCATCATTTAAATTCTCATCAAGCACACAGAACAAGTCATCTATCCAAGCGCACATGTGCACATACACACACAGTTTTACTAGTATGAAATAATTGTGGACAAAAAGTTTAAAATGCCCATGGTTTAAAGCCCATGTAGTTTGAATTTTTTTGAGTGAAGTAAAGCAAGTAGACTGAGGGCTAATTTAGAATCACTGGCAAAAGGTATGCAGAGAGAATCTTGTCTCAGTAATTTTACAGTAAACAAACTATGGCAATTATCCTAGGACCAAATGAACTTGGTAGACATAAAACATTAAATGCATTATGATTATTCCTTTTACTCCAGAAAATTGTCTTGAATAAATATTGATTGATGTAAATCTAAAAAAAATAGAAACTATCATTTGGACATTTATTCAAATTTATTATTCAAGATGTGTGTGTGTGTGTGTGTGTGTGTGTGTGTGTGTGTGTGTACTGGTAAAGTTGAAATAAAAGCATTGTAATGGAATGAATCTGTGTTTAATTTATGGTCATATTTTCACAATTTTGCAATTTTTTAATTTCCCTTAAATTTTTCTCCTGCCTTATTGCTGAACTCCTTGTCCCTTTGGGAATTATAAGTAATGGACAGTGGTTGATTGTTTTTGTTTTGTTTTTTAACATTGTTGCTTAAAGAATTTGAACTTAATTGTTAAGAAGGAAAAAAGAAAGTTTAAAATAAATTTCCTTCAATTTTCAACTTGAAGTTTATTTGGAAATGGGCTCATGGTGGGACAGGGAGGATGGTGAGGAAGAAATATCTTGTATTGAAAAAAATAAAATTGAAATCATTCAAGTACAACAGTTTGAAAAAAAATGTCGATTGGTGAGCTGGGATTTTCTAGGAAGTTCCAAAAAGTAAATGTAACTGAGAATATTAAGTATACTTGTGGTTATAGCAGAAGTATAGATGTGTTATATATTAAAATTATGGTCTCTGACCTGTCAAGCAGGGAAGTATCTTGACACTCAGACAGAGCTGCTCTGGGGACAGAAACAGTGTACAGCTTCTTAGAAGGCATGAGCATCAACCATTCCATCAGAAGGGCAGAGTTTTGTCTCTTAAATAACATAAAACAGATGTTACATTACCATTAAAACCTCTTCTTAACTCAAATGGAATGTAAGTTCAGATTACTGGTCAGTTGACTGACTATGAACAATTGCAATTTCATATTTTTCAGTCTTCATGCTGCTTGTCAGTTAAGTTTTGAAGGAAGGGGAGTTGTTTTACAGTAAGGGAAGAGAAGGTAGTTAATTTTTTTGTATTTTAATTATCCTGATTCAGGGCCCTTAATGCAAATAGTTGCCTGTAGGAACATTTCCCTTATAGGGTTTTTATTCCTTTCCTTGAAAAATGTTAGTTTAAGTCACCAGAAGCTCTGGAAATATGAGAAAAAATCATTGGTCTTGATTATATCCTTATAAAGAGGTTGTTTAAACTTTATAATGTTTAATGAATTCACCTAGCATGTTGGAAACACAGACTATGCCAAAGAAATTATGTGTGAAAGGGGCCACCCAGGAAGACATTGTAGGGATCATGTGTTTGATTTTCTCCATGCTTGCTTTATTAAATTATTTATTTTTCATTTTTATGGTTTTGGTACCACTGAACATGTGAATGAGGATGTGCCAGATGGAAAGCAATGCTAACCATTCAAAACCTCCTAGGACAAATGCTTTATGGGCAACGTGAAGTTGTCATTGCAGTACACTTTTGGTGGTAAAGCATACCTTGATAATAATTGAATTTCCAGCCTGTGAAAATCATTGAAATGAATTGAAGGACAAAACATTGCTGAGGATGGCAGAAGGAGCCATGCCTCCAAGTCCTCTTCTTATTTCTGGCCTCCAGGAAATTCCTGGGAGATTGTTGTCAGTACTTTAGGCCTTGCACACCTAGCCAGACTGTTTGGTGTAGCTAGGTTTAGGCAAGGAGATTGGGACTGTAAGGTCTGGGCCCAGCAGAAGAACAAAGAGACAGATTGGAAGTAGAGTGGGCCAAAAGGAATTAAAAAAGAGGTGAATACTTTGGAGATTTATAGGACATGGTGTAGAAAGGAACGCAGTGAGTTGAAGGTTCATTGTTGAATGGAAAAGCTATGAATAGTTCATCTATAGATTAACTTTTGCTGTAAATGCTCTTTGAGAAATTACTTTGTAGATGATTTACAATTGGATACTTTTCACATTTGTTTAACTATTTGGAGGCTTTTAAAAAATATAGAATTGATTTCAAGATAAATGATATACTTATGTAGAAGGACATAATACTTTTTTCCAAAACTGCTGCCCAAATAGATGTATACCAGCATCTGGTTTTTTCTTTTCTAAAAAGGATCAAACGGGGGCGGCTAGGTGGCATAGTGGATAAAGCACCGGCTTTGGAGTCAGGAGTACCTGGGTTCAAATCTGGTCTCAGACACTTAATAATTACCTAGCTGTGTTGCCTTGGTCAAGCCACTTAACCCCATTTGCCTTGCAAAAACCTAAAAAAAAAAATAAATAAATAAAAAGGATCAAATGTACTTTAGAAAGATGTCTTGGAGTTCCTTATCTTTATCCATAATAACTTTCACTTGTCATGATAAGCTTGAAAAATTCAGTTCTATGCAATAATTGGGGTTTGGGATAAAGGTGTGTGGATATGTTTAAATAAAAATATATCTTGTATTTGGGGAATGTAATGTGTACCTCATGATCATTCTACAGATTTTTTTTAAATTGCTCTTTTAATATAATGCAAATCAGTATGTGAATATTTGTCATCTGTCCAGCATTAATGCAGAAGGCAAGGTATGAACTCTTTTCTGTCTTAAATCTAATATATACATCCATACACTCATATGTATGTATGTATGTATGTATGTATGTATGTATGTATGTATACTTTTAGAATTAGTTATTTTAGATAAAATTTTCTTTTCTTGGATTAACATTTATACTGACCCTAAATTTTAATACTAGCTATTTTTTCAGGTGTGATATTTTTTCTCCCCTAAATATGTCTTCTCTCATATTATCAATAGATGTAACTTAGTAGGGTAAATACTTTTTGGTTTGCAATGCTTAATGTGATGCTTGGCCTTTGTTTTCCATATAAGCTTGATGACTGATTGATTGTCTGAAGTAGCTCCGCTTGGGCTGGTGGAAGAAGACCCCAGTCCTAGGATAATGGGAGTTTATGTGGAACCTGTAGGTGGTTTATTATCAGGCTGCACTTTGTAAAAATAAATAATGCACGCACAATTTTATTGTAAAAGTTAATCATTTGAATACATCTATTTTATAAACAAGCCTATGAGGGAGAACTGAACAATTTTTGAAAAATACAGATGACACTGAAAATTATCTTAAGGAAAAGAAAAGCATCAAAGAATGGATAGAATCACTTCTTATGTGAATCTATGGGTTGATCATAATTGAAGATAGAGAAAGGGCAGAACTATTTAACTCTTTACTTCTCTGTTTCTGTTGCTAGAGAGAATGAATGACCCTTGGAGGAGAAAGGATGGGATCAAAGGGGTTAATAGGAAGTTGTTGCTTAAGGTCAGTAAGGAAATAATTGAAGATGTCCTAGTTGCCCTTGGAGAATTCAATTTGCTAGTCCCAGTTGAGCTACACTCTTTGATCCTAAAGGATCTAGAAGATGTCATTAGTTCATCACCAACAGTGATATTGGAAAGATCACTAAAACCCAGAGAAATAGCCTGAGCCTAGTATAAGGGAACAGTTGTCCCAAGTCCCAAAATAAGGAAGAGCAAAGAATCCGAAATCTAGATCAGTGAGCAGCTAGCATCAAAAGAAACAATGGATTAAAAAAAAATTATGTCTGACCTAGGACCGACACCCACAATTTATAGGAATTGACACCACCATTTAATTTCAAATTACTTGATAGATAAGTGATCATCAGAAACTAGGTCAAAAACATCTCTCCTAATGATGAAAGGCAGATTAGACTGTTAAATACTCAGATGAACTCCAATGAATTGATTATTCTGTGATATATGAAGAGCTGTCTCCATGCATGCTTCCCTGCCCCATTTGACCCATTTCCATTTCTTCCCAAAATTTTGCCATAAGGGTTCCATGAATATGCTAGTGCCCGTTTCACTTTCTTGAAGCATATTGAAGATAAAACAGTACCATTTTCCTAGAGGTTGTCCATTTAGATACATGTTGAAATGCAGAGGAAGGGTTAGTCTTTACTGTGTGGATGGATAGATAAGATTCCTTTAAGTGCTTATAGATCTCCTCCCACAAGTTCTTCATTGACTTAGGGCTTAATACATTCAGCATAATGTCACTCATAAACAAGAAGTATACAGGATTTCATTCTCCATAGAGCTTGTACTATGCATTTCTCTTGGTATTTTCCATCATGATGGTGAATACTTTAGATGAACATACATCTCCTTGTTTTATATCTCATCTTTTATTATCAGAGTATTTTGAATAGTTATTTATATTGAATGTAGTTATTATATCTTCCCAGAAATTCTACATTATTTTAGTATATTATTTAAGTTCTCTTGTTATACTGTTATGATTTTTCAAATTAACAAACCATATACTCACTAGGATCTTATATTCTTTACATCTAAGATGTGAGATAATAAAATGTTCATTATTGATTATCTCTTATAAAATTCTATTTGTTTCTGTTATCCAGTCGGCCTTCAGTTCAAATAGAGGTGATTTATATTAAGGTTTTGTATCATTGGCAGAATAGAGATATAAGTTGGCAGTTGTTTACCTTCGTTTTGATCATCTTTTTTTTTGTGGATGTGTTAATAAGATTCAAGATTCCCCGCCCCCATTCCCTCCATATTCATTTATTCCTCTTTCCCCAAACAGTTACGTATACTCTTCATCCAATCTGGCTTCTATTTTTATCTTTATTTCCTTTGGTGTCATTTGTCCAAATATAATAGTTTTATAATTCTTGATGGAAAAAATGACTTGTTTAAAAGATTTTTGCATATCTTCTCAGTTTTTTTTTCCTCTTTCTTCTTTCAAACATGAATGACCTTGATTAATTGGATATCTTGCCAAGTTTTCTTTAGACTAGTTTTATTCTCCATGACGTCTCTCCCCTGTATGAGATTGTATTGGTCATGAATGCCTATCAACCTTCTTGAAAAGTCTTAGTGATAAGCTGGTGGTACCTTTGGCAACCATCTTTCTCCACTGACCAAACAAATTATATTTGTTGATGAAGATGGTTTGTAGACTCTCTAATTCATCATGATGGAGCATTTAATTTACGTTGGTTGAATTTCTGGATGAAATTGTTATACTGGTTGTCCATGTTGGGGTTTTTAACCATTTACTGATTTTCATTTTATGTAGCATGTTCAAATAATTTAGAGCTAAATCTTAACTGTACATTGTATCTTTATCTTATTCTTATTTTTTCTTTCTGAATTTCAGTCTTAGATTTAAGATGTCTGTGCCCAAACATCAAATTCAGTGCTAACTTAATTAGTATATCAGAAATAAAATATTTTCTGGCATTTTTTATTGTTATATTTTTTCATATCTTCATGGTCAGTACTTGCCATTGTGCTACAGGAAAAAATGTTTAGAGTCACTAATAATCAGAGACATGCACCTTTTAATCAACCATTGCATTTTAGTTCAAACTAATTAAAAGAGAGTTTTTCAACTCTTCCAGAAAGCAGTTAGGAACTACACAAGAAAAAATTATTAAATTGTTTATGGTCTTTGATCTAGATAGTCTCTTAATGAGTTTTTTTTTATTTTTTGGTTTTTACAAGGCAGTGGTATTAAGTGATTTGCACAAGGTCACACAAGTAATTAGTAAGTGTCTGAAGCTGAATTTGAACTCAGATCCTCCTGACTCCAGGACTAGTACTCTATCAGCTGTGCTACCTAGCTGCCCCTGAATGAGTCAATTTTTCAAGATGGTGGTGGCTAGCAAGAAATGTCCCAATGAACAAATGTTTACAGTAACATCATTTGTATTTAAAGGTTAAAAATAAAATAAATTTGGGCAGCTAGGTGGCGTAGTGGATAAAGCACCGGCCTTGGAGTCAGGAGTACCTGGGTTCAAATCTGGTCTCAGACACTTAATAATTAACTCCATTTGCCTTGCAAAAAAAAAAATCTGTAAAAAAAATAAAATAAATTTCAGATGATTGAGAAATTGTCAAAAAATTAACATAGATTTCATTAAACATTAAGTGAATATTAAAGAAATGTGGAGTTGGGGTGGCTAGGTGGTGCAGTGGATAGAGCCCTGGCCCTGGAGTCAGGAGAACCTGAGTTCAAATCCAGCCTCAGACACTTAATAATTACCTAGCCTGTGTGGCCTTGAGCAAGCCACTAACCCCACTGCTTTGGAAAAACCTTAACAAAATTTTTTAAAAATTTAAAAAATAAAATAAAAAGAACTGTGGCGTCACAGGAAGCATTAGCTCTTTGATTCTAAATTCAGTACTATAGTTGGCTTTCTATAAGAAATGATAACACATCCTGAAACTGAAGAATATTGGCCTATCCTTAGCCAATACTCCTTAGTTCTAGAGGTATTTTTGTTATAACTGCAATGAAAATTATGAAAGGAGAGCACCAGAAACAAAATATACCTTTATAACCAACTTTATGTCAAAATTGATTCCTCCAAATTTGGCTGCCCTACAGAATCAGTCTTCTTTCTGAAATAAGAAAATGAAAATTTCATATCTGAATGTTTCTGAAAGAGAAATTTGCCATGTAATTAGTATTCAATGAAATCTGTAAGTATTGTTTCCATACAAAGCTGATCAGGAAATCTTAAAAAAAAAGTTAATAATCATAATGCATTCACACATTTTGGGGTTTTTTCCCCTTGACATTACAATGCCATCCACACTTTCAGATCCCTGCTGGATAAAAAGGGACATTTTTTAAAAATATGTGCTACCCTTTTACTTTTGTATGGTTTTGCTTTTCTAAGCATTTAAGAAAAGGATTGCTCTTTTTAGAGAAGCAGGCATCTTCATTTATCAAGTCAATTATAAAATCATCTATTATCCAGTCTAGTAAGACAGTAGAACTAAGAAGCCAGAGGTACCAAGTTCAACACTAACTTTACCATGTATTGACATCTTAAATGTTTGTCAGCCTCTCAATCCCAGATTCAGCATTTGATAAAATTCATTTAGTAATACCACTCTCTTTGTGTAGCTCATTGACTATTTCAGTAATTCAGTGAGATGATGTATAGAATAGAATTTTCCAAACTATAGAGTCCTACACAGCTGTAAGATATTATATTTGGCTTATACCAAATGTAATAATAGTTCTTGGATAACATGAACAATTCCCCCATGTGTTCTCAGAAAACTGCATATCTGGAAAAGCTTTTTAAATAGATTTTATGTCCTGTGGTACATTTAGAATTTATTAGTGAGTTGAATGAATAATGTGCAAAAATTGTGATGAATACCAAGATAGCTGGGTTTAAGTTCAATACTGAGGTAGGGGCTGCAATTAGAGCAATGGTTAGAGCAGTGGTTACTGAAACTGGGGAGTAAGAGCTCTGCTTCTCATTGGCTATATTGAAGCTAGGCCAGAGCCTTGTTAACTTTTTTTAATACACCAATCACCTTCATTTTTAGGAGTCCCTTGAAAACTAAATAATCTACAAGTTAAGCACACCTCATGTCCTTAAAGGTATCTCTGACAAAGCTCTTAACATGAGCCATATACACACAAAATAGGACTTCCAGATTATAAATGACTAGATTTATTGACTATACTAGACCACCCAGTGCTATTCCAGTGATATTTAAGAGTAATATATCCTTAAATCTGAGAAGAATAATCACTCCCTAGATAAAAAAAATCAATTGGTATTCATTTTACCCACATAAAGTTGAATCAATGACGCATTTTGCAGAGTACAAAAAAGTTTCTTTCCAATATAGGGTTTAAAAAAATTCCACTTACTTATGACATAATAGTGTTTCTGAGTTGTAGGCATGAGCCTCATTATTGGTCTGGGTTATTGTTTTATAAAACTAGTAGCCTGACCTTCCATTTTGAATGACTTACTCTTCCGTGACATAACATATGGAGCATTTACACTTATCTATTATTGACCTTAAGGAATTCTTTTTGCATAAATTTTCATTTAATCAATAGCAAATTTGTTTTTGACCTAGTTTTCAGGTTGAATTCCTTTGACCAGTCAGGGTTGTCCAACCTTACTTTTAAAAGTTTTTTATTGAAACAATAGATAATATATTTTGATTTGCCATTTTAGTGATAGTACACACACACATACACACATACGCATGCATGCATACAAGGACACATTTTTTTAAACTCTACAAATCTGGAAATTTAAAAGCAAATGACTCATTTTTGTATATAAATTATGTGACTTTATTTTTATTTTCTCTATTTCCTTCTAGAGTTCTTTGACAGGCTTGATATTTCCAAGTAGTTCATTAGCGAAATTTTCAAACAAATCGTATTGATGATATCTAATATAGACATACTCCACAGCAGAACGTTAATTTTTTGAATGCAAGAACCATTTCAGTTTGTCCTTAAACCCCCAGCTCCTACTGTAGTGCCTGGCACTTAGGTGCTTAGTAACACTCATTGAAATGAATTGAATTAAGTTAAATTTGAGTAATGGTGCTTGTAGAACAATTTTCAGCCAACTTTAATAGATGGATTTCCCTGCATACAAAAATCATCTGATTTTAAAATTAAGGATCATGTGGCTAATTTGTTTTAATGTACTTAAAGCATATTAAACTTAATTTGAAACTCACTTATTCTATCAGTAGGTGTTACTTCCATTTCTTAAAGTTAAGGCCATGAGATCCTCTGAAACATTTTGCCAAAAAGTATGGGAAACTTATATGTGCTGACACAAGGCAAGAATTTAATGAGTCCCTCTAGATACATGCAAATATACTTGAGACATTATAGACTTTAAAACATGAATCTAATTCAGTTTGGTTGTTCCAGCACATAATTATTTTAAACAAAACCTAAATACATTTTTCATTGTTATTGGGGGAAGGACACTGTTCCACAACATTTCCCATTGTCCTGATTGAAAAAAAATACTAATTTTTGTTGGGGTTTTTTTGTTTTGTTTTTCTTGGTTTTTACAAGGCAAAGGGGTTAAGTAACTTGTAGCTAGTTGATACGACTAAGTAATAAATATCTGAGGCTGGATTTAAACACAGGTCTTCCTGACTCCAGGACTGGTGCTCTATCCACTGTGCCACTTAGCTGCCCCTAACTTTTGACTTTAGTTACTAGTCTGTAGCTTTGTGAAAAGTAATAGTGTGAGAAAAGTAGCAGAGAGATAAGTGTTGGAACCCGAGATAGAAAAGGAAATCCAAATTTTAATCTTGGTTTTGATATTTACTGTCCAAGTGACTATGGCAAATAAGTAAAATATTCTTCTCTATAGTTACTTTGTATGTAAAATGGTAATAGCTGTTTTGTTTTGTTGTTGCTGCTCATTCATTTCAATTATGTCCAGTTCTTTGTGACCCCATTTAGGGGTTTTCTTGGTGAAGATACTGGAGTGGCTTGCTGTTTTATGGCCTTCTTCAGCATTTACATTTGAGGAAACTGACTCAGAGTTAAGTGACTTGCCTAGGGTCACATAGCTAGAAAGTGTCTGAAGCAGGATTTGAATTCAGCTCATTCAATCAGAAACGAATCCAGACCCTTCACTGTATTGTGCCAAGTAGCTTCCCATACAAAACTGCAGTATCTAAAGTATCTCTTAATGTAGCATGATGACATAATGAATAGTTGAACTTGAAGAACATAACAAGTTATGAGTTCAAGTTCTCCTTCAATCAATCCTGAATGTGTGGTCCTCTAAGTATTTTCAAGGGTGCTTTCCCTTAAATTTCAAAACATTAATAGAGCAAGTTTTCTTCATTTTCTTTCTTTCTTTCTAGTGACATCATAACTTCAGTCCAAACAAAAGCAACCAATTATACACAGTTGTTACGAAAATCTAATGAATAAAAATGTATGTAAAATACATTATAAAGCTAGTTCCCTAGATAGGTGACTTATGTCACTATTAGCTTAAGATTGTTATGACAGCTTTCTTCTTTGCTGATTGGTCTTTTTCTTAGCTTATTGAGCAGGTATATTTTCAGTTTATACTAAGTTTCTATGTCATTCTGATAATTGTGTATATATGTTTAAAACTCATTTAAATTTTGATGTGTTTTTACCAATGATTCTTAACCATTTGGCATAAGAATAAGAAAATGGAATCTTGAATAGTAGGTACCTTAGACATTATCTGGACAGAGTTGAGAAAATCCCAAAAGTGCTGAATGGGTCCAACACAAATTTATTTACATTATGTTTTTTTCAGTTTAGTTTTTGTTGCATCTAAGCAAACCTTTTCATCCTTCTCAAAATTCCCATCTTGACAATGATGGCCTTGAGTATATGTCACTGAAAAAAATAATTGTAGATTCATTGAAAACTTCCTTTGAAGTTTTCACATCATTTAGATGTTTTATTTCACTATCTCCTTTGTCATCCTGTCTCACAAGAAGAGGTATCCTTGTGTTGATACATATCCATCTAGATTTACCCTTGACTCTGTCTCAACCCATCTTCTCTTTCGGGTCAGTTGTCCTCACTTTCTCACTAATTTCTGGCTACATCTTTGTTCTACATGCCCATCTCCTCCTGCCTTAGAAAACCTTCACTGAAGCCCACCATCCTTTATATTTTTTTTTCAAAGCCTTCCCCTTTTTTGAAGTTACCTATCATTGTCGGCCTCTTCCTAGTCATTTGGGCTTACAGCCTAGATGTCATCCTCAACTCCTCATTTTTATTCACTATACTTATTAAAGAAATGCAAATTAAAGCTTCTCTGAGGTACCACCTCACACCTCTCAGACTGGCCAATATGACCAGAAAGAGTAATGATCATTGTTGGAAGGGTTGTGGGAAATCTGGGACACTATTACATTGTTGGTGGAGCTGTGAACTTATCCAACCTTTCTGGAGAGAAATTTGGAACTATGCCCAAAGGGCAACAAAAATGAGCTTACCCTTTGACCCAGAAATACCACTACTGGGTCTATACCCTGAAGAGATGATGAAAAAAAGGGTAAAAACATCACAAAAAAATATTCATAGCAGCCTTGTTTGTGGTGGCAAAGAATTGGAAATCAAGTAAATGTCCTTCAATTGGGAAATGGCTTAGCAAACTGTGGTATATGTATGTCATGGAACATTATTGTTCTATTAGAAACCAGGAGGGATGGGATTTCAGGGAAGCCTGGAGGGATTTGCATGAACTGATGCTGAGTAAGATGAGCAGAACCAGAAAAACACTGTACACCCTAACAGCAACATGGGGGTGATGATCAACCTTGATGGACTCTCTCATTCCATCAGTGCAACAATCAGGGACAATTTGGGGCTGTCTGCAATGGAGAATACCATCTGTATCCAGAGAAACAACTGTGGAGTTTGAACAAAGACCAAGGACTATTAAATTTAATTTTGGGGGGGGGCTGATATGTTATTGTCTAATCTTGCTATCTCTTTATCCTTTATGTTTCTTCCTTAAGGATATGATTTCTCTCATCACATTCAATTTGGATCAGTGTGTACTATGGAAAAGACCGTAAAGACTGGCAAAAATTGCCTGTGGAGTGGGGGGAGGGAAGTAAGATTAGGGGGAAAATTGTAAAACTCAAAATAAATAAAATCTTTTTAAAAAAATTAAAAAAGAGGCTCAAGGTATGAATGAATGGCTAGGTAGTTATATTGATAATGACCAACTTCGTGATATTCATTAACCCACACTTTGATTCCTTTAACACTTTAGTTACATATATTTATGTGGCACAGTAATACTCTTTTTTTTTTTTAGGTTTTTCCAAGGCAAACAGGGTTAAGTGACTTGCCCAAGGCCACACAGCTAGGTAATTATTAAATGTCTGAGACCGGATTTGAACCCAGGTACTCCTGACTCCAGGGCTGGTGCTTTATCCACTACGCCACCTAGCTGCCCCAAGAGTAATACTCTTCTAATTAGATCACATGGGTGCTATACAAATTGGTCTCAGATTTGCTGAAATTCATAGGTGACTCATTACCCTTATTTACTAAAGAATAGTGAATATGCTTAGCAAACGAAAAAGTGACTATGGGGAAGAAAAAAAAGCAGCGGTAGAATAGAATTTCTAAGGTTCTAAACCTTTGGACTTCCAAGAAAGTTTTGGGAATGTCATTGAAAAGAGCCCTGAATCCTTAGGGGTGAGTTTTTGGCAGGACTAAGTTGGAAAGTAACTTTTATATATTCATATATCCAAATAAATAGGTATTAAGGTTAATACACAACTTCCCAAAACCATCATGTTGTTAGAATACCACTTTCTTTTCAGAAGACTAAAACTAAATCTGGAGTTTCTCATTAGTTTTTTGTCTTTGGGCAAATCATTTAACCTCTATGGCTATTTTTCATTTCCACAATGTGGAAGTTTAATTTGATAATTTCAGAAGTCCCTTCTAAAACTGACAGTCCATGAATCTGTGCATACTTGTGACCTGGTGTGGTCCTATTCCTTTTGTAAAGTGATCAAGGCTGACTAGTTCCATATGATAGCTGACTAACTATTGTGAATAGCTCTGGTCCTACAACGGGAACAAAGACCAGCATGAAAATTTTAGACGCACCTATGAAATATTCCAAATCTAAAGGAAGAATTGCAGGAGCTCATACTTGTAATGAATCTTAGAGGCCATGAAGTCTAAGGATTTTTTTATCCTTTTCTTATGCCTGTGGATATCATCTTTACAGAATCTCTTGAATATCTGCTATTTCCTCTAACACTCTCACACCCCCTAATCCCGGTACACCTCTAGTTTTTCTTTAATGATATTTTCTTTATTTATTTTTCCAACTACATGCAATGATAATGTCCAATAATTAGTTTTTTTATGAGGTTTTGAGTTTCATATTTTTCTCCTTTCCCCCAATCCAAGGTAATTTTCTTACTTTTAAAACAGACAGACACACACACACACACACACACACACACACACACACACACACACACACGGTTGAATGCCTCTACTTTTTTGCCATCATGCTTTAAATTTGTTTCATTTGCCATTTGATTTTGTTCTTCTCTCTCCCCTCCCCAATATAAAAAAAGCGTTTTAAAAAATCCTTTTTGCATTTAATTTTTCTGTCCAGACTCTGCTCTTTGGAACCTTAGACATCCTGATTCTGAATCATTTCATGGTTTTAAAAAGTATATCATATTATCATTATTATTATTCATTTAATTCCATCTTTTTAGCATGTCTTTTTAAATCCTTGAAATTCTTTAAAGCTCAAACTATAAGCTTTGGATGTTACACATTATTCTATTTGTAATCACTATATCAGACAATTTACTTAACTATTTTAACTTCCTTTTTGGTGAGAAAATGCTCCAGTACAAAGATTCATTGGTTCCTCTGCCTTTGAAGGATCAAACTATCATTAAGAAAAATTAAGAAATTAGGTTTTTCTCCTTTGGGCAGAAAGAAAATTTTAACAGATGCTTAGTTAATTGCAAGTCCCTCCTTACTTCTCTCTATTGGTCCTAGACTTTAATCTTTCTTGGATTTCTTTGGTTAAAGCATCTAATCCAGGTTTCACTGAGACCAATGTCAGTATACTAGGACCATGCACGTCATTAAATATCCCAGCCTTATGTGTTTGTGGTCTTATAGTACTTTACAGTACTAAAGTACTATAAGCCTAGTACTTTAAGGTAATATCTTTCTGCTTCATAAACCTTTGAGTAGAATCCTTGGCAGTTCTGACTGGTTTCTGCAGCATAAGATGCTTTAAAAAAATCACTTGGTACTTACTTGGTAGGCAATGGTGCTAAAAAGCAGAAAAATCATTGAACTTAGAGAGGTCAGAGAACTGAATAAAGGCTTTTCCTCTTATTTATTAGCTTGTGAAATTGGGGTCTCATATTAGGAAAGACACTGAAAACTTGTGAAGATTCTAGGGACAGGCCTTATGAGAATTGACTTAAAGACCTAAGGATATTTTGTTTGTAGAATGAAAGACTTATTAATAGGGTAGGTGATTCCTATTTTCATGTTTTAGAAGGACTGTTATGCCCAAAATGGATTATATTTATGCTGCTTGATCTGAGAGCTTAATAAAAATATACTGTTTGGGAATTTCAGAGAGAGAGTATAAGACTGAATATTCAAAGGCAGAATGCTTTGAGGGGTACTGAGTTCTTTGTTATCTGTAGTCCTGGGACAGAGAAAGACTATTTTTTAGATGGTATAGAGATGGTGTTCTAAGTAAACATTGTTCTACTTGTGTTCTAAGCTCCTTTCTCTGTGATTCTGTTACCATATATCTATACAGTTGTGATCTTGGGTCTCTCTTTATGTAAATATAAAACTTGAAGTTCCTTTTTTAAAAAAAACTGGTTTATTTTCCCTTTCTTTGGGAATATCATTAAATGTACTGAAATTTCAATTTGTATGAGATTTGAAGTGCATATACTACCAATAACAAGTGATAGCATTGACAAAGTGCTTGAAAGTTTTCAAAGCATTTTACATGTAGTTTCTTTTGATCTCTACCACAACCCTGTGAGGTAATCATTATCCTTAATTTTACAGTTGACAAGGTTGAGACTAAAAACAGCTTAAGTGATTTGCCCAGGATCACATAAGTTTGTAAGCATGTTCAACAGAATTGAAACTCAGGTCTTTTTGACTTCACATCTAACATTCTATCCAGTAAGTCACTTAGGTGTCTCAAATGTGTTTTAACAAATGTTTGCTTGATGAATGTTCCTTTTTCAATTCTAAGCTTGATAGTTTTTAGCTCTATTATTTTATACCAAAATTGTCTAACACAGGCAAGTTAAAAATAATACTTTATGGTTTAATGACATAACTTTTTATTTAAATTTTATTTACATATTCAGTTAATTATGTCTGTTACTTTTTTATATAAAATACTGATATAAAATAAATCACTTTTCTGATCATTCTTTTGCATTAATATTTATTCATATTGTATCATTCTCCTTGTAAGTTCTTTGAGAATTTGAAATAGATATATTGAAACATTTAAACTGCAAATGAATATAAGAAAAAATAAATTTTTTATAAATTTAGAGTAATTTAGTTTCATTTCAAGTCATATTTAGGATAACAGTATTTAGTTTTAAGTGGACCTGAGAAACCTTCTAGGTCTGACCCTTTATTTTATAGAAAGGAGGAAATTGGGGCTCACAGAGTTTATGACTTTCTCATCTTTAAGTGGATTATGGATCGCAGAACCTGGATTGTTATCAATAAGAGAAATAAATATGTAGTGAGAGAAGAACTTTTTAATCCATGATTCTTACAAGACAGGAGTGCCCCCTAATATAAGGCACACTAAAGTAAGGAAACTTCTGGTATTTTATACAGTTTTGGAAACTCTTTCCCCTCCCACCTGAATTTTCATGGACTCTTGTCATTTGAGTAACAGTCTAACTGATCCACCCATCCCATGACATATCTCCATTATGATTCCCCCTTTAATCATATGACACATGTTTTGTAGTCACAGGGGGTGTATAAGGTAATATTCTTGAACCTAATTGCCCATACTCAGTTGCCCTTAGATCATATCTCTAGGTCAAACTTGGATAGTTGGAGATCAGTTCCTCCTAATCTTGGGCCCATCATCTTTGGATGAGGTTAGAAGATCTCTCCTAGTTTTGACTGGGGTTTTCCCCCCTTTGTAATGTATTTCTTAAGCAGCTTCCACCCAGTGAAAACCAACACCCCACATTCCTCACATGGATTCAAGTCCATCTTCTTTGATTACTAATTTAGGACTCTTTCCACTGTGTTTTTATTTAATTAGGGGGGAAAATCCCATCTCAGAAATAAAGGTTTCAAAATAATAATAGCTAAAAATTGTTAATATTTTTATAGCGCTTATTAGGTGTTAGACACCATATTAAGCACTTTATAATGATTAACTTATTTAATACAATGACCCTGGGAGGGAGGTTCAATTATTCCACATTGCAAATGAGGAAACTGAGGCGAATAGTAAGTAATTTGCCTAAATCACACAGTGTCTAAAATCAGATTGAATTCCTCTTCTTGACTCCAGGCTCATACTTGCTATACTACCCAGCTATTTTGGGTGGGGACAATTAGGGGACAAAAACAACTAAAAATACAAATTTCAAAAAATTATTTAAATACATTTTCACAAAACAGTGTTTTTGAATAAATCAAGCTGTCATTGAAAAAGCTGGTTTTTTTTTTCATTCATTTCAAGCAAACTTGCCAACTTTATTATGGCCAATTAAATGTCTTATTCTGGGTCATTATGTAGCTGAATGGAGAGGTAGAAGAGTTAACTCTGAATAGGCAGGATAGCTCATTGCCACAGGCAAGGTTAGTAGTCTATATCTTCTTATACCATATATCACATTTTATGCTGCCTTACAAATGAATCTTTACATGCCCTGTTTCATTGACTCTTTCAATAATAAGCCACATGTCTTTTTCTTTATTATTCAATGCCCTTATGAATTGATTGGTATATGAAAGTTGCCTTATAGTAGCATTTGTGATAATTCTTGAGATGCAGAAAAGCTATTCATTGGAATCTACTTAAATTTTTATCAGACATGAGATTATTTGTCATAAATAATTCTAAAATCCATATTAATCTGATTATTGGTGTGCAAAAATTTTTTAAATTGTGGTCATTTTTCATCTTCAAGAAGTAAATTTAGCAAAATAATAACTTCTCCTGTTTTCCAATCAGAAAAACTCAGTGCCTTTATCTTTATAATTTTACACTGCCTTTCAATTGTGTAAACTTCAAGATATTAGTAATAATTAGAATGAAAACTATTTTTATTGTTGTTTGTTCTTCCTTCTCTAGAGGGCCAATGATGGAGCTTTGCAAAGTCTTTGACCTCACTCCTCCCGGGTTATCTGAGGCTAGTGGCTTGGCACAGATAGGTCAGGAAGGCTGTGTATGGACCAGGATGCCCAGGGGGAGTCTTTTTAAGCTAAGGTTTGTCCTAGGTCTCAGTTTGTCTAAGGCAATACCAATTCAGTGATGTAAGGCTAGATAAGAAATGAGACAAAAGATGGCCTAGCTTGTCAACTCAACAACAACAAAAATCAAATGGGGAGGGGAAAGATTTTCATCATTTCTGACCAGCACAGAAACAATTGCTCTTTATACTTCCTCTGAGCCTTATTACTCCAATGACCAAGTGAAATCTGAGCTTGAATCTACTATTGACCAATCAGTGAAAGCTAGAGTGATTTCAGGTTAAAGTGTGGTCAGGTAAGCTCCATTTGAATTTCATGGGCTTTTATCAAAATTTGATTTTCCACCACTCTTTTTCAAGAAGTCATAAATGAAATTACATGGCACAAAATAGTTAATTGTCACATTTTTTTAAATGATAGAATGAATGAATGAAAGAAAGAAAGAACTAGCTCCCAAAGCCCAGTTTCTGAGGGTTCAGCCATCAAAATTTATATTTCTTTGGGCAAAGCACCACATATATGTAGGTGTAGAGAGAGTGAAGGAAGGCAAGAAGGAAGGGTTGCCCAACTGAAACTGACCTGGAAGTCCCCATAGGGCTGCTCTATTCCTCACTGATTGTTGTTTGTCCTTCATTCTCAGAGAACCCATGACATCCAGGAAGGTGATGTCTTGACTTGCAAGTGAATTGAAGTGAGGCAGAGCTTTGCAAAATCATCAGCCTCACCTCTTCCAGGGTCATCTGAGTCAAGTGACAAGATACAGATCAGGAAGACTGAGATGGCCCCAGAAGCCTGGGAGGAATTGACAGGAATACTGGCTCAGGAATCAGGAGAGTTGAATTTCAACTGTCATTCTCCTACCTTAGCTTGAGTGATATTAAACTAGGCACTTGATTCACCTGAGCTCCAGGTTCCCTAACTATAGAATGAGGTGTTGGACTAAATAATTTGTAAGCTCACATACAATTTTTAATTTTCTGTGCTTTTTTTTGAATGTTTTAATAAAGGGAAATTATTATAGGGAAAAGACCTTTTTATCATTTTATTTATTTTACTTGAATTACCTGTTTGTTTTAGGCTACTGTTTTCTTAAAAGTGATTATCATTAATGTTATACAAGTCTTATAGGACAGAGTTTAAATTCAGGAGGTCTTTAGAAAACTATGTTACCTTGGTAAAACTCTTTTATAAAGCATTTGTCTTTCTTGTACTTTATTGAATCTAGAACCAATGCCTATATGCATTGGAGCTTTTTAGAAGACAGTTTGATCTGTTTGTTTGTTTTTTAACCATCAGCTATTCCAAGTAGTGATAGTTAAACATTTGAGTATAATGAGTAGTTTTTTATTTTTCCAACTTTTTAATGAATTACATCTAAAACACCATTCTCTCCACTGAAGTTTTTAAAAGGATTGATAATCTGAGTGAGATTCTCTGAAGAAAAGTTATTTGGATGCATGATACATGAATGTTGTTTATATGAATCCTAGACCTGAATGCAAGTCATCAGATGCCATTAGGTTCACTCTGATGACTTTTTTTGGTTCCTGTTATCTTTCCTATTTTACTCCATGAAGTTTAAGGGACAGATTATATCATTAAGGACAATGTAAGTCAGTCCCATTAGTTGGGGAAATAAAGATAGTCTTTCCTAGTCTTTCTCCTGTCTTTACTGACTTTTCTGCAGTCTTATTGTCTTCTTAATAATCCATAGTACCTTCTAATTGCCATCAATATCTTCCTGTTCTTTCTCTTATTTCATGATTTCTTCTTTCTTGTAACTACAGCCTTCTGTTGTTTCTTCTGTACTTCTCAGCTGGCCTTTTAAAAATTTCTGCTCACAGTAAGAATATTACTTTTCTTCCTCTTTTGTTGCTGGTTTTTTCCTGAAGGCATATCCAATGGACAATTCTTAGTTCCCAGAGCTTTTACTCCCCACTCTTTAAAATAGAAAATACAGTATAACTATATTTAGAGCTCGGTATCACACAGCAAAATTTTTAAATAAAAATATTAATGGATAGGCTACAACAATATATTAGATAGACTGTGCAATCCCTTATTATTTATTTCTCTTGTTTCTGTTCTTATATGTATTATTTTTTGTCTAGTAGAATGTAAACTCCTTCAAGGTAGGAAATTAATTTTCTTTATATCTTTAACATCTAACCCATCCTTTTTTAATGTGTGGTATGTGGACCCCTGGCAGTTTCTGAGACCCTTTCAGGGTCAACTATTTTCATAACTAACAGACTATAGCAAATCAGACTTTGGTATTTGATAGACATTTTAAAAAATCAACGATGTGAGCTTGTCATTTGAAGGAAAATAAATAATAGTGTTTGTTGTGTATGATGAAATTCAAGCTTTCAAGAAAAAATTGTAACTTTGGAAAGCTTGTATCTGTCACCATGTGTTTCCCAATTTCCCAATCTTTTCTGATGAGATTAATGTTGATATTAATGAATGTGATGTTTTGGTATTATATAATGAAATTGTCAGCATTTGAAAGAAATACATGTCACTGAACCAATATATTCTAAATGACCAATGTACAATAATACAAAATCTCACAAGAGTGAAAGATCCATTCAACTGAATCAAATCATAAAAATACAAGTGATTCCCTAATTGATAAATGGTCAAAGATGTGAACAGGAAGTTTTCAGACAAAGAAATCAAAGCTATCTACAGTCATAAGAAAAAATATTGTGCATTATTGACCAAAGAAATGCAAATTAGAAGATCTCTTAGATATCAACTCATATCCATGAGAATGGCTAATATGACAAAAAAGGGAAAAAAATTGATTTTGGAGGAGATATGGGAAACTGGGACACTAATGTACTATTGGTAGAGTTGTGAACAGATAAAACCATCCTGGAGAGCAGTTTGGAACTATACCCAAAGGGCTATCAAACTGCATACTCTGATCCAGCAAAATGACTACTAGGTCCAAAAGACAGCTAAAAAAAGGGAAAGGGATCTATTTATACAAAAATATTTATAGCAGTTTGTTTTTGTGGAGGCTAAAAATTAGAAATTAAAGGAAAACCCATTAATTAAGGAATGACTGAACAAGCTGTTTTATGTGAATACTATTGTGCAATAAGAAATGACAAGCAAGTTGATTGCAGAAAAACCTGGGAAGACTTAGATGAACGATGCTTATAATAAAATTAACCAGAGATCATTGTACACAGTAAGAACAGTAATGTTAAGAAGATTGAATTCTTTTTTTTAGGTTTTTTTGCGAGGCAATGGGATTAAGTGGCTTGCCCAAGGCCACTTAGCTAGGTAATTATTAAGTGTCTGAGACCAGATTTGAACCCAGGTACTCCTGACTCCAGGGCTGGTGCTTTATCCACTATGGCACCTAGCTGCCCCAGAACAGTAATGTTAAATGAATGAATTATGAATGACTTAGCTATTCTCAGCAATACAATTATCTAAGACAATCCTGAAGGACTAAGGATAAAGCATGCTATTTTTTTACTGTCTTCCTTTTATTTGAATTTTTTGGTAAAAAATGACTAATATGGAAATGCATATATGTAAAACCTATATCTGATTGCTTATCATCTCAGGGAGAGGAGAGGGGTGGAAGGAAAGGAGAAATGGAATATGTTACAATTTTAAATAAAAATATGAAGAAAAGATTCATTCAAATGGTGAGATAGACTAGGGAATTTTATTCTCATAATGTATGAAACATCATTAATATGGTTTCAGATTCTACATTATAACCATTTTTTTTCTTTTGCAAAGCAAATGGGATTCAGTGGCTTGCCCAAGGCCACACAGCTAGGTAATTATTAAGTGTCTGAGACCGGATTTGAATCCAGGTACTCCTGACTCCAGGGCCAGTGCTTTATCACTGCGCCACCTAGCCGCCCCATAACCAATCTTTAAGAAGCTTTTACTTGTAGATTTTTGATATAGTATTAAAGAAGAAAATTCCACAATTATTTGAAAAGCCTATTAAAATATCCCTCCTTTCAACTGCTTAACTCCATGAAAATGAATTTGCTTTATGTA
The DNA here is from genome assembly GCF_037893015.1 of Macrotis lagotis. NCBI lineage: Eukaryota > Metazoa > Chordata > Mammalia > Peramelemorphia > Peramelidae > Macrotis > Macrotis lagotis. The sequence continues at coordinate 54,936,895 of NC_133661.1, forward strand.
CCTTGCCCAAAACAACTATCACAGCAGATAGAATGTAGAAACATATGAAATTCCAGCTATCTTCTTTTAAAAATGTGCAAGTGATACTCTTCTCACTAAATATTTTTGTTTTAAAAACATACTCTTCATCAAAATATGTTCCTTAGGTTAATGTAGTAATTGTTATTTTTAAATTAATTAATAAACTTTAAAAATAAATTATGGAAAATATCAATATTAAAAACTATATAAACAAAAGCTTTTTTGTATCTTGAATAATTTTTTTAAGATTGGAAAGAGGTCCTGAAACCAAAAAGTTTGAGAACTGCGCATATAGCTCAATGCCTGGTACCTAGTAAGTTCTTCATAAATGTATTTTGAATTGAACTGAATTGAAGGAAAATATAACAAAATCTGAAGATTAAAAAGCCATATAGTTCTTAATCCTCAAGATGCTTAGAATTGATCTAGCATGTTCAAACTACTTCAGCTCCTAAATAATTCATAGTTTTCTTTAATTTCCACATGGAGACAAGTTTTATTTGTTGATAGAGTTGGTGTATGAACAAAAATGTAAATGTTTTAAGTTGGGATTCTGCAGGTTGTAAGTAATGAATTGCCCACATGTCTTTTGTCATTTCATCTCAATTGTTACTTCACTGAGCTGCCCAGCTGCACCCTGTTGGATCTTTATTTGTTACTTCAGCAAATTTTATTCTTACTACTGTGAAATTTAAAGGCTAGAACAGTTTCCAGTTGTCAGGAAATAAGATAAAAGCATCCAATTTACTTGAAAGGAAATCTTAATTTTTTTTCATTTAAGGTACTACTTTTTGCACATCATAATAGTAGTTATCTCTAGGCATCTGAACAAATTGGAAAACTAAATGTATAGTCATTTTGAAAGAGTAAGTCAAATGGTTCATTAAATGATTTTGTTGAATGGCACCCACAACCAAAAGGGGAAATCAATTTACAGAATAGCTAAAGATAACATTTTTCCTCAACTAACAAGGCACATAACAGATTAAATAAATGCGACTTCATTTTATAAGATTTATTTTAAAGAACTTTAAAGAACTAAGTTTATCTCCTAATTGGGGCAGGACAAAATTAGTGAAAGCTCATCTTTTTGCTTGTTACAGACCTACCCTCATATTCATAAATATTTGTTTCAAGTGACAGTTATATTATGTAAAATTCTGGGGTTTAAGGATCCTGATAGAGGCATCACTGTGTGTTTATTGGGTAATAAACTGTAAGTCACCCTCCTGGAACCTTCAGAGGAAATTCCTTAATTAATCATTAACATGGGCTCATAAAACAAATTGTTGATATGGAAGGGTGGGAGGAAAATTACATTCATTCTTTGACGGATGATTTAACATAATCTGTAGTTGAGAAAAACTAAAATATGATGATAGTATTTTTTTCAAAAAATCCTCTGAACTTTATAAAAATGTAGCTCAAAATATCACTAAGGTGGTTTGGATGGACATTAAAGTTATTTGTATGCTGATAAAATTGTTTCTAGTTTAGAAATCTAGAATGAAGAAGCCAATGTTTGGTAGTGTGTTTGTCATCCCCTGGGCATGAATATAACAATGTATATCTTCACAGAGTAATTATAGAGGGAAGAGTATGACATTTTTCCTTCAGCCAAACTTCCTTCTCCAAACTCATATTTTTCCAATTGCTGGAGGGAATTAAGACTTGTATGGTAGAAACCATAATAGAAATAACTGGAGTTTATATAGGCCTTCATAGTTTACTAAGTACTTTACACATCTTTTCTTAGTTGGTTGTCATGACAGCCATATGATGTGTGGTTAATGTCTCCATTTCACAGTTGAAGAAGGTGGTAATAAGATTTGTCCATAGTGTAATGATAACATACATCAGCAATACTAGCTGAGTATATGTAGTTTTCCATGGTTAAGCTACTTTATATAGATTTCTCCATTGATCCTAAAGTAACCCTGTGAAAAAGGTCATGCTTTTAAAAGCCATTTTATTGGGCAGATAGGAGGTTCAGGGCAGGTGAGAAAAATCTGTTCTAAAATAAAATTTAAAAGTAAGGAATGGAAGAGCCTGCGTGCTACAAGCAGATAATAGAGTCTACCTTAATATTAGGACCCAAGTTCAAGTTCTGAATTTAATACATATTGATGTATATGATTCTTTATAATTCTAGCCAAGTCACTTAAACCCAGTAACTCTATTACCTCTCCAATTGTAGAATGGTTTGCTGATCTACTTTGATAAAACCGGTATCAATGGAGGACAGCTAGAACCCTGGGCCTGACATTAGGATTATGTGAATTTAATTCTTTGCCTCTTTACATGTGTCCAGCCCTCTGGGCTAAAGGCATAACCTGTGTCTGTCTCAGATTCCTCATCTGTAAAATGAAACTGATAATCTCATCTCTCTCTCCCAAGTTGTTTTGAGTATACCATGTAAAATTACTAATAATCATTACTGTAACTGTTATTTTTCTTAATAATGTCTCAGGTTAGGTCCAGTATATGTTTGTGTTTTTATGTGTACAACAAGTATTTGCACACAGTTTTACATTTGCACATATAATCACACGTGTCTTTATTTGCAAGTGCCCAAAAGTCTTAGGGCAACACAACAATTTTTCTTCTTTTGTTTAAAATAAGCTTTCTTTTAGAAAGTAGTAATTTTTTTTAGGTTTTTGCAAGGCAAATGGGGTGAAGTGGCTTGCCCAAGGCCACACAGCTAGGTAATTATTAAGTGTTTGAGACCGGATTTGAACCCAGGTACTCCTGACTCCAGGGCTGGTGCTTTTATCCACTGTGCCACCTAGCCTCCCCTAGAAAGTAGTATTAAGAAAGATTTACATAGTTAACTGAAAAATAGATTTTCAAAGAACCTATAGATTCTTTGTATATATGTTGATGCAAAATTTTCTTTGTATGTATCAGAACTGGAAGGGACCTAACAGATTATCTAGTTCAATATACTCATTTTATAATTTTAGTTCAAGAAACATTTTAAAAATGCCATCTATGTGGAAAGATTAGCAATAAAAAAAATGTGGAAAAAGCAATTCCTTCCCTCAAGTAGTTTACATTCCATTTGGGTAAATGGCAATTTAATAGATAAATCAGAAGAATACAACTTGAGGGAGAGAGTACTGACAAACTAAGAAACATCACAAAAGCCTTCCTGTAGGAAGCAGTTCAGGAACTGAGCTTTTAAGGAAGGAGGATTTTTTTTTTCTTAAATAAGGAGGGTAGCACATGGGACTGTATACAATGGCATGGAAATTGAAATTAAGTGCCCAATTTGGGGAATAATTAAAGATGGAAAACCTTGGGCTCAAAAACTTGTTTAGGTTATATAATAACTGTATTCTGGTGGGGGCAAGACTCTAGCCTGGGCCAGACTTATAAAACATAGCTATGTTTCATGTATTATTTGTATGCAGTATATGCCAAAATGTTATTATTTAAAATTTGTGTCCATTTAACTTCTGCTTGAGACTTGGATGTTGTCTTTCCCTATTGGTGATTCTGCTATTGGGGAGGTCTATAAAACAAGATAAATTATCATGGTTTTTAATTTTGTGAAAATTTCTTATTTTTATTGTAAATGCTTTTCAAGTAACCAGTATTTTCTTTGCCTTCTTTCCTATAGTACAAGAAAACCATGGGAGTTTTTCCTCCCATCTTTACTAGAATTAATGTAGAGATTATATTCTTGGTACTTTACCTGCAAGTGTCAAAATAATGCTATATTTTCAAAAAGATGACTATAATTAGTTAATGCTACTGTCATCATAAGATCAAACTGAATACATACACACCTGTGGTGGTGAACAATCATCATAAAAAGGTGATTGAATGTCTTTGATATATGGTTTATAAATAGAAAACAAACAAGAAAAAATAAACAAACTATCTGGACCCTTGCAGACTCCTAGTTTAGAAAGTTGAACATTGAGAATTTTTTTTTTTTTACTTTAAATGATTTGGATAAAAATTACTTCTAAAATGTACTATCTAGATGTATGTATACACACATACACACACAAATATATATGTGTATACACATGTATCCCTTCTAATTAATAATATATATTTGGAATGGATTATTTTTCATTGATTAATTTTCTTTTGACATATACAAAATCTAAATAAATTCCTCCTTAAATTATGAAGCAAAATAGTATTAAAGAATCATTGTGACACTGATGTAGCTTACCCTTTACTCAAAAAGAAAAAACAAAAAAAATGATATGTGCTTTATAAGGTATTAAATCAAGAATTGGTTTTCAATTAATATAGTTGTAGTAATCATGTCTATTGTTCTTGGATCTGCTTTGTTCCTCTCCATTACTTCATACAGGGCCTTAAGGGTAAGGAATGTTTGCTTCATTTCTGTCTTAGTATTCCCAATGCCTAACACAGTGTCTGGCACTTAATAGGCTCTCAGTAAATATTTACTGTGATAGATATTTTTGTTCTTAAAACACAGAAATACTTCATTACAGTTATATTTCCACAATTTGTTCATTCCTCTTTCATTCATGGGGCATGGTGTTTGTTTTCATGTTTTTGCTATTATGAATTGTACTGCTATGAATAACAAATAGGTATTTTCTTGTCAGTAATCTTCTTGGGACACAAGTTCCTGTAATAGGATGACTAAGTTCAAGGATATGAAAATTTTTTTTAATATATTTTATTTGTTTTCCAATTATATACAATGGTAGTTTCTACCTATCATTTTTTGTAATGCTTTGATTTTTTTACAATTTTTCCACCAGCCTCCCTCCCCACAGGAGACAGTCTGATAATCTTTACATTGTTTCCATGTTATACATTGATCAAAATTGAATGTGTTGAGAGAGAACTCATATCTTTGAAGAAAAATTAAAACATTATATAGGCAACTTTTTTTTTTAAGTTGAAGGTCATAGTCCTTGGTCTTTGTTTAGACCCCACAGTTCTTTCTCTGGATTCAGATGGTATTCTTTGTTGCAGACCCTAAAATTGTCCCTGATTATTGCACCCCCATGTTGCTATTAGGGTGTACAATGTTCTGCTTCTGGCTCATCTCATTCAGCATCAGTTCACGCAAGTCTTTCCAGTCTTCTCTGAAATCCCATCCCTCCTGGTATCTCATAGAACAATGTTCTATGAGAACGGTGTTCCATAATGTTCATATACCACAATTTGTTCAGCCATTCCCCGATGGATGGGCAGTCACCCAATTTCCATTTCTTTGCTACCACAAACAGAGCCACTATGAATATTTTTGTATAAGTGATATTTTTACCCTTTTTCTTGATCTCTTCAGGGTATAGACCCTTTAGTGATATTGCTGGGTCAGAGGGTATGCACATTTTTATTCCCCTTTCTATGTAATTCCAAATTGCTCTCCAGAAAAGTTGGATGGTTCACAGCTCCACCAACAATGGATTAGTGTCCTAGATTTCCCATATCCTTTTCAGCATCGATCATTGTCCTTTCTGGTCATGTTTGCCAGTCTTAGTGGCGTGAGGTGGTATCTCAGAGATGCTTTAATTTACATTTCTCTAATAAGTAATTATTTAGAGCAATTTTTGATGTGATTATGGATTGCTTTAATTTCCTCATCTGTAAATTGCCTCTGCATATCCTTTGATCATTTGTCAATTGGGGAATGGCTTGCTTTTTTTTATAAATTTGACTCAGTTCTCTATATACTTTAGAAATTAGTCCTTTTTCAGAAATACTAGTAGTCAAAATTGTTTTCTAATTTATTACATTTCTTTCGATCTTGGTTACAGTGGTTTTGTTTGTGCAGAAGCTTTTTAATTTAATGTAATCATACTTACCTAGTTTGTTTGTAATGATGTTCTCCATCTCTCCCTGGTCATAAATTGCTTCCCTTTCCATAGATTATTCCTTGATCTCATAGTTTGCTTATAATATTGTCTTTTATATCCAAATCCTGTACCCATTTTGATCTTTTCTGGAGATGAAAAACTTTGAGAAATTTCTTGTATTATTCATAATTGTTTTCCAAAACAACTTGACCAATTCAGAATCAGAACATTGCTGTGTCTTTTTTTCAACAATTGTACCAACAATTCTGTACATTTTTGTCATTTTGATGGATTTTTTTAAGTGATAAAACCAAAATTGTTTTAAACTTCATTTCTTTATCTCTTAACTAGTTTGAGTACCTTTTAAAAGATTGATGTTAGTTGTGGTGGGGGGTTTTTTTGAAAATTTTTTTTTATTTATCTATTGACCATGTATTTATTGGGCAATAGACCCTTATAACTTTGTGGGAATTCCCTATAGATATTTTATTTGCAGAAATGTTTTAATTGTCTATATCTTTTATTATTGTACCTCTCTTTCCTATATTTATACAATAACTTCTTGTTTTTATATAACAGAAATCTTTATTATCTTTTATAAAGTTTTCTATGTCGGACCAGGTTGTGAATTTATCCCATATCCAGAGTAGTGAGAATTTTGATTTGCCTTTAGTTTTTAATTAAATTTAATTAGATTCATTTCAATGAATGTTTGTAGTATTGTAATAGGTGATGGGAATAAAAGTACTACTGTGAAATAGCCCTTACCCTTATAGAGCACATATTCTATTGGAGGTGGGGTCAAACATGTGATGATTGTATGTGTCAGGACTCAGCTTTGCCTCTATAGTTAAATCTGGAGGAAGCAAAAGGGAAAAATACCTAGAAGATTCAGGAAAGGTTTCATGGAAGAAGATGAACTTGAGCTGAATCTTTAAGGGAGTTTTGAATTTCAAGATGGGGAATTGAGGGAGTTATCCAGATAATATAATGTTGAACCTCAGACACTTAGTAACACTGATTTTGGGCAAGTCACTGCCTGCCCCAATTTCTTTAGTTGTATAATGACTATATTAATAGCATCTACCTTCCAATGTTGATGTGAAAATAAAATGAAATAATATTTATAAACTTTTTTTGCAGATCCTATGTACATACTTGCTATTGCTATTATAATCATCATGATTGGCTTAGAGGGGTAACAGTCTATTCCAGGACTATCCAAAATATGGCCCACATTTGTGCGACCTACCTGTGAGTTTTAATTGTCAAGAGCACAGAAACATAATAATTTGCATGGAATGTATATTAGATTTATTTCATCATTAATGTTAATGTTAATTAATTTCAACATTAATGTTAATGTTAATTAACCATTAATTACCTTGTTAATGTTAATTTTCTTTGGTGTGTTTAAGCAGGATTGCAAACAGAACATATCACACAGAATTTTCAATTGATCTGTGGGATGTGTTCCATCTCTTTGTTGCAGACTACTCAGTTTGCATCTACTGTTATACTGTTGTGTTGTCACTTTGCTGTTTCGCATTTGCTTATGCATCTTGCGCCCTTGCCTTTGCTGTCTTACTGATGACGTACATTCCCCTGCTTTCTAAAAATACCATGACTTAAATTTAATAGCACTTAATAAACCTAATGTAAGACTATAAATTAACTATTATTTTAGTGTATTGTATTTTTTATTCTGGGTGCGACCCTTGAATAATTATTTTATTTTAATGTGACCCTAAGGTAACCCAAGGTTGGACAACCCTGGTCTATGCAAAGAAGGTGGAGAATAGAATACTATTTATGCAGACCATCCTGTAGGTCACTTTGACAGTAAGTGCATGCTTGGAATAATGTATAATCAGCTCTGGAAAGATAGTGTATGTAGACTTTTACATGCTTGAAAATTGTCTATTTTATCTTCTCGTCAGTGGGGAACTGCTGAACTTTTTTGAGCAGTGGATTGGCATAGGTTTTTTTTTTCATCTGTTTAGAGGTTGGTTTGAAAGGGATGTTTTGTCCTTTGATCTAGAAGAAGAACTTGATATCAGAGTACATGAACTGAATTTGAGTGGGGGACACAGGGGAACTGTGCTCAGTCACCAGCTCATGTTCCAGAACTATCTGGGTCCAGTGGCCAGATATGGACCAAGACAACTGGAGATAGCCCTGGATGCAAGGCAGTTAGGGTTAAGTGACTTGCCCAAGGTCACACAGATGTTAAGTGTCAAATCTAAAGCTGGATTCAAACTCCCGTCCTCTTGACTCCAAGACCAGTGCTCTATCCACTGGGCCACCTAGTACAGTACTAAAGAGAAAGGGAGCATGAGACAGAGTTTGAATAATGAAAGCTGAGTTGTGATACAGAAGGTGTGTTGTGAAAGTGGAGTTGTAGTAATAATGCAGCTGCCCCAGTTTCCTCAACTGGAAGATAGGAATAATAATTGCCCGTAATTCCTTGAATTGTAAAGCATTGAACACGTCACTGAGGAGAGGAATAGCTAACATTCACAATCTAGCATTTTTCAATATCTTCCTTGATCCTCCTAATATCTCTATGAAATAGATGTATTGTTATTTTAGTGTTGTAAAATATTGTACTGTTTTGTTTCTTTTACTGTTCACTATTTTATGTTTAAGAAAACTGAGGCAAATGGATTAAGTGAAAGGTCCAAAGTCACACATCTATAATATATCTGAAGCTGGATTTTAAGCCGTCTTCATATTTCCACTCCCAGTGTCCAAAGTGCCCTTTAGTTTCCCCTCTTCCCCAGTCTTGACATCACGTCATATTCTTGTAATCCAGTGACACTGGCTTCTTGCTGTATGGTCAACAAGACACTGCTTCTCTTGGCTCTGGGAATTTTCTCTGACTGCTGCTCATACCTGCTATACCTCCTGGCTGCCCTGGCTTCCTCCAAGTCCTAGCTAAGGTTCTTCTCCAGAAAGCCTTTCCCTCCCCCCTTCTCTGTCATGTCACCCCTTTGTTGGTGATTTCTTGTTTTTCCAGACCCTCACTTGTTGGGCCATTTTTGTTTGCTTCTCACCTCAGTCATTGGAGGGTGAATTCCTTGAGGGCAGGGATGTAGGCACTTAATAAAGAAATGCTTCTTTTCTTGGTGATCATGGAAGGGGTGAAAATGAGGGCATAAGCTAGATTTTAGAGGATTGTGGTGATTGCTACAGAAATCAAGAAGTTAGTTATTAATTGTTGAGCATTTTTTTTAAGTTTTGAGGATATGAACACAAGAACAAATCTGTGTTCAAATGGGGGGAAAATATCATATTATATGGAGCTGAAAAGCTCCTTGGAGGTGCCCTCCCCATCCCACCCTCCCAACTAGGTGTGATACCAAGATCCAAAGATGCAGAAGCAGAATCTGGAGGGCAATGAGCTGAGACTCAGACTTGCGAGCTATGGTGTGCAGTCCTTGGGCTAAATAATGGGGATCCAAAGAAAGACCAAAAACCACATAACCAATCCTAACTATTAGGAGCTCACAGGCTCATGATGAAGATAATATTGTAAATAACTGTGTACAGTAGGATATATGATTATAAAATGTATATATATGTGCATACACACGTGTGTGTGTGTGTGTGTGTGTGTGTGTGTATACCCATTAGTGCCTCCCCTTTTAGAGGGAAGGTACTAAAGTTAAAGAGGACTGAGAAGGACTTCTTACAAAGGGTAGGACTTCAGATGAGACTGGACTGAAGTCAAGAAAGAACTTTCCTTTCATGGTAGTCTTGGGGGAACAAGTGAAAATGAACCGAATGGGGACATGTGTCTTGGGTAAGGAACAGCAAGGTTGGTATTCCTAGATTGCAGAATTCACGGAGAGGAATAAGATGTAAGAAGGCTGGAAAGATAAGACAAGGCTGTGGTAGGAAGGACTTTAGAAGCCAAACAGTAGATATCATACTTGGTCTTTGAAGTAACCCAAGGGAACCCCTGAAGTTTAGTTATTAAAAGAGTGACATTGTCAGACTGATAATCTAGCTGAATGTTGGATCAACTGGAGAGATTTGAGACAGAGGCTGATCGAATGCCTCAGGTAATGAGTGCACACCAACATGTGGATAATCAATTAGTTGACAATGCCAGAAGAGATAAAGGGGGCATATCTATCTGACCTTGGTAACTGGGGCGAGAATGAGTAGTTATTTCCTATTTTATATGGGAGATTCGTGATGACTGTAATAGGGAAGTCTGAAAGGAGAGGGTTTGAGGATAAACATGAGTTCAGGTTTGTATATATCCAGTTTGAGAGATGTCTAATGAGCAGTTGGAGTTGCGGTCTCAAGGTCAACAGAGAGGTTAGGACAGACATGTCAAAATCATCTACAGAGAGACAATGACACCATCAAAGGTAATGAGTTCACCAAATAAAATAGAATAAGAAGGTCTACTCCAATGTGTCCATTGGCAGCCACAGCCTGAATGAAAACCCAACCAAAAAGACTGAGAAAAAGGAGAAGGCAGATAGGTAGGAAGAGAACAAAAGCCATCTGACTGGACCATTCCTCAAAGTGGGAGTTCTGGGAGGAACTCACTAAGAGGACAAGGGGTTGTTGTTCCAGGATGAGAAAGCCATAGGATGTAAGGAAACTTTCCCCCATAAGAAGGTGGCTGAGGCAAAGTGGTAAGTCCAGAGTCAGACACAGACCAGATAAATTGTCTTGGACAGTTAGTGGTTTTCCAATGCTTACAGAACATCCAGGAGGCAGTTATTTTTGCAGTACTGGAAAAACTTTGTACCTATTCCTCCACCTCTTTAATTTTAATTTTTGACCCTCACTTGAAGAAATAATATTTTGCTTTGCCTTTTATACTTTCCTTCTCTAGATTATTTAGCTCTTTTCCTTCCCTTTCCAAGGGATTCCTCTCTCAAATTTCTTTCTTGTCTTTCTGTTGTCAATGACCATTGTACTAGAAATTAAAATGGCCAATTCACAGTCCACCTTTCATATCATATATTTGAAATGTCAAGAGAAAGAGAAGAAGGTACCAAGATCATTATTACATGAAACTCCTCTCAGGAATCCAAAGGCATGTAGGGTTGGATGTAGGGTTCTGGGATGAACAACCTACAGCTTAGGACTTTTCAGTCCTATTTTAACTCTGTAAAATCCTGGGTATGGGCTTCCCTGCTCATTTGGTGCAGCATTCTTGAGAGATGAGATCATAGAGAGCTTCCTTTGACATCACTAAGCTATTACTGTAATCATTATCTTTTTTTTTTCACTCCAGTGTCTAGGATTAAAATTTTGTAGTTACCAAATTACTTATGTACCTACCCATTTCAACAGCCTTACTTTGTCTTTTTCCTTCTCTAGGAGACTTTCCCTAATGCATGGGGGGGGGGGGGGGGGTTGCAAGTCAATGGGGTTTAGTGACTTGTCCAAGGTCACATGCAGCTAGGTAATTAGTAACTGTCTGAGACAGGTTTTGAACTCAGGTACTTCTGACTCCAGGGCTGGTGCTGTATCCACTGCACCACCTTACTTCGCATGTGCCGCCCCCCTCCCCCCATTCATTTTAAGTTGAGATAATGCTTGAGACTGGGCCTGCTTTAACTGGAATTCTAAATTTTAAATTCTTAAGGGTTTTGTCTTAATTTTATGTTCATTTTCAATTACACATTTAAATTTGACACCATCCTTATCAAGCTACCAATAGTTAATTTCATTTTTCCTCTTTTCAGTGAATTATCTAATATCTTTTGGAAGTTTCAGTAACTGGAACATTGCCATTTGGCATTTGTTCATACCCAAATACCCAATTCTAAAGTGGGTGTATCTTCCTTTGTCAATCATATTAGCTGTCATAGCTGAATTTTTTTTTCTGTTCTGGGAGCTGTTTGCTTTTTTTTTTTTCACTTTTTTGAAAATGTTGTTCCTTTGCTTAGTTGTTAGTACTTTCTCAGGGTTAAGGTGTCAGTTGCAGATCAGCTTCAGAAGTATTCTTGGCCCTCTTTCAAAGAAACTTTTCCTCCAAGCCTGTAAGGAGCCCAAATCATCCTCAGTACCTTTAAATATGTCATATAGCCCATGCAGAGTAAAATTGTGAGAGTAAGTTGGAAATCAAAGTGTTTCAAAGCAATTACCCTATGAATTCATGAGATTAAATGGTCTCATTTATTTAGGGACTCCTCCAAATTCTTTTGAGTTGGACTTACATTAGCTTTGTACTTTTTTCATAAGAATGTAGTTTTGTTTTGTTTTTGTTTTTTACTGATTATTTTGTCAGAGATAATAAATGTTGTCCTTGGGACCCTTAGAAAAAATAAGTTCATTTTACAGTAAATGGAACTGTATTTTCTTTAAAAATTTTGAATTAAGTCCTATCCATAGCCGATATTCTGTTGCTGGAATGCTTTCAACTTGCATTTATTAAGTACCTTCTCTTTGGGAGGCAGCAGCACTTCTATGAATAGAGAAACCCTGTAAAATGTGAAGTGAAAAGATAAACTAGTTGCGACGTGTTCCTGAGAAGGCCGCCAGGTGGCGCCATAGTGCATAGAACACCGGGCCTGTGGTTGGTGAAACTCCTTTCCCTGAGTTCAAGTCCGACCTCAGATACTTAGTAACTGTGAGACCCTGGGCAAGTCACCTCACCCACTCGGCCTCTGTTTCTTCATCTGTAAAATGTCCTGGAGAAGGAAATGGCCATCCACTCCAGTGTCTTTGCTGAGCAAATCCCCAATGGGCTTAAAACTGTGAAAACAACTGAACAACAGCCAAAGTTAAGGAGAAGGTCACTTGAGAATGGGGCAACCACCAGTAGCAGCAGACCTCTGTGAGGAGTGAATGACTTTATGAAGAAGTCAGCAAAGTGAGAAGGAGTTTGTTCCAGTCATGTGAGGAGCCAGTAATGTACTGATGATGGTTTTAACAAACTTCAAGATTTAAAAATCAGGCTGCTAATGTTACCATGGTGAGAACAGATTGACCTAGAGTCATAAAGTCCTAAGTTCAAATCTGTTCTCAAACCCTTCTTGACTGTGTTCTTTCTGCCTCAGTTTCCTCAACTCTAAAATGGGAATTAGAGTGTCACCTACCTCTCAGGGCTCCTCAGATAGTGAGAAGTGAGATAATATTTATAGAGAACTTTACAAACATTAAAGCACTACCCAAACAGATCATATCAGAATTCATCTTATATTCTGCTTTAGTAAGTGCTTTTCTTACAACTGATCTGCAGGATAATGTGCAAATATAGTATTGTCCCCATTTTATAGCTGAAAAGTCTGATACTCAAAGTTCCATAGTAAGTAGAAGACTTCGATTTAAACCTGTACCTCTACTGCATTGTACAGTGCTGCATTGCACAACCTGGAATGATTGGAAAATGCTGTTCCCAAGGCTTGCCTGGCCACCTTCAATCTTAGAATGGTCATAGCTACATCAGAATTCAGTTCTATGTTATCCCAGAGCTGGAGGGGCTTTCAGGGTTCAGGATTAGGGTGTTCTCACAGGCTCTATTTCCAGCTCAAATAATTGTGACTTTTCTTTCATGTAAACATTTTAACATTTAAATGTGGCAGCATATTGTTCTGTGCTCACAGTTTCACACCCCAGTTCGATCCTGACCAGACCTCTCTCTGTCATCGAATGGTCCAACTCTCCAGATTTGCCAGAACCCAGGCCTGGCCTGCTGCAGGCTTCTATCTGAAATGCTCTTCTTCCCAGTTGTTTTGTTCAGCAGAAAGAATCTTGTCCAGGTAATGTCCCTGGCAGCTGGCTGTTGGGACATTTTACAGAAGCTCCAGTTGGGTTCAAATAGCTCAGAAGTTCAAATTAATTATGCACATAAATCCTTTCTTACCTGCCCTAGGAACAAATCAAATCTGTGCTATGCTCTTTCCATGTTTGCGGTCACTTGAATGTGGAATTTGTATACCATATACCTAGGAGTGTTCTGTATTTTATAAAAGGGTACCATTAGTAACTTTAAGAATTCTTGGAAAGTTATGTTTATTGATAATATTGAATCAGACTTTCAATTAGCATCTGGGAAAGATGCCCAAGTCTTGCCAGTGAAGCATTATTAAGGAATAGTTGTAAAGCTCCTTTCCTTTCAAATTCTTTGGCTTGAAATTGCTGATATATCCCTAGTGTAGAGTATTGGCTTAAATTGTAACAGTTTGTATAATATTGGCCTGACTTTATCTTGGTTAAGCATTAGCTCATTTGGATACTTCACTACATTTTTTTTGATTTATAGAAAACTTTGTTTTCTTCTTTCCATGTCTCCATCTCCCCCAGATTCTTTACTAGTGCCAACCTCTTCTTTACTGCTTCTCTCCTGATATTAGGAACAAATGTTTGTCTAGTAGTTTTGGAGTTGGTGATAGGGTATTTAAATTGGCTAAATAATAGATAAATTGATAATTAGTATAAATAATTTGTTTTCCAACCAATCAGTCATCATACCTTTATTTCCCATCTATTATTGTGTTAGGCATTGGGCTCATCCTTGGTGATAGAAAGCAAAAGAAGAAACAGACCCTGGAGTTGAGGAGTTTTTCTTTTCATTTTTACTGAGGGGGAAAATACAATGCAAGGGAACAATGGAGCGAATGTCATGATGTGCCAGGCACGGGGATTTGTTATTAGTCCAGGCATCTTATTAAAAGGGTCCCTGAAGTTCAACCTTGAAGGATACCAAGGATTCTGTAAGGTGGAGGGGCCCAGGCAGCATGTCCCAGTCTGTGTGTGAGTGTGTGATAGTCAGCTTGACCGGATGTAGAGCATGTTTATAGGAAGATCAGAAAGATTGGTTGGAACCTGATTGTAAAGAATTTTAAAAGCCAAGAGGAGTTTATATGGGATCCTTGGGGCAATATGAAGCCATTGGAGTAGATTGAATTAAAGGAATGATGCAGTAAGAACTGCACTTTGTAAAGACCACTTTGTTAGTTATGTGGTAGGTTTATTAGGATGGAGAGAGACCAAAGGTAGGGAAACCAGTTAATTAGAGGCTGTTGTAGTTGTCCACACCAACTGAACATCAGATGTCATTGATGCAGGACTTTCATATTTTCAGAGCACTCTATTAAAGAGGCTGAAGCAGATGAAAATGTAATTGGGAAATAATTAAAAATACAATGCACTATCAATAAAATGCATTTGTGGTTTTCTCAGTCAATGTAACATCCAAGGGGATCTGGTTCTATTTGCATTTGATGCCTTTGTTCTACAAGAATCCATCATCACAACAACTCTGGGATAGTAATGTGAATATTATTGTTCTCATTTTGCAAATGGGATTCACTAAAATTTATTATAGTATACCCTATGAACCTAGAAGTTGTCAGAGATAGAATTTGGACCCAGACTTTATTCATTTCAACTCAGTACTATGCCCATTAAGCCATGTTAGTGAACTATATTCATATTGTTTTTCTGATGTTCCCATTCTTTTATGAAATGATAAAATATGAACTTAAATTAGATTTTTAGTCATCGTATTTTGAAAGATAATATATTTATTTTAACTTCTCTACTAGGACTACTGAAAGTTATTCCATAGCGGTCATGTAACAGTACTGCAGCTTAAGAGAAAACTGTAACCTTCCTTCCCATGAATATATTATGATAACTCCTTAATAGAGTTATCAGTTAAATCAGATATGAATATTGGCAACAGAGTGATGTGTCAGTCCAGGAAAAAAGGAAAATAAAATCATGGACTCCTTTCATTGAGGCATAGTGTCCAAAATGAGAGAGACTATTTATATACAATATATTGTTCTCTCTAGAATGAATATATTCATTTCTCAGCACCACATTTTAGGATAGACATTGATAAATTGTAGACTCTGCAGTGAAGAATGTTCTGAATGGTGAGAGTACCAACACCATATCATGAAGATTGTTTTGAGGGATTCATGACATTAGCTTGGAAAAGAAAAGCCATCAGGGGAATAAAGTAGTTAATTCTCTTGGGAGACTTGGATGATATCACGTGGAAGAGGGTTCATTTCAACAAACATTAAGTAACCATCCCTTTGTGCCAGGTGCAGGGGTTAGCACTAGGAGTGCAGCGACACAAACACAGCAGTCCTCGACTCTGACTTTTACTTATTAAATTAAATTAAATTTAGGATTGCCCTTTTTGAACCCACAGGATTGTAATGGAAGCCATAAAATGGCTTAATATAAAAAAAGACTGCCTTTAGGACAGAATGTGCTCCCTGCTAGTGGGAAAGTTGACAGATATTCCTGTATAGGTAGGATTGGGTGAGAGCTTTCCTGAGGGTTTTTCTATCCTTGAAATTCTGTTACTGACAGCATTTCCTGCTTTTCCAAATATTAATAGAATGCCACGAGGAATTAACTCTCACATAGGGAAACATTCATCTTCAACTAGTTGAATGATTGACTTTAACTAATAGGGACCAGCGTATTCACTGGAGTACATATTAAATGTATATTTTGAAAAAAGGAGTGTCAGAGGGCCTTTTAATATGCCTAATTCAATGTTAGTTACCTTTAAAGAAAAAGGCTTGGATTCAGGTTCTTGCCTGGCATCTGTGCTCCATAGCCAAGTGCAGCTTCTTTTTCTTGGTCATAATATCATGTGTTTACTGCCATCTTTACCTTTCTCCATAACTGGCAGCCGTCCTCCCCTCCCTTCCTGAAGAAGTCATGGGAACTTGTAGTCCAAGAGAGATAATTGTACAGGGAAAAGGATCTACAAAGATGTCAAGAGAGGGAGAGTCCCAGGAAGGAGATGGTGGGGCAATTAGTTGTGATGTGCTAATACATGAATGGAAATACACTCTTGTAGGTATGTGTGCGCGCGCGCGCGCGCACACACACACACACACACACACAGAGACAGAGTCTCTCACTCTCACTCATATTCATACCTGCACTCACACTTACTCACACAAATACACTCACACTTAAAGCCACACATACCCACACATCCACACTTACTCTCACATGTACACACACAGTCACATTTACACTCACTCACTCACTCACATCTTTCAGTCTGTATGTCTTGCAGTCTTTGCTTCATTGTCCTAGAGTTCAATCAGTCAGTCATGAAACATAGCAAGCTTCTGTGCAGCCCTGTGGAAGATGTAGGAATGAGGACAGAGACTCATGAGTAGGTAATAACCAGTCATCTGGGCCAAAAAAGCCAAATTTAGTTATTGTTTTTCCTAGTCTATATATGTAGCCTACAGGGATCCTTATGTCTGTATTAGTGACCCCTTTTCTAATTGAATTGTTGATTTAAATCATTATTCTTCAATGAGAAAGCTCCTCGTGACCGCCTTTTTCTTCTAGGTCAGACAGTAAGTTTCATAGACAGTCAGATAGCTGAAGTTTGTCATGAAACATTTCTGATTATTTCCTCTGGGCCAGGCTTAGTGCTCTAGGCTGGGATGCCATTCTTGCTCTCCAGGTCCTCTCTTTCTCATGGAGGAAATTAAATCCAAACAGCAAAGCTATTTACTAGGTAAATTAGAGATAATTTCATAAGAAAGGCACTAACATTTAAGAGAGAGGCTTCATGCAAAAGATTGGATTTTAATCTGAGACTTAATGGAGACTTGGGCAGCTGAATAAACAGATCTGAGGCAAGGTGTCATTCCAGTGGAGACAGTGAAAGTAAACATGGGATCTCTTATTCCAGGATCAAGGAGAGCGGTTCACTGAGTTATAATGCATGAGGAAGAACATAAAGACTGGAAGGGTAGGAAGGAGCCAGTGTGGATAAATTGATGAACTTTAGGAGTTTATTAGATGCCAGTTTCTGTGCTCTGAGGATGGAGGTAGGGTTGGTGGTCCTCCCTCAGGGCGCTTCTAGTGGGTTTAGAGGCAGGAGTGGAGGGGCAACACAGTTGGTCACATAGTGGGATGCTAGGCCTCCTTCCTAGTGAGGACCAATGCCTGTCCAGGGATCCAGGGGCATGGTTCAATGTGCCGATGTATTATGCATTGCACTGTGTCATCTTTTCCTCTACATTCCCTGACTTTTAATCTTACAGAAACATTTAAGGGATGCCATCCTACAGCCACTCCTGTTCACAACCTTGACTGACATTCAAGCTCCCATATTCAGTTAGTTGACACATTAGATCATTTTCTGCCTTTAAGGCATCTCTTGCCCTTGTCGCCTTTTCAACATTCACAGTCACCACCTTAATACAAACCTTATCATCTCTTTCTTGGACTGTTGCAAATAACCTTCTCTCTAATCTCCTGATTCAAGTCCCTTCCCTTCTTGAATCCATTGTCTACACTGCTGCCAAAAAGATTTTCCTGAAACTCAGGTCTAACCATTTCACTCCCCTCCTCAATAAACTCTGGTGGCTCCTTGTGGATGCTTTAGATCAAATATTAATTCATTTTCATCTTATCCTTAAAAATCTTGGGGTTTGTATATACAATATTATAGATATAATTAGTTATATACTGTATATTACATAATTTACAAATTAAGAATAAGCATATATTAGGTGTACATATGCCAAAAAATTTTTTTCTTAATATGGATACATGATAAAAAAAAAAAGTTGATTTTGGTCTAGATAGGAGATGATGAGGATCTAAATTATGTTGGTAACTATTTTGAGTCAGCTAAGTAGGGAAGTGGGATGGCACTTGACCTCAAGTCAGGGTGATCTGAGTTCAAATCCTACCTTAGTTAATTATTAGCTGTGTGACATACCTCATATGTAAAAGGGGATATAATAACACCTACTTTCCCAGATTCTTGTGAGGATCAATTGAAACAATATTTATAAAGTGCTCTGTAAACTTTAGCACACTTTATTCATATTACTTGCTAAGGTGCTGCTGATATAGGTGGAGAGAAATTGTTGAATATGAGAAATATTTGGGCTGAAGATGTAAGCAAGGCTTCTGACAAAATATACCCGTTGAACATCCATCAACCCTTGCTCTCCAACTATTGGGGGGGGGGTCATATATTTTTGTAAAATTATATTGGTTAAAGATTAGAGGAAATAAATTCCTTGCAACATCAGAATCTATAATCTTGATTGTATTTTATCAAGTTATCTTTGAAAGTGATTTATTTTTGTTGTTTTCTATGTATTTTTACATTTTAAAATTTTATTTTGTCATGTGCCCCCTAAAAGTTGTTATATTTTAAATTCTTGTATTTTTTTTTTTTTGCAAGGCAAATGGGGTTAAGTGGCTTGCCCCAGGCCACACAGCTAGGTAATTATTAAGTGTCTGAGACTGGATTTGAACCCAGGTACTCCTGACTCCATGGTCGGTGCTTTATCCACTACTCCACCTAGCTGCCCAAATTCTTGTATTTTTTAACAAGCAGTTTTACTTCAAATCTGAAACTCAGTTATAATTTTGATCTGTTCACTGTAAGTACTCTCTCCATTATACAGGGGGCAACCTTTCCATACTTGATCATTCTTTGGTAACTTTGTCACACATCCATTGATAAATACTCCACTGGGATTTTCTCAGTGTGCTGTGTCCTTTAAATCTCTTCATATTTTATTCTCACTAGTGGCATTTGCAGACTGTCCATCCTCTATTTTAATCCAAACTTGATCTAGGGTCTTGTTGCTAGTCATGAGCTTTTGAAATTTCAAACAATTTCCACCTTCAAATAACTTCACTTACCCTACATTCTTTCAGGAATAAGAAGAGACCTTCTTCTGAATAACTTTAGGACTCAGTTATTAATGTAAGATGTTTATGAGCATTTCTGCCTTAGAAGTTGTAAAGCATCAAAAGAAAGAATGTTGTCCCACTTTAGCATCTCCTTTTTACAACTTTTGGGTTTTACCTCTTCAGTCAAATGTCTATTGAGGACACAGTTTGTCCGGATAAGGACTGTCCATGCTTAAAACAGGAAAACAGCATGGTGTAAAGAGACTTTGTCCTCTGTGTCAGCCTAATGAGCCAGCAGGTCAGTGTCTGGGCTAGAATTACAAGGTGTTGGAAATGAGTGACTATACAGGAAAGATGTTTGCAAGGCTGAAGGTATTTATTGAAGGATGTAGGGTCAAGTCGTAATCAGGAGCCCCGTGGTACCTCCTCATTAGCCCAGATTTAGCTTCCCCAACAGCCTCATTGGCCCCAGGCTTTAGTTCCCAGTGTTCTGGGCTGTGCTCACCGACTGACTTCAGTTTCTCACAGTAGTAAGCAGGATCCACTATCATATTGAGCTGTCGGCCTTCCTTCCATGGTCCACCCCCCTTGTGATTGCTTGGGGCAAGGCTTCCGGAGGTTGTGGTCATGGTGATTGGTCAGTTTCCTGTTCTGATGGCTGCAGCCCGGTGCCCACCTCAAACCTTGTTCCTTAAGCCAGTGAGTCTCAGTGGGCTTGGTCCTCTCTTTTTTCCAGATAGTTGAAAGCGACATAAACCTGTGTATTTTGCTATTACTAATTAAAACAGGATGTGAGCTCTAAGAAGGAGCAGGGATGTGTATTCCACTATTCACTATTCCTAACAGAGGGAGTGGTCCCACCATATCAGACATGGGTGCCAATGAATTTGTCCCTATTCTGGTGGCGTGATTCTTTCCCCCTGAAAACTGCTTCATCAATATTTAAGCAGGGGAAGTCTACTTAGGAGCTAGGGTAAATGGAGGGGAGCTTGAAGAAAAGGGATAGGAGGGGAAGCTAGTAAATTCTGGTTCCAGGAGAATACACCCCTAAAGAATACAGTTCCTTGGGGCAGTTAGGTAGAGCACTGGCTCTGGAGCCAGGACAACCTGAGTTCAAACCCTACCTCATATATTTCATACTCACTTGCTGTGTGACCTTGGGCAAGTCACTTAACCCTGTTGCCTTACAGAAAAACAACAATAGAGTTCATTAACATGATATCTAAACTCAAGGATTTAATATAGCAACTATTTTCTCACCTTGACCTTTCAGAGTTCTTTGCTTTTAAAATTCAACCCTAGGGCCAGCTTCTAAAGGGACAAATGTCATGATACCCCAGCTGTTAGTGTCCTTCTCAGTGTCCCAAATTCCTTTGCTTATTTTTGTATCTCTCTCTTTTTTTTTAATTTAAGGCAGTGGGATTAAGTGACTTTACCAAGGTCACACAGCTAGGCAATTATTAAAGTGTCTGAGCCTGGATTTTAATTCAGGCCCTCCTGACTCCAGGGCCAGTGCTCTATCCACTGTGCCACCTAGTTCATTTTTATATCTCTTTAACTGTCTAAGTGTTATCCCATCATTCCCTGCAATAGAGCTCAAGCCCCTTGAGAACAGGGACTCCTTCATTTTGTTTCTGTGTAATGAACCCTCAAACAGTGTCTTCTTGCTGCTTTGTAGGTGCGTCAGAAGTTCTAGTTTAATTGAATCAAGTTCCATAAATTGCATGTATGACCTTAATATCATACTTCACATCCTTTGGATCCATTGTCCTTCTCTATCAAATGATCATTAGTGTGTTTCCCAGTTCAAAAATCTTGTAATTCTTTGGAACATTTATGTTAGTAATAAAACATTTAATTTTCTGTCTCTCTCTCTATTTACTCTTGAATATGGTTTTGTTGGAGCTTATGGAAAAACTTGGAGCAAAAATAAAAAATCCATGCTGCCTTAGGAATTGTTAGGCATCTGGCACAATTCACTCTCCAGTCCTTTCCTTGCTTGTGAAGCCCACTCCATTACAAAGCCACCACTGGGCTCCCTTTGCTCTCATCTTTCCCTGGAGCTGATATATAATGGAGTGCTTGGAGCTCAAAGAATTTCCCTGCTGCATAATAATAGAAAAGCAAATAGAGAATATGACTTCTCAGTAAAACAAGTGATTAGGCCTAGCAGATGCTAACTTTTAATAGAGGAAGATTTCTACAAAATGAGTAATTAAGTAGAATTTCCTAGGTGTTACCAATTTAAATATAATATATGGGTACTGATCCTTGGATAACTTACTACATTTCTTTTACAGAATAGAGAAGTTTCATTACATCTTATGGTGACATTTTAGTTTGGGTTGGTTTCTCCCACTAGGTGAACTTGAAGCTTTATCTGGCTTAAACTCTATAATGGTTTGCCCCTGGCAAAATCTCTCTCTTTATTAGGAATGCAGCCTTCTGTGGCACCCCTTGCTGGACTTTGATCTCCAGGAAAGTATAAGTTCTTCCTAAAATCTCTGGGAAGGTTATTCCAAATGGTTTGAATCTATGGTTTGGAGGGATTTAGTCCTGACTTCTGCATGAATAAAGTTTTGTCCATCTGTTGTGTTCAAGTCGGGCTTTAGAAGGCTGTTGGACCTAAATTACAGATCATGTGTCATGTATTTAGTATTGGAAGGGATAATCTCCAAGGTGGCATCTGCCCCATTATTCCATCTCACAGATGAGGAGGCTTAGTCTGTGTGGGGTTTAGTGACTTCTCCAAAGACCTGCAGGTCTAGAGTTTAACCCAGCCTCGTCCTCAGATCCATCGCAGCTTGATCACTGGATTATACCGGGATGTCAACTGTGAATGCAACTGGCAGAGAGATAGCTAGGAGAACATATGTCGAGTGCCCACTTGAACCCCTTTTATTTTTGTTACATTATATTTCTTCCTGATTTCAACAGGAAGCGCTCATTTGCCAGTCACCTACTTCCCCACCTAGCTTCCTTAAAAGAAGCTAGAAGTCAGAATTTTCTAATGAAGATGTCCACTGGTTAAGTGGATATGACCAGATCATTTATTCAATTGAATTATCTGTTTTGTTTACCTATTTATTTTAGGGGTTATTTTAACCCACCTTTAAATGATTTTTTTTACAGTTATTTAACATTTGTACATCTAAGATCTTAAAGTGAAAGCAGATGTGCTTAATGTTTAATGAGTTCTGAGTGTTTAATGTAACTATCATTGAACTTATAAATCATTGTTTTGTTTGAATGAGTGCTATAGTGCCACTCAGGATCACTTTATGAGTATCCTTAATGCTCTTGAAAAGCTGCCAGACAATTTCATTAACATTCCTGATGTTCCTCTTCCTCTGTAAACAAGAGATAACCTCCTTTTCACAGAAAAACTACCTTTGTTAATCTCAAGGTTCCCCTTTAAGATTTCCTTAAAAAATGGTTTCTTGGAGGTTTTTAGGAAGTTGAGGAATCTAATTGATCAGGAAAGAATTTTAGCTTTAGCCCTGCAAGTATTACTGTCTCAACTTGGAAATGTGTTCGTTAATCATTTGAAATTAGTTAACGATAAACAACCTTCATAAAAATTTGTAATAAAAATGCCAGCTTGTAAGAAAAGATAATGGTGTGCAGTTTAGAAATGTCTAGAAATAAAGTAGGAAAAAAAAGTCATTATTTGCAGTGGGAGGGGATGTGGAGATTGGGGGGGAAGGGGATAACTAAAGATTAATTTAACAAGAATTTTTGTATTGCTAATTTTAGTACTTTTATCTTTGTAGTTTTATTAGTAGTAGTAATAGTAGAATTTACTGACAGACCCTCTTTTTAATGCTGTTAAAAAATCTTTTAAGATTTAAAACTTTTGGGGGCGGCTAGGTGGCGTAGTGGATAAAGCATCAGCCTTGGAGTCAGGAGTACCTGGGTTCAAATCCAGTCTCAGACACTTAATAATTACCTAGCTTTGTGGACTTGGGCAAGCCACTTAACCTCATTTGCCTTGAAAAAATCTAAAAAAAAAAAAACCAAAAAGATTTAAAACTTTTTTAAGACTAAAAAATAGTTTGCATGTAGTGCCTAAAGCCACTAGCATTTACAAGTATTTCATGTTATATTTGCAGAAATAAATTTGCATTAGCTGTCATTTCATCAACTTGTCAACTTCATAATCTACTTTTGCCTCTATAGAAAATAAATAAGTGGAATTACATGTTGTTCTCTTTGGGAAATCATGTAATGATATAATTAGCATATTTATACACTGTTTTACATGACATATTTCTCTTTAATCTAAAATTGGAATTTCTTTAACTTCTTGTTTTTCCCTAGGATTATAGAGTTTTTCAATTGCCTTTTGTTTTATGACTAGCTATTTCTTCTTAACCTTCCTTACCCCAATCTCCAAAGTTCT
The DNA here is from genome assembly GCF_037893015.1 of Macrotis lagotis. Classification (NCBI taxonomy): domain Eukaryota; kingdom Metazoa; phylum Chordata; class Mammalia; order Peramelemorphia; family Peramelidae; genus Macrotis; species Macrotis lagotis. The sequence goes on from NC_133661.1 coordinate 54,960,751, forward strand.
GTTTATTCCTTGTAAAAAAGACAATTATTTCAGTATTCAGTATCCTTACCCTTTTACTGAGAGTGAGGTGTGTTTGCTTGTTAGGTTTCCAGAACTGAAATTAATCTGTACAAATTATGAAGATAACTTTTTTTATTGTTTTATGTCATTATTTATACCATTCTGTTGACTCTGCTTTCATTATTCTGTATCTGTTAATAAAAGACTTCCTATGTTTTCCTGAATTTGTCATATTTACTTTTGGGGGGGGGGGTTAGTTTTTGCAAGGCAATGGGGTTAAGTGGCTTGCCCAAGGCCACACAGCTAGGTAATTATTAAGTGTCTGAGTTGTATTTGAACTCAGGTACTCCTGACTGCAAGGCCGATGCTTTATCCACTGTACCACCTAGCCGCCCCATATTTACTATTTCTTATGTCATATTTTATAACATTTACATGCCACAGTTTGATCCACCATTCCCCATTCAATGACCAAATATCATTTTCATCTTGTTTTAAATGTGTTTGTTCCATCATCAAAAAAATAACTAATTATCTTATGTTTATTTCCTTTTCCTTTTTTGGGGCGGGGTATATGTTCTCTTTAGTAACCTAAGGCTCAGTTCTACAAAAATTTATTTAATATCTTTTCTTTAGAAAATTTCTGCATTGAGTAAAAGATATATAGCACTTGAGACTTTAGAACATTAGTAGTAAATATTACTCTTGATGAAGATATTTGCTTTTGTCTACTTAGTTCTCTATACTTCAAGTACTCTTGAAGCTATTTATAAAAATGCTTAGCTCTTGACTTAGTGTATTGAGTAATTTGGATTATCTTTTCTGGTTATTCTTAACTTTTTTTTCCCCTAATTCACTTGCTATCTTCCATTTCTTTTCAGTCTCTTCATCTGGTTCATTATCTTTTTCCTGCCCCCATCAATTTTTCCTCTTGGTCTTGTCCTAGACTTACTTTCTCTTCTCTCTCCCATTCCTTTTGATTACATCTATGGTTCAGTTAGGCCCTCTAGGAGCTTACCTCCTAAGTTTATGTGTGCATCCCTGGACTCTAGTTCAATCAGCATCTCACAATTAACCTGTTCAAAAAGTTAAATTATCTTCTTTCTCCTTCCCCACCCCATTCATCCTTAGACCTCACCCTCTTCAAAATACTTTATCAGATCACTTGTCAAGTCTTATCAACTCTGCCTCCAAATAAAGTCAAATAATCATATATTATGTACCTGTCATATGTAAAATAGAGAACTTACGAAATTCTTACTACATAAAAGACTTATTAGATACTTAAGATAGAAGGCAGGTGCTCTTATGAAATTTATAAAGTCACCTGAGCTTTGGAGGAAGTCAACAATTCCCAGCAGCAGAGATATGGAGGGCTTGCATTTCCAGGTAGGGGAGGACAAAGACAGATAGAAGATAGTTGCCTTGTACAATAAACAGTTAGTAGGCTTTTGGTTCCTATTTATAATAGGATGAAATTGTTCATTATTTCTATTGATTTGTTGTTTGAACCATTTATTCTTTAAAATTAGTTTATTTAAACACTATTGGTAGATCTCATTCAACCTTTCTGGAGAGGAATTTGGAATTACACCCAAAGGGCAATAAAAATGTACATACCATGGGGTGCAGCTAGGTGGCACAGTGGATAGAGCACCAGCCCTGGAGTCAGGAGTACCTGAGTTCAAATCTGACCTCAGACACTTAACAGATTACCTAGCTGCGTGGCCTTGGGCAAGCCACTTAACCCCATTTGCCTTGCAAAAACCTAAAAAAAAACCAAAAAAACAGAACAAAACAAAATGTGCATACCCTTTAATCTAGCAAAAAAAAAACTTACAATTTTACTATATTTTTTCCTTAAGAAAAAAAATGTTAGTATCTATCCAAACCATCAGCAAGTGTTATATGGAAATAGGGATAAGCTAGAAACATTCCTTTTAAGATCAGGGGTGGAAAAAAAAAAGATCAGGGGTGAAACAAGAATTCCTGTTATTACCATTATTATTCAGTTTTGTATCAGTAATGTTAGCTATAACAATAAGAAAAGAAAAATGAATGAAGTTATTAGAATAGGCAATGAGAAAACAAAACTCTCACTCTTTGCAGATGACATAATCATATACTGACAACCCTAGAAAACCAAACAAAAAACTACTTGAAACATTTAACAACTTTAGCAAGATAACAGGATATAAAATAAACCCACATAGATCATCAGCATTTCTTTATATTACCAACAAAACTCAATAGCAAGAGAAAGAAAAAAGAAATTCCATTTCAAGTAACTGTAGACAACATAAAATTCTTGGGAATCTACCTCTCAAGAGAAACACATTATATAAATAATTACAAAACACTTTTCACACACAAAAAGATGATTTAAACAATTTGAAAAATTTCAATTACTCATTAGGCTAAGACAATATAAAAGAAGATGACAATTCTGCTTAAATTAAATTACTTATTCACTGCCATAACAGTCAAACTACCAAAAAAATTTTTTATAGAGTCAGAAAAATAGTAACAAAATTCTTCTGGAGGAGCAAAAGTTCCAAAATATCAAGGGAATTAGTGAAAATTGCAAAGAAAAGTTGCTTCCCCATACTGGATTTAAAACTATATTATAAATATCAGTCATCAAAACTGTCTGTTACTGGCTAAGAAATAGAAGTAGATCAGTGGAATAGATTAAATACAAAAGAAAAAGCAGTGAATAACAAATAGTTTACTGTTTGATAAATCCAAAGATTTTAGCTTCTGGGATAAGAACTCTTTTGATAGAAACTGCTGGGAAACTGCAAAGTAGTATAGCAAAAACCAATCTCTCCCACCCTAAACCAAGATTCTGTCAAAGTGGGTACAGAATTTTGATATAAAGGCTGATATCATAAACCAATTAGAAGAACAAAGAATAGTCTTTGAGTCAGATCTTTAGACAGAAGAGGGGTTTCTGACCTAGCAAGAAATAGAGAATGTCATAAACTGCAAAATGGATAATAATACACCATAAAATTGATTACAAAATAAAAATGACTAGCATAAAGAAGACTACATTAAATTTACTACATTAAATTTTTTTGTACAAACAAAACCAATGCAGCCAAGATTAGAAAGAAGTCAGAAAGCTGGGAAACAATTTTCACAGCTAGGGTTCTCTACAGTAGAGAACTCGGTCACATTTATAATAATGTCAACATGTTAAATTATTGAATATCATGAGTAAAGTATACACTAATATTGTAAGGACAATGTCATTGTACTTGTTTAAAATATTTTAATAGCATGGGTGGAATTATTCTATTTTTAACAATCTTCATTCATATAAGACCTGTTAAGTATGGAGAATTATATCTCAATCAATTTGCCACCCCCCCACTTCTTTCACATTGAACCAAGTGTAGTTGGTATTAATAATAATCTGGTATGCTATTTTTAACATTGGGCTGATAACTTAAAAATCAGTCTTTGAAAACAACTTTAGTCCACCCCTGCTTTCTTTTCGATTGCATGATTATTACCTCTCAGAGCACAAGTATTTTGAAATCAATAAACTATGGTTTTAAATTAAAATATTCTGCATCACTTTCCAAAAAATGTGTTAGGTGATATTTAACACACTTTAAATAGAGGTTGAATTTTTTTTTAATTAATAATCTATAGTAATTTAATTAGTAAATTCTGAAAGACTTCTTTCCAGGGCATAAACCTGTTTCATCCACTAACATTAAAAAAATTGTTTTTATAAGCATATCAGCCTTCTTCAGTTATTTTCTTCAAAACATCAGGATATTTAGCTTCCCGCCTGGCTGCCTCCAGTAAATTTAGCATTATGCTATTGAACTGGAATTTTAGGTGAACCAACCAATACTTACAATAAAAAATTTCTTCATATCACTTCATTTCCATTTTCTTTTGCTGTCTTAATGAAACTTCATACTCTTGTCTGAATGACCACTCTGCTAAGTAGAATGCATTTTTGATTGCAAACTTCAATCCATAGAGCTGAGAGGCACTCCATTTCTATTACTGTAAGATTCTGTGCATTTGCTTGCATATCAGAAAACGCTTTGTCTTTTTATTTTTCCTTTTTTTTTCCTCGCACTGGCAGTTTTTCCATTTGAAGAATTTTCTTTCTTTTGTCTGTTTTGTTAAAGACTTTTAAAAAAATTATCACAGCTCTTGGTATTATAGTATGGAGCAGCATAGCATATCCCCATATGGTGTGAGTAAGTACAGACTGATGTGAGATCAGCCTTGTTAAAAACCTTGACTGGTCCCATTACTGGAATTTTGGCTTGCCCAAGATGCAACCTGGTATCATTTTATATTTTGTACTCAATCAAATTTCATATTATTTGAACTAGATCTAGATTGTGAGAGGGGAATCATATGCAGGACACCTGAGAAGGTATTCTGGGGCCAGATGTTGAAAATGTATTTTTTTTCTAGTAGCAACAGGTTGACTGTTGTACTCTTTGAGTAGGAGAGGGTTCTGATTAAATCTGCACCTTAGAGTGATTGCTTTGGTCAATGTGATTTTTAAGTGTCTAAGGTAGGATTTGAACTCAGGTACTCCTGACGCCAGGGTCAGTGCTCTATCCACTGTACCACCTAGCTACTCCTAGTGGATATTCTAAAAGAAAAGACAATATGCAGGCAGATGTCCGCACAATATGCATACAGACTAATATCAAATGGAAGGTCCCTAAGTTGGGAGAATGAGGAAGGTTCTCTTAAGGTGATTCTTGAAGGAAGCCAGAGAATTCATATTGAATTTCAGAATAATCTCATTTCATTGGCATACTTTTAACTAGAATTTTGGAATTTTAGAACTGGTCGGCACCTTAGTCCTACTAAAGGTGAAGTAAAATAAATGTATGAAGAATGGTCATTTGGGGGCTAGGAGAGATTAACTTTCTAAAAGTCATTGATTTCAATTTTCACTGAGTTGTTTAATGCAAGTTACAGTGAGGAAAATAAGAACAAAAATGGTCATGAGGCTTTAAAAAGTAGATGTGTTGCTAGAGATTGAATGACATTGGCCTACATTAAAGTCTGTCACAGATTTCATTACAATAGGATCTGTGTTTGAAACTGTTCATTCAGTTTCAATTCAACATTTGTTAAGCATCCTACTATATACAAAGACCCCACCGAAAGGGGATCACAATGAGAAAATCACAGCCATCACATGGGTTCCTTTGTGCTTTTGGATGGGAAGACCTTAATAAATTCACAGATGAGTAAACACAAGATAATTTGGAGAGGGAGAGAGCATTAACAACTGGTCAGATCAAGAATGGCATAATGGGGCAGCACCGGCCCTGGTGACAGGAGGACCTGAGTTCAAATTCGGCCTCAGACACTTAATAATTACCTAGCTGTGTGGCCTTGGGCAAGCCACTTAACCCCATTGCCTTGCAAAAACTTTAAAAAAAAAGGCATAATGCATCAAATGACCCCTGAATTAGAACTTGGTTCAAGGGAGGTATCCTAAGAGATGGAGAAAGCATCGGGGAATTGCAGCTTCCCTCCTCTGGCCATTGAGGAAGTGATACTGCTAAAAGTCTTGACTGATACTCTTCACTTCCTTGCTAAATTACTTAAAAATGTCTAAGTATAAACAAAGTGTAGCTAGATACTCCCCCCCCATATCTATGAATAAATATCTCACTTTATAGAGGAGGCAGCCTGTTAGCACATCAGAAAAACAAACAAAACAAAAACCCCAGCAATTCTGAAAGGTAAATTTATCCAGTGACTATAAAATAGTCAATAATGCATGCAAGAGGGAGGTGGTATCTTGCTTATTGACTTTCATGGTTTAGGCAAAGAAAGGTGTGAAGCATTGTTGTTTCTGAACTATTGAAGTAACTCAGTATTTACCTTAGGTTATAATACTGTAATTTTAGGACTAATTGTAATTCGCAGTTTTCCATTAATGAATGATATTTAATAATTCATTTACTACATTCCAATCTCAATTTAGTTATATTTGATTATGATATTAGAATAAAAATTTAGTTCCATCTTTTGACCAAAAAGTTGCCCTTTTTTGCATTGTTTTTCTATATACAAATAGAGACCTAAATGCCTTAAAATGGAATATTTGTAATATAGTGACTTCCATAATGTCATGAATTCCAAGGCCATCCACAGGGTATTCTTACCTGTTGGCTAATATTTAGGTTTACTAATTCTTATCTAGAACAAATCCCATTCCACAAATAGAATACATGCTTTTAGATGAGTCTTGGAGTGTCTTGAAAGCCCAAGAAGTCATTTTGAATTAGGGCTGAATGAAAGTTAAGGAAACTTGTTGGGGCAAGGTAAGAAGTGTCATGCCAGCAACTAGTGGCCTCTGACAAACATAGCCATGAAGAAGAGTTATATAGTCAATACTAGCATGATGGACAGCATTAATGGTCAGGGTGTTCTCATCAGTCTGAGTTATCAATGTATAAAAGCTATTTTGCATAGACTAACACAAAATATTTCCTCATCACACTCTCTTTTTCTTAAATTTCTCAGTTCTTCACAAAGTTCTCATTTAGGCTGTTTAAGAAGTCAAGGAGTTGAGGTTCTGAGAAATCAAGTCACTTGCCCATGGTCAAAAGCCATGAATTTGTTACCTTTGCTTGATCGTTTTTGAGTTAAAAGCTTTTTTTTTCCTTCCACACTTCATTCTTTCAGTCTTTTGTATTTTTTTCTTATTTATTTAAAATTTTGATCTTTGTTTCTCCTTTACCTTTGTTTCCCCATATATCCTTTAAGTTAGTCCTATCTTCTAAGGAAGAGTTATTAAAAAAACAAAAGGAAAAGCACTATTCAGCAAAACTAGCCAATATATCAAAAAGATCTGAAATTATTGTGGGTAGTTTTCCACACTTATATTTGCTTATATCTGCTTAGTTTATTGTTAAAGGATTTTAGTTGAGCATTGCAAAATGATACTTTTAAAATTTTATTCTTTTTTTACTGTAGGATAGTTGGTAGAGATTATTTGCCTTTATTAACAAATCTGAAAAATTTGACTGAGGAAAAAGACATTGGATATTATAGTCCATTAAGTTCTTAATTGTTCATTCACTTTCACATCAACATATCTATGCACATCAAGAAATGCAAATGTACATTTTCTGTGTAAATTCATGTTGTAGTTTCTATTGGATAACATGAAAGTCTCTGAAATCCACAGCCTTCCAGATTATGAATAAATATATTTGTGACTAGGTGATGAGAGAAAGGCTGACAGGTGAAAGGATAATAAATTTAGATTTATTAAGAAAGAATACTAACTATAAAGTTGACACACTCTAGCAGAGATACAGATAAATCAGAATATGCACTCAGATATTCTTATGTATTCACATGTATGTCTAACCAATCAATAAGGTGAAAAGTGCAAAGTGGAGAGATGAGATAGGTTATTCTATAATCACAGAAACCCATTTCGCTGGATTCTTTTTATTTTATTTTTAAACAAAAAGTGTTGGTGGGTATTTATTAACTCTTTTTTTGTTTTGTTTTTGATTTGTTAGACCTTTCTGTCTTCTCTTTTGTAGGGGGGTGTGTGTGTGTGTGTGTGTGTGGTCAATTAGATAAAGGAGAATTTTTTGTACCTTCCATGATTCTTATTTAATTAGACATTAATCATAAATGAATAATCATTTATTAAGGACTTTCTACATTCTAGGCACTGCTCTAAGGTCTAGAGATACAAAGAACAGCAAAAACAACTCCATCCTTAACAAGTTGACAATCTAGAAGACCACCTAGAAACAACTTTGTTCAAACAAGATCTATACAGAGTAAATCAAAGGACAATCTTAGAGGGAAGACTATAGCATGAAGTGGAACCTTCTTAAAGAAGGCGGAATTTTAGCTGCTCTCAAGTAGGAGAGATGAGGAGGGTAATCTTTTAGATATGAGAATTGCCAGTGAAAATGCCTGGATTTAGAAGATGGGCAGTAGGAGATGGGAGTGTTGTGTAGAAACTGCAGAAGAGTCCTTGTCATTAGATTCAGAATACTTGGAGACCAGAATGTAAGGAGAACAGAAAGGGGAAAGGGGGCCAGTTCATTAAAGTCTTTAAAAACCAAACAGAGCTAGGGGCGGCTAGGTGGCAGTGGATAAAGCACTGACCTTGGCAGACACTTAATAATTACCTAGCTGGGCCCTGGGCAAACCACTTAACCCCATTTGCCTTGCAAAAAAACAAAAAACAAAAAAACAGAATTTGAAAATTTGAACCTGGAAGTAATAGTGATCCTCTAGAATTTGTTGAATAAGGGAAGATCACCTCCTTAAACAGATGAATGGAAGATGGACTGCAGTGGGGAGAGACTTGAGAGAAAGAAAACCAACCAGAAGGCATGAAGTAATGAAACTCTATGCTAGGAGGACATTATTGCTTGCTTCTTAGTGTTTGTTTCAAAAATATCATATTTGGGGGGGTGACTAGGTGGTACAGTGGATAGAGCACAGGCCCTGGAGTCGGGAGTACCTGAATTCAAATCCGGCCTCAGACACTTAATAATTGCCTAACTGTGTGGCCTTGGGAAAGTCACTTGACCCTACTGCCTTGCAAAAATCTAAAATAATAATAATAATATTTGCACAAAATAATAAATAATAATATTCTTGTAAAAATTTGTTTTAACATTCACTTAAAATATTGAATTCAAATTCTCTCCCTCCTGCCTCTCCCTTAACCAAGAAATATAATATTACTTATACATGTGATATCATGCAAAGCATATTTCCATATTAGCTATGTTTTCAGAAAAAAAAGAAAAATGAAAAAGATTATGCTTCAGTATGCACCCAGACTCCATCAGTTCTCTCTCCAGAGGTTGATAACATTTTTCATCATAAATCCTTTAAAATTCTCTTGGATCATTGTATTGATTAGAATAGCTTAAGTCATTTAAGTTGATCATTGTACAGTTTTGCTTGTTACTTACACATTGTTATCCGAGAAGATAGTTATAATACTCAGTTATTAGTTTCCTAGCACAGTGTTCATTTTAGATTACTACAAGCAGGATTGCTCATCCTTCAATTGTTCAGTACTTGCTTGTGACAATGGATCCTCCCCCAGAGAACTGTTCTTTGAGAAAAGTGACCGCTTTTTAAAAGGGCTTACAGGTAACACTTTGAAAAAGTACCCTTAGGAATCAGGAGACCCTTTTTCCCCCCAAACAACTTATTCATGGCAGAATGAGCAATAAAACTTCTTGGAATTTCAAATTCAAATTGGCTTGAGAAGTTGCAAGGATAATGAGGGGGACCTGAAGGAGTGTTGGGAGGGGGATTGGTCAGTTTTCCAGGACAGTTGAGCTGATTGTCTTCCAGCTCCTCAGGAGATGTTCTCGTGGACTCAGGAGAGTTTCATCATGGGGTGAAAATATTTGCATGGAGTTTGGTCAGGGGCCTTCTAAATATGGTGGAGGACCTTATTGGAGCTACACCCCATTCAGGAGCCAACTTTACAAATCATAACAAATTTCAGCAAGATCTAAGGGTCTTTATAATCTGTTATATTGAAGAGGGGATTTGGGTTTATTTTGTGGCTCTTTCATGTACTGGTTGTCTGACCATAGACAAATTATAGCTTGGCTGAACCTGTTTCTCATTTATCCCCTTTTACAGTGGTGATAGTGATTTTCATAGTGCTCAACTCATTCAGGACTGACTAGTGCTGGGAGGACTCATGTGACAGTGCAACCTCTCTCAAACAGATAATTGTTTTGAGAAAATTGACTACTTTTTAAAAGGGGCTTACAGGGGCAGCTAGGTGGCACAGTGGATAAAGCACCGGTCCTGGAGTCAGGAGTACCTGGGTTCAAATCTGGTCTCAGACAGTTAATAATTACCTAGCTGTGTGGCCTTGAGCAAGCCACTTCACCCCATTTGCCTTGCAAAATCTAAAAAAAAACAACAAAACAAAAGGGGCTTACAGGTATCACTCTGAAAAAGTACCCTTGGGAGTTAGGAGACAACCCCCCCCCCCCAACAACTTATTCATTGCAGAATGAGTGTAGAAGTCATATAGAAGTTATTTAACCCAACCCTCAAACCCCTCATTTCTCACTGAGGGAATATAAAGGACAAACAGCTTGCTCAATATCATCCGCCAAATTACAGTTCTAGAATTCAAATCTGTTCTTATCTTTCATTTGTGAGGAACAATTGTTGATGTTTATCCTTCATTTTCGTAAAGGAGGTGATGCCATGACATGTATCTGAATTGGATTTGGGGGTGGGAGGTGGCTGTGCTAAGTCACCAGCCTCACTTTCTTCTCAGGAGCCATCTGAGTCCAGTGGTCAGATATGAATCAAGAAGAAGGTCTTGGATGAGAGGTAATCAGGATTATGTGATTTGCCCAAGGTCATACAATTAGTAAATTTCTGAGGCTGGATTTGAGCTCTGGTCCTCCTGACTTTATGGCCAAAATTCAACCTACTGTGCCATCTTGCTGCCTCTTAATGTGAGGAAGAAATAATAAGTAAAGGAAACTTCCATATAAATTGTTTTCCATTAGTCTTCTTATTACCCCTAAGTATCTTACAAGAGCCAAGCAGGATCAACAAAACAAGTCATTTGTAGGTAAACATGATGCATTCAACCTTTGTGAACTTTTAACTTGGATTCCTCTGAAAAAACAGAAGGGGGCAGCTTGGATTTGACTAGGCAGTAAGTAATTTGCCCTTTTTCTATTTTCTATTGAGCTGAAGATGGAAGTAACAGTCTGATGTTTTTGAAGGATCCTGAGGATCTTAACTAGGGCTTATAAGGGCATTATGAAGAGCTTTTGGACATAATCTGGTTTCACACCTTTCTTCCGACACTTATGGCTTTTGTGGCCGTACATGGGCAAATTATTTCATCTCTACTAGCCTTATTACTCATGACTGTAAAATGATGATAATTATATCTGTTAGATAATCTATCTACCCATTGGTAGGTAACCCCATAGAACTCAAATGAGATAATCTATATAAAGCACTTTGTAAATTTGAAGGTACAATATAAATATTAGGAATAATTATGGTTAGATATTTTGAATGAAATTCTTAAATTATGTGCTAGGTTGAAAGCTCTATAATCTAATCTTAAATTGTTCTCATTTCATTATTTATTTTGATGATGATTAGCAAACAGTTCTTATGCTAAATCATTCTTTATTTATTGGAAGAATACTTCTGCTTTGAAAGTAATTTAAGCAGTACTATGCTTAAAATTCTTAAAATTCAATAGATAATTTAGAGACAGCATGGCTTCATTTCCAGAAATAGTGGTCTGGTTTTCAAGCTATGGTAGTACCAGGGCAGTGACCAACTTAAAATGGGTCACTTCACATTTTGGAGCCTGAGTTTTCCTTATTTTTAAAATGATAGGCCTGGAATAGATGATTTCAAAGGTCCTTTTATGTGATTTTACCTGAGATATATGTGTGTGTGTGTGTGTGTGTGTGTGTGTGTGTGTGTGTGTGTGTACTGGAAAATGAGAAAAAAATAACTTTTAGAGACATTCCTCCCACCTAGGTTATTTTCCCCTCCTATGAAGCTATTATCTTAAAGTGAGCAGAGGAAAAGAAAAGTCTAGGGTGTGAGTTCAGTTTTACTACTACAAGGGTTTTAGATCAGCAACCTGTTGCCATGACAACAAACGCATGAATTTCAAGAAGGAAATTTTCAGCATATGGGATTGGTAAAATTGCAACCTCTGTGTTCTCTTTTCCTCTGGTTCAGGATTACTCATTGCCAACTTGGGGGGAAAATTCATTTTCTGCAAGGTCCTGCTAAAATTAATTTAAATTTTCTGTAATGTTGTTTCATAATAACTTAAAAATTATAGTCAAGGTGTGTTTTAATAGATCTGTCATACATCCAAGTTAAACATTTGATTTGACAACAAAAATTACTTTTTGGAGTCCTTTGCCAGAGGTTTGCTAAGTGGTAAATAGTTTAATGTATTGGGAGTTGTTGACAACAATAGATGAAGACCTGCCACTTTAAAGACTCCCTTGCCTTCAATGCTTTCTAACTTCCAGTGGTGGAAGGCAGTTTAGCTTTAAGTGCTCTGTCATATTTGCAGGCTTTTATGGCTGGAGTCTACAGCAGTCAGCACCAATGATAGAAAATGGTGGCAGGTAGACTTAAAACACCATAAAGCCCGGAGACGATTGTGTGGAATGCCTTGAATGGAATCTTTTTTGAATGAAAAATCAACCATATGTGCCACCCTTATGGACCCTGTAAGAAGAAAAGAAATGTGCCCTGATGTTAACTGTGCATGAAATGGCAGCGTGAGGAGATATTGACCAGATGTTTCAGTCTCAGCAAATAGCTCCTTCTGTGACTGGGTGAGACTCCCTGCTTTGAACACTTCCACCTAGAAGGAAGAGGTCATGGAATAGAAGCTGTCAAAGTTCATCATTGTCAATAAACTTTGACTTCACCTTTGCCCTTTGTTTTTGATGTTGTTACTGATAGGTGTTGATGGGCAGATGTTTATTCCTTTGAGGGGTTTTGCTCTTTATAAATTGTCTACTATAAACAATAAAGGACAAGGACTTTTTGTCCTTTGAATTCTAGCATTTGGGCTGTTAGGCAGGGTTTTAAGCTTGTCCAAGCTTTGGTAGTTTTTCAAGAAGATAAATAAGATGATATATTTTTGTTTACCATAATTTAATTGGTTTTCTAAGTTTTTAGAGATTTTTTTCTTTATTAGTTTAATCTATCACAATAAACATTCTCATATATATTTCTTCTAGCCTTAGGATCTAATAGGAATATTAGGATCTAATATTCAGAGAATATTAGAATTGGAAAGACCTTAGAGAGTATTTCTTTCAGTCTGACTTATTTTGGAGAAAGATACTGAGATCCAGATGAGTGAAGAGGATGTCTGTGAGGGATGTCTGTGAGAGATCCTAACTCTAAGTAGCCAGACCTCCTTGTTCTCAACCCTCTCTTTCATTACCTTGTTTCCTATTCTGTCCCTTAATAAAATGATCCTGACTATAGTCCCTACCTTTTATTGTCAGTGATATTTGTACCTTGGGATTGTGGAGTTGTTTTTGTTTGTTAGCTTGGTTTTTTAATCTATTTTTCTTTTTTTCTTTACTTTTCTATTTTTTTCCCTTTTTTTTTTGTTTTTACAAGACAATGGGATTAAGTGACTTGCCCAAAGTCACACAAGTTAAGTAATTATCTGGTCTGAGACCACTTCTGAACTCAGATCCTCCTGACTCCAGGGCTTATACCCTATCCACTTCACTAACTACCCTTATTTTTATTTTTTATGTTATCAAAATGATTGTGAGGTATAAGGAATTATTAAGAGATCACTTAGTGTAACCCATTCTTATTACAAAGAACAAAGATGCAGAAAAGTTCAATGACTTTGCCAAATTCATATTTGTAGAAGGTAATTATAATAAATCACATTTATGTAGCAATTTAAAGTTTTCCTGACATTTTACTTCTGAAGTGTCAAACTCACCCTGGCAGGTCCACAAAACTCTTGAGTGCCCCCAATTCTGATTACAGTTTGATTGGGAAGTGCTTAAAAAATAAATAAAAATCCACTATAGCATAATGTTAATTTATGATTTTCTAAGTCAGCATGTGACTTTCATAGTTCTATTTCTATTTGAATTTGACATCACTCCTTACATCAGTTGAACATTACATTGTTGTGTGGCAAATGCTGTTTCCTCATTTTATGAATGAGTAAATTGAGGCAAAGAGAGTTGTGGAGAGAGATAGAAAATATCTGAACCCCTAAGTTGTCATGACTGAGACAACTTTTTATTCATCAAAAATATTAGATTATTTACATAGAAACTTTAAAATTTTGTCATAAAAATAAAAATATTCTGAATATTTGTCTTTCTCCTTAGTGAACTGAATTTGATCAAGTAAGCAATTAGCAAAAACTAGTAGAAAATGAAATTGTCCCTCTTAAATATATGAATTAATGAATCGTCTCTAGAGTAGTTATCACTTCCCTTCTCATTTAATTTGAAGTAGCTCAAGGATAGATTGTTCCATGTATTTGAGTAATATTACTTTTGAGAAAGATTTTCTAATTTAAATTAGTAATGCAGAAATGTTTGATTGTCATTTCTGAGGGCATTAGAACTGAGGAATGTGGAAAGGTGGAACCTTACATTTCTTTGAGATTCTTGGTTTGTATTAATTCTATTCCTTTTCAGCAGGGATTCATAAACTTTTTTTGTTTTTATGTCCTAGCCTCTTTTGACTATGGTGAAACCCATGGATCCCTTCTCAGACTAATGTTTTCAAATGCATAATATAACATATATAAGTTTACAAAGAAAGCCAATTATATTGATATATAAGGTATCAAAATATTTTGAAATAGAGGTTCACAGAATCCCTGCTTTATTGACTTCTAATTACTGAGAAAGAAGGAAACCCTGGTTTCACAATTTTATCTTTACTATGTAATAAATGGAGTCTTGGAAATTGATCTCTAAGGTCCTTTTAAGTTTTAAAAGCCTTTGAATATGTGAAGAATTTCATTTCTACTCTTACTTTAGGTGGTCATGCCCCTGCTCAGAAAAGGTCAGCGACTCCCTACAGCATAGAGGATAAAGTTCAAACTCCTTAGTCTGGCATTCAAGGACTGTTCCCAATATAATATTCCAGTTTTATTTTCTCTTCCTTTGTGACAAGAATCATCTAATGACATCTCTCTCACTGATTTTCTCATTGTTTTTATTAATTTTGAGCATTCCATTTACTCAATCAGCAAACATTTATTTAGCAGCTGCTGTGTTCTAGTTCTGGAGGTATAAAGACAAAAATGAACAGTGCCTATTCTCAAGTAACTTAACCTTCTATTGGAAGAAATCATGTGTAAAAACATTTTTTTTAATAAAAGGCAATGGAAGAAAGGAAAAGAAGTAATAAGTCAATGGGTCTGGAAAATTTACAGGTAGAACATGGCTTTGAAACTGAAAAATGGTGATGGAATCCAACCCAGAATGGGGGTCAATATGTTCCTGCCATGGGGATGAGGGGTCCATTATTATGGTAGGAACTGTAAGAAGACCAAGAGTGATACATGATAAGATTAGCACATGAAATAAAAATTTAAAATGCCTCTTTCTTGTATAATAAGCTTTAATTTTTGCTATGATTTTGACTGAGTAACCAAAAAGGCAGAGGATAGAAACACACATTATTTAAATTAAGTCATCTGCAAACATTAATTTTTTTAAATTTTTATTTATTTTGTTGAATATTTCCCAATTACATATTTGAATGTTATTTGAATTCTTCTAATTACTTGCAAAGATAGTTTTCAACATTTATCTTGTGAAGTTTTGAGTTCCACTTTTTTCTATCTTCCTCCCTTCCCTCTCTCTTCCTCCTGACAAGTAATTTGATATAGGCTGTACATGTACAATCATCAAACATGAACTTTTGAAAAACCTAGATTTTAATTGGTCTTTTGTTTTTGTATCAACTGTATTTCTTCCTACCCTTCCCTTCCTAGAACCCAGTGACATATTACAATTTATTTTTAAAAGAAAATACAGATAATTAATAAATACATTTTAAAAAACTGACATTGTATGCAGAGTTCCAAACCTGTAGTCTCTTCTGGTTCTGCAGAAGAGTAGAGAAAGAGGTGTCATTTCATATTTCTTTTGGAGGAGTAAACCCATTCTTTGTAATTTTGCTTCATTCACTTTGGATTGTTTTATGGTAGTCATTTCTGTTTGTTGCTATTCAATCCTTTTCAGTCATTTCTGACTCCTTGTGACCCCATTTGAGTTTTTGTCTTTTTGTCAGTTACTGGAGTAGTTTGCTATTTTTTACCTCGGTTTATTTTACAGATGAAGAAACTGAGGAAAATAGGGTCAAGTGACTTGCCCAAAGTTATAGACTGGAAATGAACTCAGAAAGATAAGTCTACCCACAATGCTATCCAATTACCCTTTTGCTATTTAAATTATTGTAAAATAGTGCATAATGTTGGTTAACTCTGCTTACTTAACTTTGTATTGGGGTGGCTAGGTGGCGTAGTGGTTAAAGCACCAGCCCTGGAGTCAGGAGTACCTGGGTTCAAATCAGGTCTCAGACATTTAATAATTACCTAGCTGTGTGGCCTTGGGCAAGCCACTTAACCCCATTTGCCTTGCAAAAAACCTAAAAAAAAAAAAGGATCATGCCTTAGTCACATCCTGGGGAGGCTTTGTGTCAATTTATGTAAATTTTTCCGTGTTTTTCTGTATTTATCTTTTCAACTGTTATTGTAAACTCTTTGTCCACTGAGTTAATACACTACTAGACAGACTTAATTACATCCACATTATAATTGTTCCTGTAAATAAAATAAGAAGTCATAAAGAAATTATAGCTAAATGAACTGAAAGGTCACAAATCATAGAGTTCATAAAGTTGGTTTCTACTTTTCTCCAAAATATGCATAAAAAAATAAAAACTCATGGAATAGTTGGTCATCTTGTATCCAATATTCTTGGAGTTCAAGCAAACAAAACATAGTAAATATTTGTAGATAATGTACTGATATTTGTTCAAGAGAATGAGAAACTGAAAAATTTCAGGAAGAAATTTACAAGATCACCTAAATCACACTCCTTGCATACAACTCCACCAAAATTATACCTTTAGGAAAAGCTCATCAGTAGAAAATCCAACATCTCAGATATTACATCAGCTTCAGTTATTATATCTCATTAGGACCCTCGGCCTCTGCGCCCTCTTTCCTAAACTCCATTTAAAGAGGACTCACAGCTTGGTCATTTCTTACCATGTTGATCATCATCCTTCCTATACTAGCTAGCTTCTCCTCTCTGCCTTTTCCCTCCTTTTCAGCTTTCTTTTGTGTGTTGTCTTCCATTTGATTATAAACTCGGAGGGAGGGTCTTTTTTTCCCAATTTGTCTGCACTCTTCACAGTTACTGGTACCATAGGAAGAGTAGAGCTTAATGTTTATTGAACTAAAAGTTATGTCAGTTGACATTGATATGAGGTAATTTCAAACTGTTAGAAAGTGGAATTCTTGATTAAAAAAATAAAAAAAATTCTATTTTTATTGACTATTCAGAAGTTTCAGCTATGCATCTGAACCCAGGCAGCTGTTTCATGTTCAGTGCAGGCTATCATGCAAAATGCCAGGCTGAATGAATCAAAATTTTCAGGAGAAGTCTCGAATGTGCAGGTGATATCACTTGGAATGTCAGAAAATCAGAAGAATTAGAAGCCTTTAATTGAGGGTGAAAGAAGAGAGTTTAAAAGCTGGTTTGAATGAAGAACTTGGCAACTGGTCTCCTCACTTTCTGGAACATACAGGGAGAAGAACTGGAAGCAGTGTCTGATTTTCTATTCTTGGGCTCAAAGATCACTGTAGGCATGGCTATAGTCATGAGATTAAAAGATGCTCCTTGAGAGAAAAGCTAAGACCAATCTGTAGAGCCTTCTAAAAAGCAGAGGCATCATCTTGCTGACAAAGGTCAATATAATCAAGAAGTTACGGTTTTTTGAGTAGTAGTGTATGACTATGAAAGTTGGACTATAAGGAAAGCTTGAGAGCCACATAATTGAAGCTTTCAAATTCTAATAGTGGACAAAACTTTTGAGAATTCTTTGAATGCCATGGAGATCAAATCAGTCCATACTTAAAGAAATTAATTCACTGTGAGGTCAATACTGATGCTGAAGCTTAAATACTTTGGCCACTTAATGAGAAGATGGCATTCATTTCCTACCACCCAGCATGGTACCATCCATATGTAGGACCATCATTTACAACAAATGGAGAGATTTTGAATGATGGGGTTAAGTTCACTAACCTTGGAAGTACGTTTTCCAGGAATGCACACACAGATCATGAGTTTTGACAAATGCATTCCCAGAGCTCACTCAGTGTTTGGGAGACTCTGAAGGAAATTATGGGAGAGAAGAGGTATTAGGCTGTCTACCAATCTGAAGGTCTTGTTATATACCTGTGAAACCCGGGCAGTCTTCCCTAACATGCCAAGAAACTGAATCACTTCCATTTGAATTGTCTTAGGAAGATTCTTTTTTTTTTTTTTTTTTTTTTTGGTTTTTGCAAGGCAATTGGGGTTAAGTGGCTTCACCAAGGCCACACAGCTAGGTAATTATTAAGTGTCTGAGACGGGCCAGATTTGAACCCAGGTACTCCTGACTCCAAGACCGGTGCTTTATCCACTGTGCCACCTAGCTACCCCCTTAGGAAGATTCTAAAGCTCACCTGAAAAGAGAAGGTGATGAACACCAAAGTCTGTTTTCAAGTTTAACTGCCAAACCCTCACACTCTCCTGTAGAGTGGTGCAACTCCAATGGGTTGGCCATATTGTTCAAATGCCTAAAGTTTATTTGCCTAAAAGTCAACTTTATGGAGAGCTTTACCCAAGGTAGGCATTCACATCAGAGTCCAAAGAGGCAAAACAAGAATACACTTAAGATTTCTCTGAGGAATTAGGAATCCCTTATGAGACTTGGAGGATACTGGCACAAGACAGCCCAGTATGATATGTTTGCATCAAAGAAATTGCTATACTCTTATGAGCAAAGCAGAAAGTGAGATGTGCACATTTAGAATCTCTACTCCAAAAGGTCCCATGGACTGTGCCTGAACTTTAATAGAGCTTCTGTGTTCATATTGGTCTGAGCAACCACAATGGGCACACTGTAGTCTAACATAGTGATATCATTTTGGTCTTATTTGAGAATGAAGTACATCAACCAACCAATGGAGGCACCACCAACAAAAAGCTGATGCGTTGTATAGGGGAAAGGTTTGTGCATTTTGGTCCATTCTAGGTGTCTAGTTTTAAGGAAGAACATTGACAAATCCAAGAGACAAAAGCAAGGTGGTGAGGTGATTAGTTACAGAGAGCACCATATAAGAATCTTAAGATATTTGCATGGATTAAAAGACTTTGGGGCAGGATATGATGGTAGCCTTCAAGTATTTAAAGGGCTGTTGGATAGAAGCATTACACTTGTTCTGCTTAGCCCAGAGGACCTGATTCCAAGTAAAAAATTAATGATTAACTCTGTTGGAAAATAGAATGAACTAACTCAGGAAATAATATGTTCCTTTTCAATGGAAGTCTTTGAATGCAGGCAGGATATTGGAGAAGGGATACTTGTGCAAATATGGATCACATGAGAAGAGCTCTGAAGGCACTTCCAAATCTAAGGTTCCATGGGTTTTGGATTTGATGTGATTTGATATGTCTCAGATAAGTAGAATGACAAGTTCAACAGTTTCAACTATACTTGACTGTTTTGTGAGGAAACAATATATAAAATTTTCCTCTTCTGTGTTTTGCAGATCAGCTTATAATGAAAACCAGTTGTTGAAGAATTAACTCAATACTCTGCATTCCTCTGGCTTAGCCAAAAAAATTTTATTACTTGTATGTACAAGAGAAGAAGTAGACCATGGTCACACAAGCAAGTCTTAGCCATGTTTTCCAAATAACTGGAATATGACTGACTAGTTTTTAATCTATCAGATGGATCGATGAGAATGGTATAAACTTGAAAGATGAATGAGGAGGAGGTTGCAATATAATGCAGGGAGAGGGAAATCAGTAAGGTTAAGAGACCTCACTGAGGGGCGGCTAGGTGGCGTAGTGGATAAAGCACCGGCCTTGGAGTCAGGAGTACCTGGGTTCAGATCTGGTCTCAGACACTTAATAATTACTTAGCTGTGTGGCCTTGGGCAAACCACTTAACACCATTTGCCTTGCCAAAATCTAAAAAAAAATAAAAGAGAGAGAGACCTCACTGAGTGAGTTATGATTAGACCATTTTAGGAAAAAATATTTCAAGTAATGCAGGTACTTTCTATTGTACTACCTAAGGACAAATTTTTTTCACATTAGAACACAGTTTTTCATAGTTTGTATTTTTTTTAACGTTAGCCTTAGACAGTCTCCAGGCTTTTGCAGTGGTGGCATATTTCCTAGGAGCACAATATATTAAGACATAAACAGTCCTGATTCTTTTCATTACTGCTCTTGGCTCTGTGCCTCTCAGAAAGACACAAAAATAAGTATTTGCTGGACAAGGTTATGTCTGCAATAATTTGGATTCCTATGATGATTGTTATATATTGGGATCTTCTCTAAGAAATGGTGGTAGTGTCAGCATCCTTATTGTTATCCATTTCCTATTTTTCAGAGTCATTCTGTCATATCCAACTCTTTATGACCCCATGGACCATAGCACACCAAGCTTTCTAACCTCCACTATCTCTTAAAGTTGTCTAAATTCATGTTTGTTTGCTTGCATGAAGCTATCCCTACCTCATTTCCGACTTCTCTTTATGTGGTCAAAGTTTTGAAGCTTCAGCTTCAGCATTTGACCTCTTAGTTGAATAACCTGAATTAATTTCTTGACATATTGACTGATTTCATCTCTATTCTGTCCAAGAGATTTTCTTGAATATCTTCTCCAATGTCAAAATTTGAAAGCTTTGATTCTGCTGCACTCACTTTTCCATTTTGTCCAACTCTTACAACCTACATTGCTACTAGAAAAGCTTTGACTATATGAACTTAATGTCAAGGTAATGTCTCTGTTTTCTTGGTTTTAATTATTAGTCCACAATTAGCACTGTTGCCTCATTGATTTTATAATCCACTAATATCCCTAGATCATGTGGCAAGCACCTCATGTAGTTCATACCTGTGTTTACTTTAACTGATGTAGGACT
The DNA here is from genome assembly GCF_037893015.1 of Macrotis lagotis. Lineage (NCBI taxonomy): Eukaryota > Metazoa > Chordata > Mammalia > Peramelemorphia > Peramelidae > Macrotis > Macrotis lagotis. The sequence continues at coordinate 54,981,515 of NC_133661.1, forward strand.
TCATCCTTGAAGCAGTCTGGAAGTAGGATGATGCTGGTCTCAGAGGTTATGAGATAGAATCCTGCTACTGACCCCTACATTAATAAGTTACCGTGTAACAAACACTTCTATCTCTCTTGAGACATAGCTTCTCCATCTGTAAAACAGGGATTATGATGCCTTTGCCTTCCCTTAAGGGTTGTTGGGAGGTTTAAATGTAGGTAATGCCCTTGACAAACCCTGGAATTTTATATAAATGCCAGATACCATTATTATTTTCTATTTTATATTATTAAATTTAGTTGATTGTTTTAGTCTAGCAGTACTCAGAGTATGGTCTTTAGACTCTTTGAGGTTTCTGTGACCCTTTCAGAAGTGCATGAGGTAAAAACGATTTTCATAGTAGTACTAAGTCATTTTATTTGTGTCGAATATTGATAACTGTAACTCTTGTAAAAGGTTTTTGGAGAAGGTTAGAACCTAAGAGTATAAATTGTACCAAGCTTTTAACAAAAAGTCTTGAGGACCACTGCTTGAGTTTGTAAAGATCTTTTTGGATTCTGACAGTTTTTCAACCTGTGACCTGCCTGTTACAGCCTTATATTATCTCTAAATTTTATGAGCATGACATTTATGCCTTTATCCAAGGAACTAATAAAAGTATTGAATAGCCAAATGCTCTTGAAAAGGGTTTGGTGGGAAAGAGGAGTCCAGCAGTTACAAGAAAGAATGGTAGTGCTGTCCATAACCACATCATTTCCATACCTTAAAATCACATTAAGTAATAGCATGTCAGTTCTTAAAATGGCTAAGATAACCAGTTACCTGCCCAATTTGAATCTACCTTCAAACTCCATGCTTTGATATAGCATCCAATCAAGATAATATTATAATCCAATATCTGCAGTGAGTTCTAGATTAAAGGGGTTTTAGCCTGACATGAGAGCTTTGTAGAGTTACATCCCAAAACTAGGGTTAAATGTTCTTTTGACCATTTATCATTTTCCCTTCAGTTTTTTCACCATAATTATTGAGCTTTTAAGGGGTCAGAAGAGGGCTATAATCTAATTTCAGAGAACTATGCAAGAAGAAAAATGAAAAATCAAGGAACCTCAATAAGGAATAGTATTGGTGTCGGTAAGAATTCCTAGGGAAATTCAGCGACTCAAGGCCAGAAGCAAGCTGTTGAGATGTTAATATCAACAGGGATTACATGACTTGACCATGGCCACAATTTGAGTCAGAATTTGAACTCAAGTCTTTGTAATTCCAGGCCCTGCACTCTATATGCTAATCCATTTAGTTTCCAGCTCCTTGATTCTGAAAGTTAATAATTAGATTCTCAGTTCTTTGTCCTATCTTAAGAGTAGATACCTGTAGTCTCTGCTTTGAAGGTCTGATCTGTTTTTATGCAGAAATCCTCAGTTGCTTATCCCTGGTCCTTAAGATTCCTTCTTTAGTCATGGAAGCCCTACTTTAAACTAGATAGAGTACCAACTGATTTCTGACCCTCCTAACCCCTTGCTCTTTGTTGGATTTTTGCTCATATCTTGTATTTATCAAATAATCAGTGCCCATCCCTTTCCTCTTAACTTTCCTACCTGACTGCTCTCATACTGTGGCTATCCACATCCTGATCTGATTGCAATATCACTTTTAAATGACAGAATTTCATTACTGATGGCTCCCTTGCCAATATCTGACATCCTTTTCACATGTAAGAGACTTATCTCAATAAGGAAATTGTGCAGTTTTTTCCTATGCCTTTTATTTATCTCTGTAGAATCTAATAAAACTCCCTGTACAGATTCAGTGCTTAATAAATATCATTAAAGAACAGATCCAACTTCAACCTCAATCTCCTTGTTCAAAAAGATAACCCATCAATTTCTATCCCGGGGACATTCTCTGCATCATCAGGAACAAAGGAGGCACAGAGTGGGCTTCATAGCTAAAGATCTCTGAGAGCAGACAAGTAAATTGGGAGAAAACTAATTCTTAGTTCCTTTTTATTCCCCACATCCACTGCCTTTTCTTGAAGTGTTCAATTCAGTGAAACAAGACTTTTGCTATTGAGCTCTGGTTATAGCACTGTGCTTGGTTCTGAGACTTCAAGACACAAGTCATCCTGGAGCTTTCATCCTCTAAGGAGTAGAGCATATACACAAATGGGGCTCCTGACCATGTAGCTACTAAAAGCTGAGTGAAGGAGATGATGTGTTTAAGGGGCAGAGCCTCCCTTCTGGCTCTGAGGACAAGATATAGAAAAGTTCACTGATAATACCTTTGGAGACAGGCAGGGGTTTTGAGTTCAGTGGCGAGCTGGCACAGTGTATCAATCACCTGGAATCAGAATCACTAATCTTCCTAAATTCAAATCCCGCCTCAGTCTCTTACTAGCTGTGGGACTCTGGACAAATCACTTAACTTTCTTTACCGCAGCTTCCTTCTCTATAAAATGAACTGGAGAAGGAAATGACAAACTCCTTGTATTTTTACCAAGAAAACCCCAAATGCGGTCATAATGAGTTGGACACAAAAAAAATGAGTTAATTGCAACACAATCTTGGGGAAGGCAGCTATGCTAAGTAAGTAGTCACCTAGAGTGAGTAAATTTTAAGTCCCCTCATAGTATTCTAGGACCAAAAGCTTAGAATTTTAATTGGTTATTAGACTATTTTGAATTAACGAAAGGGTGAATTTTAGGATAATGTAATGAAATTCAACCCATTCTGAAACCAAGGAATATTTCTATAATGAAGAGATACAAATAATTTGTATGTGCTTGATATTTGCCAGATGTCCTGTTCTATGAAAAATGAATTTGCTACGGAAAAGTACGCTGCCAGATTTCCACATATATGATGTTATGGACCAAAGTGTAGGAGTGAGGCAACCCTTCTACAGAAGTTGGGTCCTTGATTGAAATAACTATTAGTATATATCATAATAATAATTATTAATCTTTATATTATATTTGAACAATTATTAACTTTTTAATACATTAAAATATCCCACAGACAATTTATACATGAGGAACTCTGAGGTTCTGATAGGTTGAGAGTTGATAGTCATAGTGTTAAGTGTTGTTCAAACCTAGGTTTCCTGAGGCTAAGTCCAGTATTCACAAGGCTATCACTTATATTATCACTTAGGCACTTAATGAATCTCAGATTTAATTGAAATAAAATTAGTGGACATCTCTTCCTCATTTTACATGTATGAGAAATGAGAAGAGTTTGTTATTCCAGTGAGATACATAAATTAAAAATATTCACACTCAAGACAAAATTAGATACACACACACACACACACACACACAGACACACAAACACACACACGATGGATGTGTTGGAGTTGAAATCAGAATATCAAGGGAAGTTCCCTATCCAAAACCCCTTTCACTTCTTATAGTTAGTTCTATATCAATGCTTGATCTCATTTGAAAGTAAGAGATTGTGAATGGAATCACAAGAGGAATCCTTAGGTTTTTTCCTGATGATGTGAAAAGCATTTGCAGAAATGTCCTTTGACACTCCCCTGCCAACACTCCACAACAAGCATCACTGGTATAAGTTTGGAATTTCTTGTGTTTTGTTTTCAGTGGATGATTCAAAGACCATTCAAAGCAGCAACATTCTTTGGCTGCATTGGCATGGATAAATTTGGTGAGATCCTGAAGAAGAAAGCTGCGGAAGCCCACGTGGATGCGCATTACTATGAACAGAGTGAGCAGCCCACAGGAACCTGTGCTGCGTGCATCACCAGTGACAATAGGTCAGATCAGATTTCCTTTGAAAATGGAAAGAAATGTTGCTAAGATAGAAGTTGGAATTTGGAATTGAAATTCTATGTTCCTGACTTTTTAATATTTTGAGGTAGTAAATATTGAGTCAGTGAGGTGGCCTAGTGGATAGAGCCTTACATTTGGGATGATTTACTTTCCTTAGTTCAAATATAGCCTCAGACATTTCTTGATTGTATGACCCTGGGCAAGTCAAATTTAATTAATCTGTTTGCCTCAGTTTACTCATCTCTAAAATGAGTTGGAGAAAGAAATGACCAACCACTTTAATATCTTTGCTAGGAGAGTTGGACATGACCAAAAAAGACTGAACAACAAACAATTAAACAGAAAGCATTTTTTTTAAGCCCTTACTATGTGTGGGGATCTGAGATTATATAAAAAAGCCAAACTGTTTACTGCCTTCAAGGAACTTACCTTCTAATGAGGGAAACAGTATGCACACAAATAGATGTGCCCCCCTAGAATATATTGGAAGCATCCTCTCTCAACAATAAGGCCATAGCTTCTGAGGGAAGGGGAATACAGAATGGCAGCCTCCAAGAGACTTAGACTGAGTCTGGAAGGAATCATTTCAAAAGGCAGAGGGGAAAAAAAGAAGCAAATGCCTTTGTTGTAGATACAGAAAGCTCTATATGATGACAGGTTGAAATTTCCCTGCTAGTCATGTCATTTGTTGCGTTCAAAGCACTTTGGCCTGCATGATCTGAGCTCAGCTCATGGATTGTTTAAAAAACAAGCAATAAATCTGTGGGACCATTTTTCCTTTCTCTCTAATGTTAGACGCATGACCCTCTACTAAATTTATTCAAATAGAGGGCTTTCTTCACTTGGGAATATTTTCACCATTGAGCTATATTATCTTGGGCAGTCAGAGCCCATCTTAATAAATTAACAATTTCATTTGAATCAGAGAGGCAACTAATGAGAACATCAATATTTGGAGAAATTTCTAACAGCCTAAAATATATCTATGAAAATGACTTCTATAGATTTTAATACAAGTCTTAATAGTAACACTAATTGTATGAAACATACAACTATTCTGTAAAGAAAATGAAATGACATTATCTTTCCTGAGTGCCATTGATTCTAATTTGATCCTAAGCCATTGCAAACTTCTCAGTTTTTATCCTAGGGAAAGGCAAAGCTAGCTTCCTGTGTTGTGGCCTGCAGATGTATCCTCAAAGGGGATCCCTGTTCCCCACCTCTACAGAAGTGCTCCTTGATCCTTCAAGAGAAGATAGAGAGGCAAAGAGCCCTCTTCTTTGGGTGTAGATAGAGCCTCCCTACAGATAAATAATAGAATCACTCTGTACTCTGGGAGAAATGAGAAAAGGATGAAAAAGAGAAAACAAATCATGATTCTTTTCCTGAATGTGTCTGACGGGTGACCACTGCTGTCAGTTCTGATTCAGATGTTATGAGTCTGTAATTGAAAGAGCCCAAGGTGCTAAGCCCTCAGACTGTCTCTAAGCCACGATCCCTGTCTCAGTGTTGTTAGTCACAGAATGGTCTGGGCACATTCTTCAGGTCCTCCTCTTCCAGCATGTGCATTGAAAACTCTTTGCCAGGCGGTTTGCCCCCACGCCAGCTCTCTTTGGTACACATTGACTCTGGGTCAAGGATTTCTCCTCTTCTAATACCATCAAGCCCCCTGACTCATTACAGGGCCTCAATTTCTTGAAACATTCTACCTAGAGCTCAGGGGGCAGGGAAGAGATTACTGTGCCCCTTGTTCCAAACAACTAGAAGGTAGTTATCACTGATGATTGTGTTATTGCCAAGACAGACTCCTAAAAAGGCAGACTCCCAAAGAAAGTCTTGTGGATTCAGCTTGTGCCTTGAGCTGCCCAGGTTCTGGAGCACTAGAGCCTCAGTGGTTGAGTGGTGACTGGGTCTCCAGCATCTCTCCCATGGACAATACCTAGGAGCTTTTTCTGCTCTCTTGACTTTGAATCCTGACAGGCAGAAACCTCATCTCCTTCTCTTTCCCCTCAGCATAGATCATCCGGGACAGATTCTGAGAATAATTGAGGAATTCAGTAAATATTCATTGCATCAATGAGTAAATGAATGAAATAGATAAATAATACTTTTAAAGATAAAAAATATATAGAATGCTTTATTTTAAAGGGACATTAGAGATCTTTCACGTTTTGGAACAAGATTTTTCTTGGACAATCTTTTCTCTTAACTTAATATTTATCCTTCTCCTTGTAGAAGATCCATATCTACTTCCTCTATCTTTTTTCCCCTAGTAAAAATCTCCATGCTAATCTTTCATAGTTCTGTAATTGTTAAATGTTGATTTTATAAAGATTTCCTTGTGTGATTTCATTAGTACTAATTAAGATTTGCCAGCTAAATGGTCTTATAAAAACTTTTTCTAGAAAGTAGTTTCACTTCCCCCCCCCCCTTTATGTGTCTTCTGTTCTATTATCATTCTGTGCATTTCTTGGTCTTTTCCCCATTATCCTTTCTCCTTTTCCCTTTCTTCCCTTTTAATTCAGATAATCTTCTTTCTTTACTCCCTTTACTATCCTCTAAGAAGTTCAGGCATCAATCAGATAATGAGTTTTGGACTGAGAAGAAAGAGTTCTATTAGAGATATTCTTTGCCAAACCTTTCATTTTACATTTGTAGAAATTGAATCTTAGAGAAAATGACTTACTTAATACACCCTTTTTTATTTTTCCTAAAAGTTACAGATTTATATAGATACGCAGTTAGATGAACATGAATTCACAAATTATTAAGCTCGTTAGATACATCTAACAGTATTGTAAGGTACATTTTAGAATATTAGAGAAATAGATAGGAAAAATACTAAAAATTGTTCATAGGAAAATGTTTTCTTAATTTTTTTTTTCTGTACAGGATCAGTTATGTGTCATTGGAAGACCCAAGTTCAAATCCTGTCTCAGAAACTTAACCTTGTGTCACCCTAAGGAAGAGACTTACTCTTTGTCTACCTTAGTTTCTTAGTAACAATAGCAGTTGCTCCTCAGGGCTACTATGAGGATAAAATGAGGTGACACCTACTTCACAAACCTTAAATCACTTTATAAATTAGACTGTTATTGTTATTAAGTGGTTTGCTTATCTGGTGCAAGTGAGGAATAACCAAATGGATCCTCATGATTGGTGTAAAGAGATCCAAAGGAAGATTATGTTGAAGATCTTTGGGGGAAAAATAGACAAAATTGAAGCAATAAAAACACATGAATAATTTGAAATCAGAGGAATTCCCACATTGAGATCATCCATCTTTGAAATGTGAACATTCTCAAAAGCAGAGCGAATAGGTGGGAACATCCAAGAATATAATTAAGTCAGTGACCATGCTGAATTTGGAATAATCAGTAGAACTTGACTAGAATTCTGCCTTTTCTACCTGTGTAGATTCATTCAAGACATTTATCATTTCTTCCTCTGCTTCCTTATTTGTAAAATAAGAACATTGGACAACATGGTCCCTAAGGCCAACCCTAAATCTCTGACCCATGAATTAGGCACAAGGATTATTGACTATTCCCCAATACCAGGTTTTTTTTTGGTCTCATTCTAAAATGGCAAAACACAAATCCTTTCAGAGGCCACATGTTCTGAGCTAATAAAAGGTGCAGACACTTTCCTCTTAGGACTCTTTTTTTTCTTTAAATCCTTTTATTCAATTATGTTTCGTTAAAGTGATATCTGTAGTGAATACTCCAATTGTGAGTATTGTAATGAGTACTCATTTATTGAATAGTGGAGTCAGTTTTCTCTGTTGAGAAACTAAGGTATTTCACACATAGTTAGTTCTAAAGTTGATGGTGTTAATATCTAATATTTAGAGCTTTCCTGATGTTCACTTTTTAAGAATGGTTGGTGCTTCCTTATCCATCCCTCTGTCCAAATGAAATGAATCATGTGTAGAAGATCAGAAAGGCCTTACAAATGTGTTTGTAAAGATTTCTTTTGTCATTCTGTACACTGAATTGACATGATTTCTTCTTAGCTCTCCAGAAATGATATTTCTCCAAACCATAGCCTTTTTAACGCAAATGATACATTTTTCAAGTGAGAAAAGCTTTGGTATTGACTCTTAGATAGAAATAACATTTCCAATTCATTTTAAAGATATTTCTGATATTTATGTTTCTAATGATATACACTTTTATATTTGTTTTTTATAACAAGAGGAGAATGGTGTTATGATTATGATCAGAGAGTATGGGTGCTGAATAACCATCTTTTTTTTAAAAACAAATTAGTCTAAAGCTACTCCCACTAACTAGTTTGTCAATAAAAATAATCTTTATATTTTAGTTTTTGTGAATCTCCCCCCCAGAAAATATCTAATTTATAATATATAATTGTAAAAAGATTTTGGGTAAAAGGCTTTTTCTAGGCTGAAAATAATGACATTTGGGGTTGAGAGAGAGACAGAGCAGATAGATACAGAGATCTGTAATAAATTGATGGATGAATGGTTGAAATGAATTTATTAAAAGAAATTCAGTTTTCTTTTTGCAAAGAACTATATAGAACAGCCTGCAGTGCTAAGTGTCAAGACAATTACCTTTTTACTTGAAAAGAAATAAAAATCATATTCTTTTTTTTGTTTCAGTTTCATTTCCTTTATGTAATTCTATGTTAGAAAAAGGAAAGAAGGTCACTGTATAAAACAGTGGACTTTAAAAAAAACAAGCAATTTTATTTAATAAAACAATGTAAAATGTAACTATCTGGTTTGATCATCGATCAATAATTAAAAGGTCGCTATAATAGTTTGGGCAAAATCTGAGCTGCTGAGTTGTACTTAGGTTTTCCAGCTGTAACACCAGAGAAGCCCAGGGGCTTGGCAGCTGTGGAAACTAATTTTAATTGATTCCAGCCCTTAAAATGTAATGTTTTGCAAATTAATTCCCCATAGTAACTACAGAGTATGTAGTGAAGACATGTGTTGGAATATGAAATTAATCCTAGGTTTGATTTTTAGAGCATTTGGATAAATATACAAAATGCAGTCTATCTGTAAATGTTTTATAAACAAAGACATTTTTACAGTAATTAGGATTAAGCTTCTCATCATACGCTTTTGCACATTAAAATTCCAATATGTTCTTTTCTTTTTAGGTGAATTTTAACCTTTTAAAATGTGTTAGTTATGCATTTGAAATTGCCTGAAAAAGCTTTTCATTTTCTTTTTCTCAGCATTTAAGTTAGTAGTTTTAAGTTTCTAGAATAGATTTCTCATCCTGATGAATGTCCTAAACATACTTTGTAATTTGACAATCTCACTTAAGGCCTCCAGAGAAATTAACCTTATGTTTTTGTTTGAAACAAAATGAACAACCCACAAAATATTGGGAATCAATGGTCTACAAAAGTATACTACTAGTTTTTCCAATAGCAAGAAAACCTGTTTTTGCTTGGCTATTTTAGGTCCCTTGTTGCCAATCTTGCTGCCGCCAATTGTTATAAAAAGGAAAAACATCTTGACTTGGAAAAAAACTGGAAGTTGGTAGAGAAAGCCAAAGTTTATTACATAGCAGTAAGTATGGATTACTTTATATTTGTGGTTATTTATTGACATTAAAAATCTTGATTGTTAGTTGTTGTACAAGTTTAAAAAATTTGCTGAATGTAACCTACAAATTCCAAGTCAAAATGGTAGTATCACCTTTGCAAATGTGGTAGGAAATTGTAACCATTGTTGCCTGTTTTTTGGTTTTCATCTGTTTGGATCCATTCTATATACTTGCTTTAACTGAGCACAGGATGCCTTATTAAGCCAACCTTTTTCTTAAGAGCTCTTGTAATATTTGTTCAGCAAATTTACATTTCACATTTTTTAAGGCAAATTGTTTTGAAGGATGCCCAGATTATGTAGAAAAACATTATTAGCATAATTATTCATTGCAAACAATTTGAGCTTATTTGCCTGAAAAATCTTAATTGCTATTTATTCCATAGTAATTACCATGACACCTTATAATTCAATATTTCAGAAACATTGATCATGACAAGACTCTTGGATCTGGGCAGGGAGGCAGGCTTGATTTGAATTATTATATCTTTTGAGCCATGCAGTATATAAAAATGCCTGGTTAAAAGTTAATTTGTAAAACAGGTTTTGTTTTGTTTTGTTTTTTTTAACTTGAAAAAAAATCCTTCTGAATCAATCAACTATTCCCTTGATATTATTCAAATCCTTCCTCTTGATGTGAGGTGTCTGGTTGATCACAATTAGTAATTAAATATAAGTTTCTATGAAAGATTACAAACCCATAATATGCATATAATCTAGGGTTCTAGTATGACAGATGCTGCCATTCTGCTACCTGAATATGTGGGAACAGCTGGTAAAAAAGTGTAAAAAATTGATTATCCGTAGGAACACATTCATTGAAAATATAGTTATTTCTTTCAGCTAGCCTGGTAGTGTTCAGTGCTGTAGGCTTTACATGGCTATATTGATTCCTATGTAGAGCAGAGTCTACCCCTTTTTAACTGTCAAACAAATACAAACACTGAAGGTTATACAAAGGAGAGGCATCCCACTGCTCCTGCCACATGTTTCCAAAAACATTTTAGGAATTCATGGTTTTTCTTTTAATTTGTTTTTCTCCCAGAATTATTCTTTTAATTTGTTCCTATAAATATTCTCAGGTTTTCATTTTAAATAATAATACCTTTAGTGTGGAGTTCAGTTTTGGTCTAATCTGATGATTTTGTATTATGTTCCTTTGGGGGCTAAAATGCCACTTAGAGGTTTTATTACAGTTATGGATTTTTATTTAAAAAAAACCTTGGGGTTTGAAGCTTGTTGTGATCTCTGCTAGACTGTTTACAACAGTTAAAACATTGAACTGATTTTTAGATAGTAAAGTAACATTTCATATAAGAGAGATCAGTTGACCATTCCTTCCTTGCCCCAATCTTATAAGTGTCTTCTAACCCCACAAAACTCCTTACACATGGTAAGAAGCTATCCTCTCCTGGTGGCCAGACAGTCAATAAACATTAATTAAGTGCCTGCATGTCAGGCAGGATTAGGCCTACAGATAGTAGTCCCTGCCCTCTAGGAGTTTACTACTAACCCCCAAGAGAAGCAGAAAAGAGTGAGGAAGGCCCCAGATATAAGGTAGAATGGGGGAGGGCTCAAGGATTGGAAATTTAGAGATGACTTCTCTGCTGCCTCCTTGAGTGGAGGTATGGAGAGAAGCTCCTCACTCTACTCTTTGATCAAAGGGTACTGATTACCAAAACTGATTTGATTATTTTGCAAATTTTGTTTAACTGATTGTTCATGTTTTATAGTTATTAGCTCACATTTACCCATTTCTAATTTTTAAGAAAATGCTTTCTTTAGTAAGCTTTTGTATCTTTTCCATTTGATCCATTTGTTTTTTAAGGAATTTTTTTCTTCAGTTAATTTTTGTGCCTCTTTTTGCCATTTGATCATTTCTGCTTTTGAAGGTAGAAATTCTTCTCATTGACTTTTTGGACCCCTTTTCCATAGTCTATTTTTTTAAGGTGTTATTTTCTTCAGTATTTTTTTGTGTCTCCTTTGCCAAGCTTCTTACTAGGTTCATAGTTTTTTTTTTTGCATTACTCTCATTTCTCTTCCCAGTTTTCTTCTACTTCTCTTACTTTTTTTCCCCAAATCTTTTTTTTTTTTTTTTTTTTTTAGGTTTTTGCAAGGCAAATGATGTTAAGTGGCTTGGCCAAGACCACAGAGCTAGGTAATTAAGTGTCTGAGACTGGTCGGATTTGAACTCAGGTACTACTGACTCCAGGGCTGGTGCTCTATCCACTGTGCCAGTTAGCCGCCCCTCAAATTCATTTTTGAGTTCTTCTATGGCCTGAGAGCAATTCATGTTTTTCTTGGAGGCTTTGGATGTAAGACCTTGGACTTTTTTACCTTCTTCTCAATTTGTATTTTGAACTTCCTTGTCACTTTAGTAACTTTATGTGGTCGAATTTTTTTATGTTGTTTGTTCATTTTCCCAGCCTGTGACTTGATTTTAATTCGTCTTTAAAGTAGGGTTTTACTTCCAGGGTGGAGGGCACACTTCCCCAAGCTTCTGAAGTTTTGTACAGCTGTTTTCAGAGATACTTCTGGGGAACTTGTAAGTTTTTAGGTGATCTAAGGAGAGATGTTCCTACACTCCTGACCCGTGCTCTAATCTGTGGGCAGTCTCAGGTACTTCTCTCTGTCTTGGATCTGTGAAGAAGGTCAACCCTAGACTCTGGTGGGCTCCAGCTCCTCCATGCCTTGGGACTGCAACAAGGATCCAAGGTTCTACAAAGCAACAGTCCTGCCCCTTTCCATTGATCCCCTTACCATCTGTTGACCAAGAGCTCCAGAAGCTTCTGCTGCCACTGCTAATTGAGTGGTTCCCAAGGTTGGCTCCTGGTTGGCTGCGGCTTGAACTTCCCTGCTCTCCTTTCTCACCCTAGTGCAACAAGTCTTTCCTGCTGAACATTCAAATATCTTGGCCTGGAAAATTGTTTCACTCCATCCTTTTGGGAATTCTATGCTCCAGAATTTGTTTACAATCATTATTTAAACTAGGTATTTAAAGGATTTTGGGAGGGGGATGGGACTAGTCCTGGCCTTTACTCCTGCAGGGTGGATCTGCCTCCAGCTGATTTGATCTTACAGGACTGCCAGGTTCCTAAGGAGAAACCAGACTCATCCAACCTTTCTTAGTGTCTCTTTACTTTATGACATTCTCTTTTTATCTTGTATCTTAACTCATGACTCAGTTATTTATACTTTGGGTGATTTCTTTATCCCACCTACATAGATATCATCTTGAAGACTTGTCTTTCCCTCTCTTCTAACATTTCCCCTATTAACTCATAATAGAAGTCTTGACAAAGCCATATTAAGGAAAAAGATAAATGTAAAGTAAAATCAGACATATTAAAAAATCAGTACCAATAAACTCAAGATTTTGATAGTACTGAGAAATCTACCTTTCAAAATCTCCTTATACAGGGGTGGCTAGGTGGCATAGTGGATAACACACCAGCCCTGGAGTCAGGAGTACCTGGGTTCAAATCTGGCCTCAGACACTTAATAATTACCTAGCTTTGTGGCCTTGGGCAAGCCACTTAACCCCATTGCCTTGAAAAATCTAAAAAAAAAAAATCTCCTTATAAAACTCCATCTCCTTTTGTTGTTCCTCCTCCTTCTCTTCTCCCTCCTTTCCATCCCTTGTTACCAATTTTTGCTCCTTTGAAACTTTTTTTCAAGCAGAACACTCACAGTAAATTTGAAAACTGTTTCAATTCAGTAGTTTTATTGTGCTTAATTACTAGTATTGTAATTGTTTTGCCTATATTTTTCCTTAACAGAATATAATAGTGATGTTAGAGATAAAATCAGCTTTTCTGAATTTATCCTGGGAAATCTATTCCCATTTAGGAAAATACATTCAGAATCCTAAACAACTAGCTTTCAGTTAATGTTTGAAACACAATCCGTGTGTCCATTAGGGATGTTCCATGTAAATTACTATAGGACCAGAGATTCAGAAGATTCTTAAAAATTTGGCTTGAGGGGCCGGCTAAGCTTTACAGTGAATAGAGCACTGGCCTCCGGGTCAGGAGTACCTGAGTTCAAATCTGGCCTCAGACACTTAATAATTACCTAGCTGTGGGGCCTTGGGGAAGCCACTTAACCCCATTGCCTTGCCAAAAAAAAACATTGACTTGACTGAAGAATTTAGTATCCTATTTTGTGAAATCTTGACAAAATTTGTATTTGTGTACTTTTAAATTGAAAATTGGGAAAGGCCAGACATGGATACTGTAAATTACATTTTTGGAATGTAAATCTTCTTAATTCTGTGACTCTCCTAGTCCTTTCCCTTATAAAACCAACTTAGAATTGTTTCTAGAGGTATTGTGAGGGCAGAGAGAGATTACAGCTGAACTACCACGGGGCGGGGGGGGGGGGGGGGGGGGGGGGGGGGGGACGGGGGGACCATGAATTTTGAAGGAAAAGCCTATGAAGAAGGAATGATTCTATTTTGGAACCTTAAAAAAAAGCAAAACTGTTTGAACATCTATTTGGTTCATTTGTTCTTTTGAATTTTTGGACTAAACTTTTAAATGTTTCCATTATTCCCTTAGTATACTTTACTTTGCTTACCATCTCTCTCTCTGTCTCTCTCTCTCTCTCTGTCTCTCTCTCTCTCTCTCTCTCTCTCTCTCTCTCTGTCTCTCAGTAACCTTCTTCGTCTTTGAATTTTCCCGGCTTTAAAAGCCTTCTTTACCTTCCCTCAAGATGTCTTCTTTCAAATGTCTATTCAGACCATCCTCTATGAGAGCTGCCTCTTTTTGCCATGCAACTTCATCGGCTCCCATTTTGGCTCACCTTCAAAACCCAGAATGACCATGGTGTAGTTTTTACAGGGAACTAGAGTTCATATGTGAGTTGAAATTCTCATTTTTGGGAGGATAACATAGCACACGGGATTTTGGAAGGAGCCACACAATGTCTCCATGGAATAACATGGACACCAAGATGCTTCACATATCAGACCTAGATATGTAGAAGATACAGATGGAATGGTTAGCAGGTAAGGAAGAGAAAAATGAGCAAAATTGAGGAAAAAAGGGTTACTAATATGAGGGAATAGGAATGAGAGCCTAACCCTGGGCTGGGACCTCTTCCTTCTTTGTGATCTTCCAAGTTCCTCTTCTCAGTTACCTATGATATCATTGCTAATAGCTGAGAGTGTGTTACAGGCAATGAATAATTCCTTGAATTAGATACTTTCACAGAATATTAGGAAATCATACACATGATAAATCAACCTTCCAGAAACATGCTACTGAGATGCTTCATTATGTTTATCATGTCATAGATGTGGCCCAGGTTTGTCCAAGTTTATATTGAAAAGCTGCAAACTGACTATTCAGTTTGATTTTAAAAGCATCTATTAAACATCTGTCATATTCTAGTCACCTTACAGGGGTCACCCTCAACAGCATCCTATTTGAAGGTTGAAGTTGAAGGGAAAAGCAATATAGATATTCATACATATATGTCTGTGTGTTTATATTTATATGTGCTTTGTCTATATATAACTATAATTAAATACAAAATACATACAAATTAAGGAAAACAAAAGAGAGGGAGGAGGAAAGTTTCTGGGGAGATGGGGCTGAAGAGAGGAATGTCTGAGAAATCATTGGAATAGTGAATGAAGCCATAGTACAGATGACTGACACTCCCTTTTTAAAACACCATGATAATGTTCATGCGATTAGTTTTCTTAATGTAATCGATAGGAGGAGGTTTGGAGGGCAGCTAGATCTAGTGGATTCTTCCTAAAAAGGACAACTTGGCCTCAAAGCAAGAGTTCCAAATCTTGAGTGTTTTAGCTCCTCCAGGCTATGGTCTCTGGAAGTTTGGTTTGGATATAGTAACATAGTTACAGGAACTGGAGATGCAATGTGTCATAGAAAATAACAACAGGTAGTCCTATTTGACTTGAACATTGGATGTGTGAAGTGGAATAATGAAAAGTGAGTCTAGAAAGAGAAGATGAACTTTAAATGTCAGATAATAAAGCTGTATGGAACCTCTAGAGCTTCTTGAGCTGGTGAGTGACTGCTCTATTTTAAAAATTGCAGTTTAGCATCTAGCATGAAGTATGGATTAGAGAAATGAATGACTTGGAGCAGGGAGACAATTAGGACTACTGCAACAGTTCAGGAAGAAGTAGCAAATGATTAAACCAGAGTTATCACCCTGTAAGTAGAGAGAGAAGAGGACAGAGACAAGGATGCACCAGTCAAACTGACAAGATGTGACAATTAATTGGATATAGAGTCACCTGGGTGAAGCAAATAAAGGAGCTGGTAGAATTGTTTTCATCTTGTGCCTGAAAGCATTATTTCATTGAATGATTGGTCACCTTTTCTTCCTATGCTTTTGATGAACATAAGCAGACTGGTGGCAGAGAATGAAGGAAACAGAGAAAATCTATGAAGCACAATATCTTTCAAACTAAATACATTGATGCTAGGTACATGGATAAAAGGGATATGAAAAAATAAAAATTGAGAACATAAGTGACTTCGTCTTCTATATCATAAATATTATCTTCACATAGAGAATTAGAAAGTATTGCATATGATAACCACCCTGCAAGGTCATAACAAATGAAGTTTACTGTCTCCTCGCAGCCTTGATAGAATTAGATGTCTTAGGAATTGATAATTATCTCTTTGAGAGCAGTCAGAATCATTGGTTAGAGAGAATAATTGTTGAAATTTATGTAATAGAACAAAAGATAAGATTAAAATTAAACAGTATAACTATAAAAATGTTAACCTGTTATGTTTCAGCAAACTATTGAAACTAAAAAATGGGAAATGGATAAAAGCAAAGACATTGACTCTTGCCATTTCTCAGAGAAAGTAATCCATACAACATGGTTCAGACAATGAGATCAAAGGAGCCAAAGGGAAGGATGGTTGAAGGTGAGGTTGGGTCCACATCCCGTTTCCTCTTAAACCTCTAAGTAATAGGAATACCTTTAATTCCCCAATTGGAGAATGTCTGTACTTGGTATTGTGAGGAGCCAAGTTATTCAGAAGTAGGCTCACCATCTAGTATGGTACAAATTAGACCCACAATAGTTAGTATATTATCATACTCTCTCTTCTCTAAGATCCATCTTATGAGCCAACTTTCAGAAGAGATTCAACAACTGACTTCAGATTCAACAACTGACTTCCATAATTTGGGTGGAAGGAGAAGAGAATATGAGCTTTCTTCAGTTCCTGGGATCACTTAAATACCACAAATAATATGATTCAGGTTTTATTACCTGCAGTTCTTGGTCTTAAGTTACCTATTTTTTTTTAAATGACCATAAACATAATACAATCCTGGTACCATAAGAGAAATTTAACATCTTGAGGTTAGGTCTGTTGGGTTCTTTGTTTTTTACTTTTTATTGCTAATTCCTAACAAAATGACTACAAACAGACTTCAAATAAGTCTCTTTATTCAGTGTTCTACTTAGATTGGGTGAGTCACAAAGTCACTTTAACTATAATATTTTCCATGTGATAGTCAAATTTTAAGGAATACAACATAGTCTTATATTCTAATGAGCTGGCATGATGCTGTTTTTTGTAGGACACCAACAACAAAGCATGTTAGAGATTGGCAGGAATGGGAATGTCCACCAGCTGCTATGGATTACATAGATGCCTCCGCAGTACTCAGGATCTGCTGAGGTATTTTAAATTATCATGTCCTGACATTCTTCCCAAACCTGCCACTCTTGTAAAGCCACTACATAGAAAATATTATAACAGAGGTGACTTCATGACTCATCATTGACTGCCCAGAAGGCTGACTTGGCAAGGTGGTCAGGGACCAGAATGGGAATGCCTTTAAAACTCTCCAGAGGTGTTTATATTTTATCCTGCAGGTTCTCAGGGAACACTGGAGTTGATTGAGTGCAGGGGAATCCTGGTCAACCATATGCTTTAGGAGTCTAAGGATGCCAGTGAGGTGGCTGTAACAAGAGAGGTGAGGGCCTGTACTAGGGGGTAACTGTGTGAATGAACAGACAGGGATCACTGGAGAGATGTCTTGAAGGGAGAAGCCATCAGATTTGCCCTTGGATGAGATGGATCAATGACTTGAGAAAGTGATATCTCGATTCACAAGTGAATTGGATTTAAGGGATCCAGAGCTGGACAAAACCGTCATCTAACTCCTCTAGAATTTTAGGATCCAGTGGCAAGAAGTAGATCTGAACAACTGGCATTGGCCTTGGATGCAGTGGGAGATCCTGGCCTCTTTAAGCTAAGGTCTTTCCCAAGTCTCCCTTTGTCTATGGGGCAGCACCCATTCAGTAGGTAAAGGCTATGTAAAGATTGAGGCCAAAGGTGGTCTAGTTTGACTTCACAAAATATTTATACTGGAAGGGGAAGACCCTCAGAGATCTTTTAGGTGTGGAGGCTGAGTCTTCACGGTTGTAAGCTTGGGTGACTGAGAAGCTGATGGTGCCTGTTTTGGGAAGAGGATAGGACTGGCAGGGAAAGAAAATAAGTGCTGTTTTGAGCTGAGTTTGAGATGTCTTTGAGTAATCTCAGTAACATCACCAAATACATTTGTAATCACATGATTCACTTCCTACATAAATGCTAATCACAAATCTTGCTTTGTTAAATATTTTCATTAAAAGGCATTAGATCAAGGCGGCTAAGGGGCATAGTGGATAAAGCCTTGGAGTTAGGAGTACCTGGGTTCAAATCCGGTCTCAGACACTTAATAATTTCCTAGCTGTGTGGCCACTTAACCCCTTTTGCCTTGCAAAAAAATAAAAAATAAAAAAAAGGCATTAGATCCTATTCTCCACCTACCTTATTGTCTTATTCATTTTGTGAATAAATATATATATATATATATATATATATATATATTCACAACATGATTGTTTATTTTATATGTGTGTCTATATATGTATGTGTGTATATATATATAAAATGAAAACCTTATTCTGCCATCTCACAATATATTTATCCATACAGCTATTTTAATCACTTTTGCCCTAAGTGGGGAAAACAGCTGACAGATCCTTGAGATAATTTACTTTCAGAGTGATCAGTCACAACCAGTTCTTAGGAATCCTTGGGGCTATCTAGTGTAGACAAGATTCACAAAGCAGCATTTGAGAAATAGTGTCCTTCCTTTTCCCAAACAAATTGAATAGAAACCTGTAGACCTGAGAATAAAATATTTATTTGTAAATGTTCACCTACCAATTATTGATGATAGAAGGGGCACCTCCCCTCCTCCTCACTTTCCCCCCCCCCCCCCCCAGCCTTTAGATGGTAGATAAGCTTCCTCAGCCCAGTAATTAATGGAGCTCAGTCCCTGCTCTCTGGATCATGTGATTTTTTTTTTTAGAAGAATACATTATTAGAACCCTTGCACAGCCAGTCTAGCTACAGCAGCCCAGGCAGCAGCAGCAGTTCCATTTCTCACAAAGAAAATGTTGAACCCCAGCCAAATGTGTGGTGGCAGTCTGTTGCTAGGGAATCAGGGTCCTGAGGCGATTAATGACAAAGCAGGCAATAACAAGAAGGCAGAATTACAGATTTAAAAGAGAAAAAAGTGGTTGGTGTTATAATTACCCAAAGAAATCCGCACTCATTAAATTGGCTGTTTTTATGATTGACTTTAATTGGAGGTTAGCTCCGATATTTAGCTCCTTTCCCACCCCTTTAAACACACACAGGCACATAATCAGTAGAACTGCAGACTTGTTTTTCTAAGCATTGAGAGAAGCTTGCCCTGTAATTTGATCCCCACTGACAGATGCATTTTCTATGCTGCCATTTTGAATTAACCTATTGTGGAACAATTTTCTTCAGCCCTGTTGAATAAAACATCCAGTCTGATTACCTCCTATGGATTTGATAGAGTAAAAGAATGTACTTCTATTGAAGTAGATTGTTTGCATGGAGCCCAGTGATTTGGACTCTTATCAATAAGCACCCAGAATTTATGATAGATTTTCAGATTTGTGGGTGAGAAGACACTGAGTTCACCCTCCACCATCCCCCTTTATTTTTGGTAATTCAAAGTAAAGAGAACCTGATTCAGGGCTACATGTCATACAAGGCAGGGCAGCTCCCCCACAGGATTTTCAGATAAGATGAGTGAAATCTAAAGAATCTGAATCTTTGTTTGGACTGTTAACATTTTGGAAAGAGTTCTCTACTTATGCAAACCAAAATAAACATCTATTCCTTCTCCCTGTACTCCCACTCCTCTCCTCCTCCCCCCACGCCCCAAATGTTCAGACAGATTTAGTTGAAAGTTAAAAAGTTGAGTGAAAAAATCCCTAGGAAATAGTGAGTTGGTTTCTTGGTAGATAGATATCTTTCAAGAATGCTAATTTTTTAAAACTATGTTTAAGGTCTTTCAGGTTACACATTATTACATATAAATGTATAGACAAACAGTTTTAATGCTTCAATCTTTCAAGGTTCAATGAAGCACATTCATATCTTACACAGCAGTAGGGGAGCATCACAAGCCATTTACCTCACAGAGAAGCCTGAATTCTATAGTTACATGATGCCACTGCTCTCCAGATTTCTAATCAAACAGTGAAACAAAAGAGCCCAGCATATCCTATCCGACAATACACACACTGCTAATCAGATGCCAGTGCCAAGCTGTCTGCTTTGTTAAATACTCGGCTTCCTCCAGGCATGAAGACAGCTGCTGGAACTATGATGAAATTTGGTAGCTCGGTCTACTTTTGCTCCCCTTGGGCTAGCAAGATCCTGTTCATTTAGACCACCCCAATTGCTACACTTTAGGGAGTGTGTTTTCAGGTTTGGGGGAGATTTTGTTTTGTTTTGTTTGTAATTAAAATAATAAAACATGATGATTACAGAAGATCTTCTGTAAGTTTTTGCATTTTGCATATGACAGCCCCAGCATGTAATTTTCAGTGATGTAATGGCCTTAATTGCATTTTGAAGAGAAGGGGAAACAGAGTGAAGAGCCTCTATTAACTTTAAGTCAGTTCACATTTCTGTCTTGGCTACCTGTACTAGGCTGTTTGGACTCTGAAATGTGAACTAGATGGTAAAAGATAGAAACTGATAATGAATAATTATCAGTCCCAACACCACTAACAATGGGAAGAAGCTCCAGATTTTAAATCCTCCCAGGATAGTACTGCCTGCAAGCATATTTTTCTGCAGAGACCCATGTTCTTATCCATTTCCCCCAGATGACGTTGCCTTTGGGGACATGATTCTCAAATTGCATGTAAAATCTGTGCTGATTTAGCATACTATTTAAATGTAAATTAAAATGGAAACCTCCAAACCCTGATCATTTTGGTAAGAAGAGGAGTTGAAAGAAACAACCTGAAGATATTTATTGCTTTTCTCTTATAAGTCAGCTTTCTTAGGAGTTAGCTTTCTGAGGAAGAAAGCTTTCAACTTGTGAAACTCTACTGCTATCATGTCACATTTGCTACAACAAGATAATCTAATAATTGACTCAACAGAGTGCAATCAATCTCAAAACTTTTTTTCTGGTTCTTTGTTGTTAGAATGTATTTGCATGTTTGGACTTCAGTACATGATGGCTCTAAACATTTGAAGGTTCGTTCTCGGGCCTTTACTTGGGCAAAAGCCAGAGGATTCCTTTGGGGGAACTTTTTTATTAAAAACAGAAAAGAGGCCACAGTAACTGCTAGTGTTTGTAGAGGTCAAGAAAAGGCCTTGGTTGTCATAATTACAATTGAAGACTATGCAGGGAAGGCCAGTGAAAACTCTTTTAGAACCCCCACCAAGTGCCAGTCCTGTGCTTCTGAAGAACTGACCATACTAGGGTGCCCTCTTCATCTTTTGAATCCTAATGAACAAATGCAGAGTTGGGAGGGACCTCAGAGGTCGCCTGCTTTATCCACCTTATTTTATGATGAAGAAATTATGGTGGATGCATCTAAAAGCCTGTAAAGTGTGATATGATCTGACTCTTAAGTAGAACTAATGGAACAAAAACTGGACCTGAATTAGGGCATAACCACTTGCAAGTTCTGGCATTCCCCCCAAACCATATATGAGCTACCTATAATTGTGCATGCATCTTGATCATAGCCTTTTGAGGTTTTCTGCATTTTGGGGTTACTTTATTCATTTCATTTCACTTTAATGAAGTATTTTAAATATATATATATTCATATTATTCAGAGATCAAAAACCAGCAAGTTAAGGATTTTTGAAATAGGTATATAATATTGTAAAATTATATTGTCTGTAATATTGTCTGTCTTTGAGACAGCAGTCCAGGTACCTCATCAAGCATTATATTCAAGTTGAGAATGGCTGCTACCTGCTGAAAAGTAGTTTGTGCATTTTCAAGACATTATTTAGCATAGTTCTTTAGTATTTTCCCTGGGCCTTTTTTCCCCCAGTGCTGTAGAGTTAGCCTGGAAATTGGAAGTGAGGGAATAGATAGTTATAAGCTGAGGGAAAAAAAGAGCAAGAACCCTGAGCAGATATATTCCATAGTGGCCTGTTAGACTAATCAGAAGAAGGCTGCTCTTCCTTGACTATTTTTAGTCAGAACTTGTCTCCTAATTTATAAAAGCCCATTGAATAGTTAGGTGACTTGGTAAAATTGCAGAGAACCATGTCCAATCTAGGGCAATCCTATTTTTTTTCAGTTCTATATTACTTCTTAGTCATGACCTTTCCTTAGGCTTATAAGTTTTACTCCTTATGATAGTAATAATAATGATAATCATAATAGTAGCAGCTAAAATTTGCATAGAATGTTCTATGTGTCTAGCCCTGTGCTAAACATTTTTAAAATTTTTTCCAGTATTAAAAGGACTGCTGAGGCTAAGAGTTTCAACTGAGAACATGTATCTGTGTATGGGGAAGTTGGAAATCTTTATTACTCGGTTATAATAAGCCTTAATGACATTGGCAAATGACAAAAAAAAAGCAAGACTGAATGTTAAAATTATGAGATTGGCAAATTAGTAATTTCTGATTTTTTATATCATCAGAAATTTTTATTTCTGATTATTAATAGAACATATTTTCTGTGCAAAATATGATTATTAACTAAGATGATTGATTTCTAATATAGCTTATGGAATCATTATTAATTCTTTGTGCCATACCTTCTATGATATTAAGTGAAGAAATTTAGACTTGTGGGTTCTCCATCCAGGCCCTGTGGTACAAAATGGGGTGAACCGCCGTGGCCACATGTGTGCCCACTCCCCTTGTCCTCTCAGTTTGTGTTCACTCTACCCCTGCTCTGTGTTTGTGAGAAAGCTCACTCCTGGTTTATGGGGAGAATGTTTTGCTGTTTCCTTTCTTACTGTGTTTTCTTATTAAATGCTGTTTCTTAGACTCTCCTCTTTTGTTCAACTAAGAATGAACTGGAAGGCACATCAGAAGCCCCTCTGGTTCATCTCCTTCATTTCACAAAGGCCCAAGGCTGTTAAGGGACAGGTGGTAGCTGGCTTTTGAACTTTGTTCTTTTGAGCATATTGTATCTTCCTGCTAGAGTGCAAGTTTCTTGAGGGAGACATTGTCTCTTTTATATTTGGAGCTGTATGATAACATTTGATAAATGCTTATCAAGGAGTTGTTGGGTTTTATTTTTTTTTTATTCATTTTTCTTTTATTTTTATCTCTGTCCCATCTCCTTTCCCCTCACATTGAGGAAACAAGAAAAACAAATTCCCATGTTAGCCATTTCCAACAATAAAAAATATGTTGCACTCTCCACTCTAAGGTTTATCACTTCCCTTTTTGGGAATGGAGAGTCTGTTTCATCATGAGCCTCTGGAGTTGTGATTGGTCGTTGTATTGCATAGTTTAGTCTTTCAAATTTGCTTGTCCCTGTAATATTGTTTTTGTATTAATTGTTCTCCTTGTTTTGCTCACTTTGTGTATCAGTTCATACCAATTTTCCCATATCTTCATCCCTTCATTATTTCTTACAACACTACATTCATATATCTTAATTTGTTTAGCCATTACCCACTTGATAGGCAATCTGATTAAACTTTGCCACCAAAAAAAGCTATTCTAAATATTTTTGTACAGAATGGGTCTTTTACCTCATTCTCTGATGGTATAGACCTAATAGTGGTATTGCTATATATAGATGCGACTGCTGCACAATGATACCTTGCATGCAGTTTAACTGCTTTTTTGGGCATAGTTCCAAATAGCATTTCAAAATGATAGGACTGATTCGCAGATCCACAACAGTACATTAATATACCTATTTTCCCATGACCCTTACAGCGTTGGTCATTTTTCATTTTTTGTCAGTTTTGCCAATCTGGTGGATATAAGAATTATATCAGAGCCATTTTGATTTCCTTTTCATTAATTATCAGTGATTTGAGCACTTTTTCATATGGCTATTGATAGCTTAGATTTATAATGAGTGATTTTTGTTAAGGAATGAATTTTCTAGGTAATTTACTTGTTCCTTTCCTTTTAAGTGCCAAAACTTTTTTTTAAATTTTAAACCATTTTCCATTAAAACCTTCTCAAACAATATTATATACTTTCTCTCATTTCTCAAGACCATTGAACACAATCATTTTTGACAGCACAGGGTCATAATTATGAGCATGAGCTTTATTATGATGTAGTTTCTCTGAGGTATATAAAGCTATTTGCTTTTATGTTAAATTACCCCAAACTTCTGTCCCATAGGTCTCTCAAAGAATTGTGAGCTAAGTGTTCTAGAAATAGAGTAATCTATTGTCATATTTTTGAGTTCTTATGTTTGCTTCTTACAGTGCTCCGATCTTTTTCTTTTTTATCAGCTGTCAGTATGCCTACCTTTGACAACTGCTATTCTTTTAATTTGTCACTTGTATTTTGCTCTAGGCTGACAAACCTGGTAGCCTAGCTTTTGAGATTCATTCATTCATTTATTCATCTGTCTCTCTACCTATCTAAAGATTATACCATCCCATCTCCAGGTTGGAAGTACAGGGCCCACCCATGGGTCATTATAACTTAGATCAGCATTTGGGAGCTTTGACCATTTCTTATCTTTACCAGTTTTCTACTCCTTAGGCAATCTGGCAACCCCCTGCCTTCCAGAAACTAATTATATTAATGTCAAACTTAGTTCAGACACCCAAATGGCTTAACCCACTACAGCTCAGAATGCCAAGTTCAAGCAGTCTCCATCCTCAAATTCCCTGATAACCTGTTCTTCAGGTATGTAATCATCATTTTGTTTAAAACAGGGGTAAAGTATGCCCATTTTAAGAGCTGTCCACATGCTGTAATAATAATGATCATAACTCAAGAAAGAGAGCGCCATATTGGATAGCCATTCAGACTTCTTTATTTTTCTCTAACATAATAATAGTTAAAATAATAACTAGCATTTATAGAGTGTAATTTTTTGCAAAGAAATATATATATATATATATATGCATTATCTCTTTATATTTATAATGAAAGAAAGGGTAGGAGAAACAGAAGGAAGAAAGGAAAAAAAAATAAAATCTAAATTTATTCATTATACTCTTTTCTCCAGCAGGTACTATTCTAGTCTAAATAAAAACGGGGGGGGGGGGGGGGGGGGGTCTTTCCCTACCCTCTTGGAAGTTATTCTCTGTTGGGAGAAATCAAACAAAAGACTTTTTTAAAAGGTGGAGTGGAGGGGAAGGGAGGAGATGAAGGCTTCTAGCAGAATGGCATGACTTTGAAGTATTGAAAATTGGGAAGAGTGTCTGAAGGGGAATGATTGAGGTGTGGATATACATATAATGGAGACCCCTACAGGAATTCACTCTAAGGGAGAAGGGGGTGGGCCTTGCTTTAGGCTATTCTAGGACAAGAGACCTGAGGCAAAAGGGAAGTTCCCTTCTCCATCAGGATTTTGAAGACTGGAAAGTCAGAAACCAGTTAGATTGTGAAGTCTGCTATTATTATCCCCATTTTACACTTGAGAAAAGTCAGTGAGAGAAGTTTGGTGACTTGTCCAAGGTTGTACAGACACTAAGCTTTTGTGGCAATGAACTGAGGCTAGAGTAGTGAGTCAAATTTATAAAAAGTTTGAATCATTTCCCAGTTGATAAAAGGACAGACTACATGAGCAGGCATTTTAAAGAAATCCAGACTATCAATAGTCATATTTTTAAATTGCTCTAAATCACTATCGATTAGAGAAATGCAAATTAAAACAATTCTGAGGTCCTGCCTCAAACCTGTCATATTGGCTAATATGACAAAGAAAGAAAATGATAAATAGTCACTCAGCTTACTGGGCAGCTAACTAAGATTGTATATTCATTACAGATGAGTTCCTATATAAGTAGAGAATTTTTCCATAATCAAATTTCCTGTACTGATAAAAATTACAGATCTGGACCAAAAATGATAATAATTCACATTTATAATAATAGTTTTTGTTTTGTAAAATGCTTTCCTCACAATAATCCTAGAATTTCATTGCAAGACTTATTGTGAATTTTATTCAACTAGGAGTTTAGTAAGAATTTCAACCTGGGCTTTCCTTATACAAAGTCCCAACATTCTTTCTTTCAACTTCTTCCTTATTTTAAGATAGCTTAGAAGAATCAATAAACTATAATGCACAAATTTTGTGACATCTGTTAGGGGAAAGTCAAAGACCTCTTATTTTTTTCAGCATCCTTCATTTTTTAAGAAAGATTTTATTTTTATTTTTACAATTTTTCCCCCATTCCTGCTCCCCCCCCCCACGAAGGCATTCTATTAGTCTTTACATTGTTTCCATGGTATACATTGATCTCAGTTAAATGTGATGACAGAGAAATCATATCCTTAAGGAAGAAAAGTAAAGTATGAGATAGTTAAAATTACATAATAAGATAACAGGTTTTTTTTTCTAATTTGAGGGTCTTTGGTCTTTGTTTGAAGTCCATAATTCTCTGGATACAGATGGTATTCTCCATTGCAGATAGCCCAGAATTGTCCCTGGTTGTTGAATTGATGGAATGAGCAGGTCCATTAAGATTGATCACAACCCCCATGTTGCTGTTAAGGTGTATAATGTTTTTTTCTGGTTCTGCTCATCTCGCTCAGTATCACTTCACGCAAATCCTTCCAGGCTTCCTTGAATTCTCATCCCTCCTGGTTTCTAATAGAACAATAGTGTTCCATGACATACATATACCACAATTTGTTAAGCTATTCCCCAACTGAAGAACATTTACTTAATTTCCAATTCTTTTCCACCACAAACAGGGCTGCTATGAATATTTTTGTGCAAGTAATGTTTTTACCCTTTTTCATCATCTCTTCAGGGTATAGACCCAGTAGTGGTAATGCTGGATCAAAGGTATGCACATTCTTGTTGCCCTTTCGACATGCCAAATTTCTGCATCCTTTTTTATTTATATGCCTCTGTTAATTAAAGCTTTTAAATAATCAGTAACTAATAAACATTTATTAAGTGCCTACTGTGAGCCAGGTACTAGTACAAATAGAAAAAAACGAAAAAAATTTCTTCTCATGAGGACATTATGTTTTAAGAAAGGGGAAAAAGAGGTACATATACATGGAATAAATATAAAGAATAAATACAAGTTAGTACAAAATAGTTAAATAAAAAATAGTTTGGGAGGAAGGGCACCAGTGCCTGGAAGAATCAATGAAGACTTCATTTAAGAGGTATGCTGGAGTTGTACCCTATGGGAAAAGAGGGATGAAGATGAGATGTCCAGGGAAAAGTAGCTGAGGTAGACACAGGTCACTATGTCCAGGTCTGAGGGTGTGGGAGAAGGAGGGATCTCTTACGAAGCTGAAAGCGAGACTGGGGCCAGGCTGCAAGGCTAAATAGAGGATTTGTTTATTTAATCTTAGAAAAAATCACTAGCTACTGGAACTTATTGATGGGGCAGTGTTTTATTCAGATCTCTGCTTGAGGAAAATCACTTGGACAGAAAAGAGTCTAGGATAGCCTGGATAGGGAGAGATTTGAGGCAGAGAGCTATTGCAGTAATCCAAGGGAATGGTTTGTGGTGGCCGAGTGAGTCAAGAAAAGGCAAGAGATGGGAAGGTAGAATTGACAAGTCTTGGCAATTGATTCTAAGCCTAGGGTGAGGGAAAAGGAGGGTCCAGGATTGTGTCAGGGAACCTAGAACACTGATGGATCATTGGCCTTTAGAAGAAGGCAGTGAGTGGGGAGCAAAAGAGATTGAGTTTTCTTTTGATCACGCTGAGTTGGAGATATCTGAAATTCAGGGGAGAGTCTGGGGCTGGAGATAAAGATTTTAGGGTTAACTGCAAATAGTAGTAATTAAATCTGTGGAAACTAAAGAGCCTCCCAAGGGAGAGGAATAGAAGAAAGGGAAGAAGAGGAGGAGGGAGTCTAGTTTAGAACTTTGAGATGCACCCACTGTAATATCCAAGTGAGTGTCATATGGAGAAAAGGGACCTTCAGGCACAATCTTATTGTGAACTATGAAACCAGTCATGTTTATTTTCTCATAGTTCATTCATTCTATGAGTTCCAACAAAAGATTGAACATCAAATAAGAATTTTACATAGACATAACTTCCCTGGAAAAATTAGAAATGTAGCCTGCTCATATAGATCACAGTGAGCTTTGTAGAAGAAATAATGTACCAGGAATCTGATTACCCAATTTAATTAATAAATTTATGCTTGAATTGAGTTTTAGAATTCTAAATTGAAATTACACTATTTATGTTCAGAAACTTTCAATAGCTGAATATTTAGAGAATTGAAAGTATTCCTTTCCTTAGTCTTAATTCTATACAAGGTGATTTTTTTTAATACTGTTCAGAATGAGCTAAAGAGATTCTGCAAAGGTCTGTAGATACTTATCTGCCTAATTGAGCCATCATTTGTTGACATGAGGAAAGACACGTGACTTGCTTTAATGCATTTCTTGGTAACAGCAGGAGGCTTGAATATAGGCTATCTAAGGGTAATACCAGCAGGAATATTGTTAGACATCTGAATGTAGCCTAGCATATAGAACAGTTTGGGGGAAAGAAGGAAAGTTAAAGAATATAATAATGATGTAAATAGCAGTGAGTATGATTTTTTCAAAGCTTATAGCTATTTTTAGCCCAAGCAGTTTTTTCAATTCAAGACTTTCATTCAGTCAACATTTATTGAGTACCACGGTATACTTCAAGGCTCCATTGGGCTCTTTGAAATATACAAATACTGAAGATCTGATCCATGAACCACCTGAACCACAGTCTAATGCAGGGGAAGAGAACCTTTTTTTCTGCCAAGGGCTATTTGGATATTTATAACATCATTCTGGGACTATATTTGGTCAAACATTTAATTAATTCACCCCTAACAAGCTCCTAGATTTATTGAGTTTTGAGTCATATCTGGGTAATCTTGGCAGCAGCAGACTAATATGGCCTGTGGGCCAGAGTTCCTTGCCCTGATCTAATTGAAAAGATAAGACATGCACAGATAACAAACACTCAGAGGATGTATAGGCCAAAAGTCATTGGCTAAACTTGGAGACAATATTACATTCTAGCTCCAGGACTATTACCTTGGTGATCCTGAACAAACCACTTGATCTTACCTATAAAAGAAAGGGGAGGCAGCTGGGTGTTAAAGTGAATGGAATGTGGGGTGTAGGTTCAGAAAGACTTGAATTCAAATCTGGCCTCAGATATTTATTAACATTATAACCCTGGACAAGTTCCTTCATCACGTTGTCTCAGTTTCTTCATCTATAAAATGAACTGGAGGAGGAAATGGCAGATCATTCCAGTGTCTTCCAGTCATAAAAATTCAAATTAGGTTCACAAAGAATTGAACATGATTGAATAACAGAAAGAAGGTTGGATATGAGAATAGATGATCTATAAAGCAATTTCCAAAATTTAGAATAAAATAAAATTATTAAACATAGTTCCTTGAGGTTTGAGAAATCACATCTTACTGAAGTGGATCAGGGAAAGATTCATGTAAAATAAGATATTTGATCTTGGCCTCAAAGCATAAGTATCTTTTTGCCAGATCATGATGTTTGGTGGAAGGAGAAAGAATTTGATGTAAAGAAAAATGGGACACATGTTCAAATAAAGGCTAAAAGTCTTTTGATAAATTGCATTGGAACCAGGGAAAGAAAGGAATTTAGACCTTAATAGGCAATACAGAGCTAGCGAACAGTATTCAAGGGGCCAAACAGAGTGTCATGGACTTATTTAATTCTATCCTTAGTATCAGTGAATCAATATTAAATAACTATAATCAGAGAATGATAAGTGATTTATTTTGTCCCCTAATATCATTGCTATGGGAACTTCCAAGGAAGAAGCTCTCTCTGTCAATACAAAATGGCACCATTTTCAAGTCTTGCCCAGGATTTCCTGAAGTGTCAGAACAGGACATGGCTCCAGGTTTTCTTGAATTATGATTCAGCTCTCTAGTCTCTTGGTTCCTCTATAAATCTTTTATATGGCACTTGAAATTTCATTTAAAATACTGCTCTGATGCCTCATCCTGGCCTAGAGGTGACTCAGGATCATTGAAGGCCAAATCCACAGAGCACCAGCTCTAGCAGGTTCAAATAAGGGACAGTGATGGAGAGGACATTTGCTGAGCCCGGACCAGGAAGGCTGGTGCTCTGACACAGTCCTTGGAGGTGCTGCTCTTTATCAACTGTCTGCCTTAAATGTACCCTTCATCCCATTTGAGGTCCTATCTCTCCCTGCAGCTTTGGTTCTCTGTTAGTGACAGCAGACTTTATCCCCATCAGCCTCTTGTCTCTCCTGTTTACATGGGTAAGTGCCTGAGGCACATTTCCTGGGAAGCCCCCTTAGGGCCTCCACGCCATCTTTGTAGCCCTGTGGCCTCTTTGTACAGCTGAGTTATCCTGTGCCAGCAGTAATTACTTGCATTCCTTACAAGAACTGAGGCAGAACAGAAGGAGACTCTGGGGGAGGAGCTGAGATGGGAAAGATACTTTAAATGTGAAATGTTTTTAGAAAAAAGTGAGACAATGTGAAACAATGGAAAGAACTAGATTTTGGAATGAGAGGACCTGAGATCAAATCCTGTCTCTGACATTTGCTACTTGTGTGATCATGAACTCTCTTTGGGCCTAGATTTCCTCATGTGTAAAATGGGTTGGATGTACTTAACTGCCTGAGATGCCCTTTCCTGCTCTTCTTTTTTTACCCTGCACTAAATAAGTGAATGAATAATTGAAAAAAGTTTGAGTTGAGACTTTACTGTATTTAAACTGGAATAGAAATAGAATAATGAGGAAAAATAGCACATGAAATTACAGAGTATATGTCTATTGTGGATGGATAAGAAGATCCACAGGTCTTAAGGCTTTAGCAAGGTGGATGGCACAACTCAGCAGGTCAAGTTCAAGTTCCCTTGGGTCTTAAGACCCTGGGATCAAGGCAGATAGTGAGGCCCATTGATCCTTCATTTCAACAGAGGTAGTTGGTAACTAATTTTTGCATGACTTCCAGATCATCCACTTTATGTGAAGAAGTATACCATTGTGGTCTTTGAGGGAAGGAAAGGTAAAAGAGAAGGGCACTCCACTAGTAGTTCTTCATTTTAGGTTCCCCCAATGGAGTTTGAAAGGGAGAGGGGCAAAGAAAAGAAGCTAAAACTGTAAATGGAGTACTAAGGGCATGGAAGGATCTATTTCAAGCTAGTAATCTGGGCCAGACATAGGGGAACATGTAACTTCTGATCCAATCCAGTTGCCACCATCTATACTTTAAACATCAAAGGAGGCTTCTTTCTCCCTCACCATTGACATTTCAAGAATGGTCTTTTAAAAGGCAGTTTGGGGGGGGCAAGATGGCGACAAGAGAGGAACTCTCTTAGAAGCCCTCTCATGAAACTTTGAAACTAAGGACTCTAACTAAACTTTCGAGACACAGAACCCACAGAGGGGTCCAGTGACTAAGTTCTTCTACTCAAGGTAACCTGGAAAAGAGCAGAAAGGCTCTGCTCCACGGGGTCGGAGGGGCAAAAGAACTTCAGCCTCCCAGAGGCAGCCCCAGGGCGCTGGGAGCTGCAGCTCACAGCAGGGGGGGAGTCTCCTGAGCTACATCCCAGGGAGCACTGGGCACAAAGTGGGGGAACAGCAGGGACCTCTGCCAGAGCAAGCATGTGAAACTCAGCCCTCAGGGTACACAGTGGTCTTTTGGCAGCCCAGATCCAGGAACAGAAGCAGGTGGAGCCTGTAAGCAGGATCCCACAGGGCATGAGCCCATTGAACCTAGGGAGGGAAGTGAAGAGAGAGACTGCAGAACTCTGTCCTCTGCCCCTGGAACAGGACTCTGGAGTTCTGACCACATCTTGACCGCAGTCTAGGCCCCCCCACAGAACAGCTCCGTGGCAGAGAGGGGTGCATATGGTCATTCACAAACCAGGAGGCAGGACAGAGCCTCATACACTGAGGCCCTTGTGGGAGTGTCCCAAAAGCTCAGGAAGTACCCCAAAACCAGGCTCAGGCTGGGAAAATGAGCAGAGAAATAAGAGGAACACCATTGAGATATATTTTGCATATGAGCCCAAGAAGGATCAAAATACTCAGTTTGAAGATGAGGAAACACAAGCTCCTACATCTAAAGACTCCAAGAAAAACAGAAATTGGGCTCAAGCTATGACAGAGCTCAGAAAAGATTTTGAAAATCAAATAAGGGAGTTAGAAGAAAAACTGGGAAAAGAAATGAGAGAGATGCGGGAAAAACATGAAAATGAAGTCAGCAGCCTAGTCAAGGAAATCCAAAAAAATGCTGAAGAAAATAGCATGCTAAAAACTGGCTTAGGTCAAATGGATAAAACAGTTCAAAAAGTTATTGAGGAGAAGAATGCTTTAAAAAGCAAAACTTGCCAGATGGAAAAAGAGATAAGAAAACTCTGTGAGGAGAACAAATCCTTCAGACAAAGAATAGAACTCAGGGAGATTGATGAATTTACAAGAAACCAGGATTCATTACTTCAAAACCAAAAAAATGAAAAATTAGAAGAAAATGTGAAACATCTCATTGAATAAACAACTGATATGGAAAACAGACTTAGGAAAGATAATTTAAAAATTATTGGAATACCTGAAAGTCATGATCAGGAAAAGAGCCTTGACATCATTTTCAAAGAATTGCTACAGGAAAATTGCCCTGATATTCTAGAAGCAGAGGGCAAAATAGAAATGGAGAGAATACACCGATCCCCCTGAGAAAGAGATCCCAAAAAACCAACCCCTAGGCATATTATAGCCAAATTCCAGAACTCCCAAGTCAAAGAAAAAATATTGCAAGCAGCCAGGACACAGTTCAAATATTGTGGAGATGCAGTCAGGATCACACAGGACTTAGCAGCAACTACATTGGGAGCTCATAGGGCTTGGAATATAATATACTGGAAGGCAAAAGAGCTTAGAATACAACCGAGAATCAACTACCCAGCAAGGCTGAATGTCCTCTTCCAGGGAAAAAGATGGACTTTCAATGAACCAGGGAAATTTCAAATGTTCCTGTTGGAATGGGCAGAGCTGAACAGAAGGTTTGATCTTCAGATACAGGACTCAGGTGAAGCATGGAGATTGAAGGAGAGGGGGAAAATATGAGGGACTTGATGATGAACTGCATGTATTCCTGCATAGAAAAATGACACTGGTAATACGTATATGAACCTTCTCAGTTAATAGAGCAGGTAGAGGGAGCTTTTATAGTTGAAGCACAGGAGAAAGCTGAATTTGAAGATAAAATATGGTGTAAAAATGGAGTCAACAGAAAAAAAGGGAAATGTAATGGGAGAAAGAAAAAGGAGAGGGGGAATAGGCCAAAATATTCCATATAATAATAAGTTTTTTCTTTATTACAATGAGCTATTGCAATGATATGGAAGGGGGGAAGGCAAGGGGGGATGAGGGAATCTTTATTCTCATCAGAGGTGGCTAGGAGAGGAAACAGCATATATACCCAATGGGGTATAGACATCTGGAGTAAGAAGGAGGGGGGGACAGGGGGAAGGGGGGGATGTGAGTGATGGAGGAGACGATGGACCATGGGGGGAGAGTGGTCAGATATAACACATTTTCCTTTTTACTTCTTGCAAGGGGCTGGGATTGGATCACCTGTCTGGGACCATAGGGCCAGGTGGATGCTGGGTCTAAGGGGTGGTATGGGGGCTCAGGGCTTCTTGGCCCCAGGACCAGGGATCTGTCTGCTGCGCCACTCAGCTACCCTACAGCAGAATCAGAGTGAAAGGAGAGAGAAAATATAGTACATGGTAGTGGAGAAATAAGAAAGAGGAGGGAGTTGCGATCAGCAATGGCAATGGTGGAAAAACATGGAAGTAACTTTTGTGATGGACTTATCATAAAGAATGTGATCCACCCACGACAGAGTTGTTGGTGTTGGAACAAAAACTGAAGCACATTTTTTATTATTATTATTTGGGGGGGCTGCAGGGCAAATAGGGCTGGATTGGCCTGCCTGCAGCTCCATAGCAGGGTGATCGTTGGGTGTCTGAGGCCAGATTTGGACCTGGGTGCTTCTGGCTCAAGGGCCAATGCTCTGTCTGCCACCCAGCCACCCCTACTGTTATTACTATTTTATTTTATTTTGGGTCTTTTTTTTTCTTTTTTTGGTTTTTCCAGGGCAGTGGAGTTGGGGTGGCTTGCATGTCACACTGCTGGGTGATTGTTGGGTGTACAGGGCCGGATATGGGCTCACATGCTCCTGGCTCCAGGGCTGGGGCTCCATCCATTGCGCCACCTGGCCAATACCTACAATTATTACTATTATTTTTTTTTAATTTTAATTTTTTTCTCTCCCCTTTACTTTATCGCGCAAGTGAGTCTATATTTTTTGGGGGGGAGGGGGTATTCTGTTTACTCTTAAACAAGAATATTTTATTAATGTATAAAAAACATTATTTCTAAAAAAAAGGCAATTGTAGGGGCAGCTAGGTGGCACAGTGGATAAAGCACCGGCCCTGGAGTCAGCAGTACCTGGGTTCAAATCTGGTGTCAGACACTTAATAATTACCTAGGTGTGGCCTTGGGCAAGCCAATTAACCCCATTTGCCTTGCAAAAAAAACTAAAAAAATAAAGGCAATTGTAGATAATGTCCCCCTACCATTAATATCTTGGTTGCTTCTATTCCCACCAGTGTCCATTTCTGACACTAGAGATTTCCTTAAAAGATAATGTTTAGGGGAGATAATTTGTCTACAATTGGTTTGGTTCATCTGTATATTTTTTATGTCAGTCATGGCATAGGTTCTTGTTGAAGAATGAGGTAGTCCAGATGACCTCTGAGGTGTTCTACTTTCATGAGCTTTACATTTTATCTGCATCAATATAGAACATACAGTCTGTGGAGACCATTTACTCTGATTTTTATCAGTATCCAGAAATGACCTCTTATACTTAACAGCTTTCAGAACAAAGAAATGTGCAAAGTAGTACAAACATGATTAGTCATATTAACTAAGACCATAATTCTTTCTTGATGGATTGGGATTTACTATTCTAAAGTGATTTGTAATTAAAACTGTCATCATTTATTTGCTAAATCTACTGGAACCTCTGCTGGGATGGTGCTTCAACCTCTGTCTAAATCTTGAACTCTTCTGCTCCTATATTGTAAACTATTTTTAGCAAACTATTTTTTGAGAAAGACATAGCTGATACAAAATCTGTCAGCCCCATGGACCAAAACAAGATAAAATGCCTGTTTCTGATCTCCTTGGAGAGTTCACATCCCATGTAGCCCTTGAATAGAGCCAATTTCTGTTTCAGTGCCCTATAGATTTTATGCAGAACCTGTGGCCCGGAGATCACTATCTTGACAGAAAGCTGAGCTCTTTCATGAAGTTTATAACTCCTAGTTGAAATTCCATGAGAAAATCCAGCCTTGTAATTTCAAAAGTCCCTAATGAGGGAGGCATCTGAAAATACAGGGAGGTAGGTAAATGAACTAAAATATTCAACCACACATGTTCAAAAGATGGAAGCAAAGAGGCATCCACTAAGGCTACAATAGAATGGCCCAGATCTGTAGGAATCATGTCATAAAGGCTGACCCCAGGAATGAGTTGAGATGTGCTCAAAGTACTTCTGACAACAAAAGAGTGGTTATGTTCAGGACAATCAAAATGAACAGTACCAATGAAGTATGGTACTTGGGGTAGATTAGGTAATATGAAAGGATGAGAGAAATAAAGCAGAACTATCCAGCACCTCCTTCTCCAAGGAGGAAAATTTTCAGATTTAAAAGTGTAGAATTAACCTAGTTAAACAGATAGTGGAGTCTTTTGTAGATGAAAAAGTAATGAAAACTATTGTTTGCTATTAATGAGTCTCTTCCTTGGACTACTTAAGAATTTGCAGAAGTGATGCTGAGCAAAGGCCAGTGGGCTTTGAGAACTTATGGAAAGCCAGGATAGTCGTTTAAGAAGGGAGATGGGGAAATGCCCTCAGTTTCAGAAAGGGGAAGAAAATCATTTCCATACATTGAGCCAGTGACTTTAATGTCAATCCATGTAAAAGTCTGGAAAGATATGTTTGGGGAACACTTAAAAATGGAAGTGGCAATTTCTACAAGTCAGCAATTTTCCACTAAGGAGAAGTCTCACTTGAGTAATCTAATTTCCTTTTTATTTGTTAGAAATATTGTTTACTAGTAAATGATTATTTTAGGATTCCAGGCATAGAGTTTAAACTAAAAGGGACTTTATAAGTAAGGCTCTTCATTCTATATATGAGAAAACCTAGTCAATGTGACTTGCCCCAGGTCTCACAGGTCCTAAGAATCCAGGTCTTCAGATTCCAAAGTCTTTTCCATGATATTCTTACTAAAAAAAAATAGAGGGAAAATAAATCTTACTTTTCCTTTTTCACTTTTTTACTTTAATTTTTGTAATTGATTATATAAACCTAATTAAGAGTCATGATTAAAAGCAATACCAACTAAAATCAAGTTTCTAGTGATTTGTCATAGTGCTGCTATACCTGGGCTCATTCCCATTCTCACTATATTTCAGTGATTTGTCTGTTCCTGAGCTTGTGGGTTACCTTGAACTGGGAGAGTTATCTAATTTGTTGCATGACAGTCAAGGACCCGAAATCTCAGTAGGCTGAAACAATGGACTAAAACTCACAAGAGGAGATTTAATAGGGATAAATATAAATAACTTAGGTTTATAAAAACAATCAGCTGCATGCACATAGAATGCCAATGATGTGACTAGAAAGTAGTTGAGTTGAAAAGACTTAGCAAAATCTTAATTAACTGCAAGCTCAGGCATTATGTTATTTGGCTGCCAAAAGCAATAAATCTTATGTTGAATGAATAAAAAGTGGACTTCTTAGAGTGGGGGGTGATTGTAGCTTCATGGGGTGGCTCTCAGGACATATCTTGAGGATGGCAGTTGGCCATCATGCTCATATTTTTAGAATGTCAGCACACTTGAGTGCTTGTAGTTACAGGTCACTGGGATGGTGAGGGAATTTTCTGAGTGATGGTTGTGACTTACCATCACCATGATACTAGGGGAGAGAGAGGGGAGATTTTTAGATATTTAAAGTCTGACATAGAAGAGAAATGATACATTTTGTGTGGTCCCAGAAGATCTGCTAAAAGGTAGAATCTGCATGTCGATTTAAGGGGAGAAATAACTGGTCATCAATTAACCAGACTAGAATCAGAGGAGAGAATAAGCCATAGACTGTACCAAGGGCTTTGCATATACTATCTCCTTTGATCTTCCTATTATTTTGACATGGATTCAAGAAATAGTTCCCTATTGCAGAAAGTGTTCAGACAGATAGATGTGAATCTTCACCATGTACACAGCAGAATTTAGATGTGTTATCTTCATGTACCTTTGGGGATCAGTCCACAGAAGAACAAATGAGATAATATTGTGGGAAGCCTTTAGCACAGTGCTTGCATAGAGTAGGGGTATATAAATGGGTATTCAACTCCCTAGATGACTTCTTCTCCCCCAGACACTTGAGTGGCCACTTGTTCCAGTATGTTTAGAGGACCCTTATTCAGGTCCACATTGGACCAACATCATGTGTAGGGAACTACATGGCTCTGACTCCTGACATCTCAGTGCCTGTGTGTCAGGGCAGTGGCATTGATTCACACTGCGGATGTATTTTGGACTGACTTCTAAGACCTCTTCCCCCATGAGAATGCTGTGCTTCTAGCCTATTAAGTCTTGTGGCCTAGTGCCTTCTCTTTCCTCAGTAGCAAATTAAGTTGTCATAAACTGTGCTGTCCTAACTATTGCAACTTTTCGGTGACCACTTCTTCTCAGGCTAGGCTATTTTTCACCCCCACTGGCTTCAGCATAGTCAGGGGGCATTTAAAGTTGACAAGACAACACTTTGCTTGGGTTCCACCATCAACAGATTAGGTATCATTTAGATAACTCTTTGGAGTCAGGAAGAATCAGACAGGATTGAAAGAACTGAATAACAACAAGAGAACCTTTAAAAGTTTATATAGTACCTCAGACACTTAATAATTACCTAGTCGTGTGGCCTTGGGCAAGCCACTTAACCCCATTGCCTTGAAAAATCTAAAAAAAAAAGTTTATATAGTCCTTTGAAATATCTCATTTTTTTCCTCAAAATAACCCTTAAAGGTTGATTCTGTTATCTTCCTCCTCACCCCCCCTTTTTTACAGATAAAGAAACTGAGGAAGAATGAGGCTTAGTAATTTATCCAATATTTCATACAACTAATAAGACAGAATTCAGACTTAGCTTTTTCTGACTTCAAATCTAACTCTATCCAGTATAGTGCCTAATAGCTGTTAAAATATTATAGGAAATAAGGAAAGGAGAGTGTGTAGAGAAAGAGTGAAATTATATAAAAATGATCAATATTTCTATAACTGGAAATGTAAATTCATTTTCTCTTTCCTACAAATTAGCAGAAATTAGTGAAATCTACTTAAGAACTCTTTTATCTCTTCAGATTTGATCACTGAATGATAATCTCTGAACTATGAATTAGTTTTTTTTTTTATAAGGACATCATAATATTTGCTATGTAGTATGAATACATATCCTGGATGATAGTGCCTTAGTTGATTAAACCATTTGGTTGGAATGTGTGATAATTTGGCCTAGGGGTGTGCATTTGATTTTCAGGAAGTCCTTTTAACATGATGGAGAAAAAGTTGTTCCCAGACTTCACTTTTAAACTGAAACTGCATTATCAAAATTTTCTTGCAAGGTAACAATGCAATCCATAACTGCTAAATAGAAGAATAACTCAATGTGTAGGTCAGTGGCATCATCTTTATTATTCATTTCATGTATTATGGAATGATAGAGTACTTGAAAATTATACAAGCGTAGAACAGAAAGATGACCTTAATCTTAACTCACATTCTAAGAATATTCATATCTTTTAAGACACTTTCCCATGCTTACATTATTTTGTGTTTATAATATCATTAGGGGTAAGCTTGATCAATGTCATTCTCATTTTCACAAATTGTTAGGGGTAACATAGATATAAGGTTTTGCCTGAGGGCAAGCAATGGCAGTGCCTGAACTAAAAACTTTGATTTGTCATTTTCCCCAGTTCCCAAGGGTTTTTATTACTCTCAGTTCTGTATTTTTTAAATAAATATAAATAAAACACAAAGAGAAATTCATGAATATAGACCATTACTGATTGAGGAAGAATACTTTGCTGCCATTTTTGTAGCTGAAGTATTCAAAATCATTTTCATTATCAAATTGTAGCTTCAACTAGGTGCTGCAAACTTTTGAAACTGTTAAGTTTTTTTTAATTAGGGTTTTTTTTTTTTTTGCAAGGCAATGGGGTTAAGTAGCTTGCCCAAGGCCACACAGCTAGGTAATTATTAAGTGTTTGAGGATGGATTTGAACTCAGGTACTCCTGACTCCGAAGCCAGTGCTCTATCCACTGCACCACCTAGCCGCCCCTAAAATTGTTGTTAGGAGAAATAAAACTGATTTGATCTTCATTTTTTTTGTTCTAATTATTGCCGTGTCTGTAGTATGTATTCTGTAGTTTGATTTATCTCTCCTTGAAGGGCAACAGTTGTCTGAAGCTAAACAAAAAGAATCAGAATAGTATTGTTTATTCTTTTTATCATCTGCACTTATGCATTAATGATATTTTTGTGGATATACAATTAAACATTTTGGTACTGTTTCTGTTATTGAGTAAAGACAATGGACATTATAAATTACACAGATTAATATGTATTCTTTCAGGATTTTATAGGGTAGTTGAACTTGTTTAAAGGAAAAAAAGACCCTTGTTTCAATTTTTTAAATTTTCTATGAAATTCATAAAATATTCATTAGCTTCAGTATAAGTAATGTTTGCTGGGGAATATTCTATCTCCACCAAGGTTTTTGTTGAGTACCACTTGATAATAATTGTCCTGTAATTGTTGATGTTTCAGAAAAATATGCTTCTGCATATTGGAGAGATATTAACCTTCTGATATCTTCAGAGAATTTGTGTCCCTTGTTGCTGTAGCCTCCTTAGTCAGTTTTTTTTTTCAATAAAAAGACTATAGTAATTAGATAGGGAGTGAGTCAGCAAGCATTTATTAAACCCTATCTGTTTGCCAGGCTGACATACAGAGAGACTACAAATTTCTTTAGCTTCTGTCATCTAGCTGTGGGACACATTTGACAAAAGGTCTTCAAATGTTTGTTTCATATAAAAGCACTGAATTTCCAGAATTCTCAGCAGCAGTAATTTAGACCCAACTAAAGTCTTAAAAGTAAAGAACACTTCTTTGCGCTTCAGCCTGTTTGCCTCAGTTTCTTCATTTGTAAAATGAGCTGGAGAAGGAAATGGCAACCTACTCCAGTAATGTTGCCAAGAAAACAGAGAGCCAGACACCACTGAAAAACAACTGAATCAAGAAATAGGTCAGACACTGTATGAAGCACTGGGGATGAAAAAAAACCCCAAAAACACTTCCTACCCTCAGGGAGCTGGCAGTCTAGTGAAGGGCATCATCTCCAAATTGTTCTGTTTTGAAGATGCATGCATGTAGGTTACTAGGATCTGACTTTCTAGCTCTAGGACTTCAGTTTTATCTCCTTTCTTCTTCATATCTCTCAGGTTATCTTTGAATTTGTTTCTTTATTATTCTATACTTTTAATCATTTTCAATGTCCTACTGATCCTATTCATAAAAAATCAGATTCCCCTCTTTCTTTTCCGTGCTAATACCCTAATCCAGGACCTCACTACTATTCACTTTTATTGTTACTAGGGTTATTTTTAGTCTTCTTTCATCATCCTTAAGCACATTCTTTATCTTTTTTACCCAGACAGTCTGATGCCATCTAGTCATGTCATTGCTACACTAAAAATCTTTGTGGTTCTCTGTTACTTACCAAATGAGAACAGATTCCTTTGCCTGGCCTCATCGCACATTGTCAAAACTGCAAATCTATTAAGGTCGCACTCTGTATTAAGTATGGGCAGGACAGATTCAAGTAGAAAACTAGTCTGTGGCTAATCTGGGAAGCTAATCCATAACAGGGATGGAAAAGCAGGCCAGCGAGAGGACTGAGCCCTAAAGCACAGCGGTCAGACCCAGAGACACAGAGAGCAAGGTTAGCCTCTGGCCCCCCAGAGTAGAGGGTCAGGCAGGAAGGCGTCCTCCGGAGGAAGGGGAACACAGGTGCTGGAGAAACTTCCAGACTGCAAAGGCTGCTAAGGGTGGCAACAGCCTGAAGAGGCAGTAGGGAGCCAGCCATTCTCTACTACTCAGTTGGCCTTTGTACACAGTAAGTACTCAATAAATATTCATTGATTATTGCTTAAAAATTGAAATGAAATGGGGTAGATGCTCCCATTTCCATGTCATTAATTGGATAACAATAATCACTTGCCATTTCCATGTCACTAATTGGATAACAATAATCACTTAGATTATATTTAAATTTTGAGTGTGGTTCTTTCTTTTAAATATAGGTGCATAATGTCTCTTGTGATTGATATTTTTTTTAACAAAATGGGCTGACAAGATTTTTCTAGAAAGGAATTATCCCATCCTAATTTTCCTATGGTTAACTTCCCTGTGCTCTCTACTCCTATGTTGGAATGAATAGAATGGAGTAAATTCTCAGAATAAATTTAGAACTTTAAAATAAAACAATTTTACAATCTACAAGAGATGTAATATTTTTCCCCTCTCACTTCTGTATTCACTTCTGATTTTATCAAGTAGGAAAATTAACTTGTTATGTAAAGTCACATAAATACTTAGTAGTACATCCAAGATTAAATCCCAGTCTTCTGACTCTACGACCAGTGTTCTTTCCTATACCATATTCCTATAATGTCAGTCTGATTACTTTTTTTTTTTTTTTTTTTTTTTTTAGTTTTTGCAAGGCAATGCGGTTAAGGCTTGCCCAAGGCCACATGGCTAGGTAATTATTAAGTGTCTTAGGTCGGATTTGAACCCAGGTACTCCTGACTCCAAGGCCGGTGCCTCACCTAGCCGCCCCAGTCTGATTACTTTCAATATTGACACAAATCCCTAAAGGACTTTAGATAAAAGCTATTCCAGAAAGAAAGTCACTAAAAAAGCAAATAAGGACCCCTGCTGAAAGCATATTGATTTAGACAACCACAAAGGAAATTTAGACAACCACAAAGGAACATTACTTGTGTTCAGTTGTGTTATGTATTTTGTTAAATACTTCTCCCTGTGTAGTTGTGGGACATCTCTTGTGTAGTCCTATACACTAGGTTTTTTTTTTTTAAATGTGAAAGCAATAAAGCTTAGAAAGGGAAGGTACAGGGTTGTTTGGTCAGGGGGATTTGCCTCTTTGATTCTGTAAGTATGTAACCCCTGTTTATGCACCCTCATAAAGAAAACTCATGTTTGTTGCCTACCAAGAAGGAGACTTGGGACTATCAAAATCCATTTCTAACACAATAGACTCAAGAGTACAGGCAGTAATAGAAGTCATCACCAACCAAGAGGTGAAGATTTTGAAAGAAAGTGATGAGTATTGTGATTTAAGGAAGAAATCACTAATAAGGTATGAAAATAAAATTCTTATTAAAAAAAATTGAGGCAGATTCTGAGGAATATTGGGTGTTTGGCTTCCACAGGGAGGAAGCTGTCTATGATATGCATTACAAAGTCGAGGGTCTGTCTGTGGCTATTGTGCCTATGTTGCAGGTATGTGAGAGTAAGACAAAAGAGGAGATAAAGGAAATGACCACAACCAATCACTGAGCTGAATGAGTTCCCCTCACTCAACTAAGTCACCTTACCCAGGGGCAGTCAAAAAATAGCTCAAACTAGTCAAGAGTTGACCTAGGGTTCCTGACCTCTGCAAGTGCACTTACTTAATAAGGTCCATACATACCACTATACACCCCCCTGCAACAATTGAGGCTCATCATCTCCATGAGATTGTAACCCTGACTTTTTAGACCAATGACTGGCTCAGAGGGGAGGAGAAAGAGAGCTTTTCTAATTGTATATAAAATTGGATATTGTCACAATTTGTGGATTTTTCCCACTAGGGAACTTTTCTACAGAAAAGTTAATAAAAGTCATTTAATCAGAAAAAGAAAGGG
The DNA here is from genome assembly GCF_037893015.1 of Macrotis lagotis. NCBI lineage: Eukaryota > Metazoa > Chordata > Mammalia > Peramelemorphia > Peramelidae > Macrotis > Macrotis lagotis. The sequence goes on from NC_133661.1 coordinate 55,024,457, forward strand.
AATGTGCAAAATTTTCATGAGGTCAAATTGCTGGCTATTGGTAGACTGGATTATAGCACAGGTCTCCATACTTCAGAATACATGTTTCATTAGGAATGTCACAGTTGCATGTCCTCAGTTGAATATGTAAAACCAGAATGTAACCTTATGCATTTTAACTAACTTTTAAAATGAATAATCATGAATGAAGAATTGAAGAGCCCATCAGGAACAGAAGGCCTTTGCCCAGCAAAAAAGAAAGGATATTCTAATCTGGGAGTCATTTTCCAAACTGACCAGTAGATTTCTTAATCTGTATATTTCACATTTTCTTGCCAAGAACTTATTTGACTTTATTTTAAATGTGATTTAAATTTGAAGGAAATAAAAAACCTGACTATCTTACAGTAGTTTTTAATTTGTCGTGTTCTACATAATGTTATGTCTGGTCTTAAAAATAAAACAGTAAAATAAGTTATATTTTATATACTTTAATCAGTGGAGGTAGAATAAACTCTCTATAGGATAAAAAAGAAAGCTCAGAAGAGGGGCAACTAAGTATTATTTCAAAGACTACTACCTCAGCATGAGAGGCAGCCCAAGAGAAAGGAGGTTTTTCAGAAGACAAGCCAAGAGAAGGGAGCTTTTTCTCCAAAAGAGTGGTTTTGCTCTATTAGGGTTGCTATCTAAATCCTTAAGAAGAAGCTGACTGGGGTATTTCTGGTCTAATGAACTGAAAAGGATTATTAACCTGCAATTATCAATGGAACCAACTGTGAATAGGCTGCATGTGAGAGAGAATGGGTCAGACTATCAAATAAGAAAAGGCAGTGTACTCCAAGTACTTAACATGGATGGAGGGTTGGGGGTTGCGCCATATTTTCTTCTTATGCTAAGCATAAGGCGTAGCAGTGCTTTGTACTTAGTAGTCATTTAATCATTGTTTGCTGAAATGAAGTGAATGTTTGATTCAGTTATTGGCACATCAAATGAATTCCTTGGTAATTATAAGTCATTTATTTTTGTTACCAAGAGTATATCATTTCTCCCACTGTAAGGCCCAGTCCTAATCCCTTCGCCTTCTCCTCTGCTGTAACATGCAGTCATCAGAGGAGAGTGGGAAAGGGACTGGCCTAGAAATCTAGGGGCTTGGATTCAGGTCTAGGCTGGATTCTCATTAGACCTTGGAATTGTCAGTTAATCTCTCTATGCTGTAGTTTCCTCATCTTTCAAGAGAGTACTTTTGAGAGGTACTTTTCTATTTCTAACAATGTAATATTATTAGTATGATGGAGGATTTTGAAGAAAGTCGCTTTACTGCAGCTCTGAGGACACAGTGCCTGGGACCAATGCGCAAAAGATTTTTTTTTTAACAAACTTAAAAAGAGATCTCAGAAAGCCTCTTGACTTTTCTGTTTTGAACTTTCTCCTCTTCTCACCTAGATAGTTGATTCAAGTGATAGAGTACTGGACTGGGAATCAGGAAGAGCCAAGTTTGAGTTCAAATACTGCCTCAGACACTTATGAACTGTATACCTGGCTCAAATCAAACTTGACTCAATCCTTTCCCTTTCTATAAAATGAGGAGAATATTACCATTCACTGGGATTGTTGTGAGGGACAAATGTGATAAGGGATAAAATGCTTTTGCAAACCTTGAATACTGTCTATTACCAAATTACCAAATAGTGGCAGAAATGCCACAAAGATTTGGAAATTTATCTATGAGCTCTATGGAAAGAGAAACTTATTTGCAATTTCTCCACAAGAGAAATGGGCTCTCTTTGCTATGTTACACTTCCCTTTCCTTTGAATTCTTCAGTTGGTGAATATGTTCTTATAATTACTGATAATTACTAAGGTCCTTAAGGCCTCTGAATCTGTGAAATAACTCACTTATAAAAACAAAAATAAACAGTGTTACTTTTTTAGTTTCAGACTTCATGCAGACAGACAGATTAGCATAGTAGACAGTGAGTAACAGATCTCAGAATTAGAGACCTGGGTTCTCTATACTACTTCTGACACAGTCAATTCCCTCTTAGTCCTGTGGGCACTTCTCTAAAATTGAAATTACAGATGAAAGTACTTCATCTTACTAGAGGCAGTTTCTTGCCAGGTATTCCCCATTCAGTGAAATCACAATTAGAGTCTCTACTTCTCTGAAATTCAGACCGAAATTTCAACTATTTACAGTCTTCTGAGAGATTATCTAATAGAATCAATTGGTAATTTTTTTATCCACCTTTAAGATGAGTCTAATAGCTTTTCTGTATTATGTTTGATTATGACCCAAAGTAAGTTTCCCTACATAGCAATATTATCTATTATTTGACTAAAAGCTAAGCTTTACTTCTTCATGATTTTTAACACCTTTCAGATATAATTGTTTTTGACTTTTTGTGAGTACTAACCACATTTACTTCAAAATAGCATTTAAACAGATATTCAGATATGATTTAAATTTGTCATCCATTTGATTTGATTTTGAAATTCACTTAAATATTCATGTAATTTCCTTATACTTTCTTTAAAAGAGGATCATAGGGAGATTATTTTTATGTTATTCAGAATTTACTATTGAATGTTTCACAACAGATCAGGTAAAAAACCAATTTATCAGTGTTTCTGTAAAGTTCATTTCTTGTCATATTAGTTTCATAGTAATAGGTTAGGATTACACACAATAAGCACAACAACTAATGAATGAACTGATTCATTCAGCTGTTTGTTTTGTTTTTGTGCATGAGTTATAACAATAGAAATAAGGAGGATTTATGAATCTAAAAAACATAGTATTTCCCTTTTATTTTGGAATTTATTTTGTTCCTGTCATCTTCATAGATAATTCAAATTTGTATGTAATACTGATAATAGTACAGCTAGGTGATGCAGTGGATAGAGCACTGACCTTGGAAATAAGGATGATTGGAGTTCAAATCTGGCTTCAGATACTTGACTTTTACTAGCTATATGACTTGGCAAGTCACTTAACCCTCAATGCCTTGCAACCAGGGCTATCTCCAGTCATCCTGATCGATATCTGACTGCTGGACCCAGATAGCTCCAGAGAAGAGAGTGAGACTGGGGACTTAGCACAACCTCACCCACTCAAATCGACTTCATATGCTTGTTATGACATCACCTCCCTGATGTCGTGGTCTTCTTTGAAAATGAAGGGCAACCATTATTATTATTCTTATGTTTAAGAGAATGTAGGTCTGAACAGCTTGTTGGGTTTCTGATTTATGATCACCTTCTGAACACTACCCATACCTAATCCCTTTTAGAGTCACAAATCCAAGATAGGTACGAATTGATGAGGGATTGCAACTGGGATTTCAAATTCCCAGTGATTCTGTTCCCTTGGGTTCTTAATCCTTTTTATCCTGGATCCCTTTAGTAATGGGTGAAGTTATGAACTCCTCAGAATAATGTTTTTACATGCATCAAATACAAGATGATTTCAAAGGGATACAAGGTTAGTGGAAAGAAGTAACTTTTCCCCCATCCAAGTTCACTGACCTCCTGAAACCCTGTGAAACCCCTTCACAAAATCCTGGTCTATCATAAAACTATGAATGATTTTGTATGTCCTTGCCACTTTCCTATCCATAATTGAATATAATTGGGATAGTATGTCTTTTATAATCATTATTTACTGTTAAGATCCAAAGTACTTTTTAATTCAGCAAAATCTTCCAATATAAGAATATGACAGTCTGGTGGCCAGTAACTGTTCTGTAAATTGTGTCTTTTCATGAGCTCAACTGCATCATCAATGCAAGTGTTTTATGTCTGTGTTCTTTTAATAGTGATGGGTTTTTGCTGGTTACATTCAAGCTGTAGCTATGAAACAGTAAAAACAACTGATTCACAGAAGAATCAATATTTTGGTAGAACAGTTGATAATTTTTAGTGTATTGAAATAGATCAAGGGTGAAGAATAGCTGGAGATTTTTTTTTATTTTTTAGTGATTTTTTTTTTCAGAATGTCTCATTCTTCACAATAGTTTTAGTTCTTTGGTTAGCATGAATTTGAGAGGTACTGTAATTACAATTTATTATTCCTTTGTGTCCAAGTATGCAGAAATCTATACACATATGAATATATACATATTTTATATACATGTTTCCAGCCAAGGTTATTTGTGAATATTTCTGAACTGGTTGACTCACTCACTTTGCTAGCATACAAGTGATTAGTCTCATTTATACTCCTATAATAGATACCCATTTATATTTTTCTCAAACTTTTTCTCCTTTCAATGATGTAATTATAATGTTAAAATAGTATCAACTATATTTCCTGCCATTCTCGCATCTATCCTAATTGTTCCCCTGTAAAATTAGTCCTAAAGATTGGAGGAAGAGGCATAGGGTGCTCTGCCTGTCTTAGACATGAGACTACATGGATTTTTGGAAGAATGTAGTTGTCGTGCCCCACTTCCCTGCCTGCTTGTCATAGGAATGACAATGCTGCTCTCCCCAGTCCCAGTGAGCCAGGCACCCACCTGGCTCCCTCCACTCCTGGTTTCTCCTCCTCCTCCTCCTCCTCCTCCTCCTCCTCCTTCAGCTCCTCAAGTGGGGACATTCTTCATTTCCAGCTCTGCTCCTTTTTTGTTTCTTGTCCAACATTAAGGGAAGGGTGATCTCTATTTCCTTGGAGCTTATTCCAGGTCCTGACTCTCAGTGAGGACCTCAGAAAAGCTCTCTCCATCAGTCCTGGGTCGCTGGGCCTCCCCTTGCCCAGAGCCAGACATCAGGGGATTTGAGACAAGAAGCGGGCTTGCTTTCCTTCTGGGTTGCATGTTCAAAATGCTTCCCAAGACAGGGAGAAGAACCAAGAACAAGCAGGATTCCTCATCTTCCCCCTCTACCTTTTCCAGAGTTAGATGGGACAGAGCCACAGTAGTGGAGTGGAGTAAGTGTCCACTTGGCTTCTCCATCCTTTCTTTGATCTCTTCACATGGTCCTGGTCCTCTACCCTGTATTCTCTACTTTCTCCCTTTCATAGCCCTGTATGGGAGCATGCAGGAGTGAAAAACTACCCTCCTTTTTCATCATACTGCATGGAACAAATGCTCCCAAAGAATCAAGGTTATAAATAGTCATTAAGTTCCCAGACTAGCCCATTTATAACTAAAATACTTTAAATTTGTAATAGTATTGTTTTCAGCAATTTTTCATTGCAAATAAGAGTTTCAAGCTACATTTTGGCTTTGACTAGGGAAATCTAACTAACATTTATAACTATGGGAAAGTGTGTTCTGCGTTGCTAACAAATTAATTTTTGGAACATAACCCATTTTGAAAATTGCTTTGTATTTGTATTTTTTAATTTATCTAAATATATATATATATATATATGTGTGTGTGTGTGTGTGCTGTTTTCCCTTCATCCTAATTGAATGAAACTCTTTTGGGGCACAGACTTTTCAAAATCCCCAACCCCTAGCACACAGGGCTAGGCACTTAAGTTCTTGTTGATTGATTGATTGCTTGATTGAAGCTGCACTTCTTTCTAACAATCTCTTCTTTAAAACCAAGTTTATCTTCCAATGACTGCTCAGTTATAGATTATTTTGAATTTTTTTAGTGAATTATTATTTAAAACACCATGTGCCTCTGGCATGTATAGGTGTAGTATAGATACATACATATGCATATATGCACACACATTATTTTAAACTGAGTAATTGTCTGTGTGTGTGTGTGTGTGTGTGTGTGTGTGTGTGTGTGTGTGTGTGTGATAGTATTTGCATCTTGTTAAAGTTGCTCCTAATTCCTTTAGCCTTGATTGCCTTTAGGGGACCTGAGTATAGAGAAAAGATGGTGATACTGGAGAGACAAAGAACTTTGAAAGCTCTGAGAACTGTGGCCAGTGTTATGATCATTTATGATTCTAGGGTATTGATAATGAAACTTCCTATCTTACTCCTGACAATGGAGTTTTAGGGTATAGAATGAGAGATAGAGAGAGGCAGACTGAAAAGCAGACTGATAAATAGATAGCCAATGAGGAAATTTATTTTTTCTTATCTATGTGAATTTTTTACAAGGAATTTTTTCTTTTCTCTTTTAAAATGGCATGGGGAGGGGTGGCTAGGTGGCGCAGTGGATAAAGCACCGGCCCTGGAGTCAGGAGTACCTGGGTTCAAATCTGGTCTTGGACACTTAATAATTACCTAGCTGTGTGGCCTTGGGCAAGCCACTTAACTCTATTGCCTAGCAAAAACCTAAAAAAAAAAAAAAAATGGCATGGGGAGTGAGGAAAGAAAATAGAATTCTCTTAATTTAAAAAACATTAAAAATAGAAAGGTTGTTCAATGCTACATGAGTGGAATGATGTATGTGTTTTCAGATGAGATCAATATTGTTCGTTTTACTAAATTGTTTTACCATTTTGCAAGAGAGAGTTCCACAGGGTGGGGGGAGATAATCTGGAAGTTTTTGTAATGTAAAAAATGACATCAATAAAATGTTTAAAATTATTAATAAAAAATAACCAAAAAATGAAAAGACTTAAGTATTTATTGTCAGAATCATTGATTTTATAACTATCTGATTTTTTTAAAACCCCAACTATGTCACCTTAGCTGTTTTGTGATTTGAATGACTATTATTTATTATTCAAAAATTTAGTTGTAGATGAAGTATGTATTTCCTTAACATCTTCTGGTGGTTTGTTTTTGTTTTTTTGTTGTTTACTTTATCTTCTTTGTCTTTTGGTTTTCATTATACTGTTCAATTTTTAAGTTGTTATACATGAAGTAAAATCAAATCCTACATCTCAAGGCTTCAGAACAGAAATGTTACAGTAATTGCTTTTCTTTCCCCTTTCATTTTGTAAGGGACCTACTCTTAATAGAAGGAGTAGGGAAGAGATAGCAAAAAAGGATAGATTTTTTGCAGTGAGCTCTTGATACCTATTTCATCCTTATCTGAGTGTTGTCTTTCAGATGATACTATTTCTTATCTCAAGCATCCTCATCACATCATTCTGTAGAAAACCCTAGCTATCTAAACTAATGAGTCCCTTTTTTCATTTCTTCAAAGATCTGTGATTCCATGTGGTCACTCCTTCATGTCCAGGTCACATTCCTTCTCTGTCTTAGTAAATGATTTTGAATTTCTGTGGTCAAAGCAGTTTGCATGGTGGTAACTCCCATTTTAAGCTTTTCTGTCTTGGTAAAATCCAGGTTCCTTTCCATGCCCACCCTGAAGAATTTTTCATCTACTGCCTTTCAGATAACTAGATGTCCACTGCTCATCCTAAACTCAACATATCTAAAATGTTACTCCTTATCTTTCTCCCTAAGTCCTCCCCTTCTCCTGTCTTCCCGGGTACTATCATGGGCAACACCATCCTCCCAGACCCAGACTTACAACCCTGAAATCATCCTGGAGTCCTTCCCCACTCTTAAAACTCTACTAGTTTTTTTTTGGGGGGGGGGGTTGCCAACAGGGAGAATTGCAAAATTCTCTTTTGCATTTAAAGTCCCTATAACCTGTCCCCTTCCTACTTTGGGCATTTTGTCTGAATGTCTCCCCCCCACCCCCTCCCCCATACCTGGAATACACTCCCTCATCTGCTCCTGGATTAACCTCCCTGGCTTCCTGTAAATTTCAACCAAAATCCCACCTTCTACAGGAAGCCTTTTCCAATTTCCTCTTAATCCTTGTGCCTTTTCTCTCTTATCTTTTATATATCCTGTATTTATAGCTTGCTTCTACTTTTTGTTGGAATTTTGTCTTCCTTATTAGATTGCAAGCTCCTTTAGGGCAAGGACTGTTTTTTGCCTCCTTTTGTTATACCCAGGTATATTTGACACATAATATTTACTTAATAAATGTGCTGGATAAAAACCTAAAGAACCTGAAGAAAATATTCTTCAGGCATCATAATGCCCTAGTTTTCTTAATATGTTCAGATTATGTGTCAGTTCATTTGGATTCTTTTTCATATTTAATTCCTAAAATTAAGGAAGAAAAATACTTTAAAACTTAATCATGGGGGCAGCTAGATGGCGCAGTGGACAGAGCACCAGAGTTCAAGTCCGGCCACAGATGCTTAATAATTATCTAGCTGTGTGGCCTTGGACAAACCACTTAACCCCATTCCTTTACTAAAAAAAAAAAACTAACTAAAAAAACTTAATCATGAAAGGAATGAAAAAACAAATTTTACATAAAAAGGAACAAAATCTTACCAAAAACATTTGGTGTTACAAAAATGTTTTAGTGGCCAAATTTATTGGCACAACTGTTCTCCTTCCCCACAAAAACAGAATGAATAAGGAGTTGAAGATGGAGATAGATGAACAGGCATATGTTTTACTCTAAGGTGTCTATCACATAGAGTCATCCAGAGGTAGAATAGATATTCCTGAGGTAATAGAGTTTTGTGAGAATGTTAGATGATGATTTGCCAAAGAGCATTATAGAGGGAATTCTCCTTTAGGTATAGGTTCTATTAATGGTCCCTTCTAATTTATATTTTGTGTTTCTTTGAAGTTTGAATCAAATAAAGTAACAAAAATGAAGCAACAAAATTATTGTTGTTCTGACTCCTCCAACTTTTTCTGCAATTTTATCACCTTTTGCTTAGATTTATTGGTTTTCTTTACTATCTTCTTACCTATGTGCTTTCCTCCCGAAGTTGTAGTCACTGAATGTATAGTTTTAGTTCTACTCATTTTACTTTGTCTTGCTTTGTAATAGGTCTTTCCATGTTTTCATATATGCCTTAGGTATAGAATTGATAGTAGTAGTATTCTATAAAGTTATGAAAGCTAACTTAGAATGTAAGATGTATATAAACATATTCAGCCATTACATATACACATAACTGTTACATGTATACTTTTGTTGTTGGTCATTCATTTCAGTCATCTGATTCTTCAAGACTTCTTTTGGGGTTTTCTTGACAAAGATACTGAGTGGTTTGCCAATTCCTTCTCCAGCTCATTTTGCAGATGAAGAACTGAGCTCTAATAGAGTAAAGTAATTTGCCCAGGGTCATACGAAGTGAATAGGACAAATTTGAATTTAAGACGATGAGTTTTCCTAAGTTCAGGCCTAACCCTTTCTCCTGTACCACTCAGCTGTCCAATTTAATATATAAAATACATGAACTGAGTCTGAACGGAAACAATTTCTTCTACTAATCTCAACATTTTACTTGGAAGTATATAATATGTACACTGTTAAATAAAAGCAAGATAATTTTGTGAGAATCAGGAAAGGCATCACAATACTAGGAAGCTAAGACTTCTTAGAGAGAGAAAGAGAAGAGTGATTAATAATTTATGGATAACAGACTGTACAAAGATTTGAAGTTGGGAGTGTGATATCAATTGGGGATTAGGTAGCTGGCCATTTTGGTTGACCTGTAGATATAAGGCTGACAGTACATTTCTGGAGCATAATTCTTTGCCTCAGTTATAAGAGAAATAGTGAAATAAGTCTGATTCAGAACTCTTTGAAGAGAAGAGTTTTTCATTTGCATATGATAAACTGGCACATTGTAGTGAATGGAGAAAACTGTTGGCTTCAGTGATTTGCATATGACCAATTAAAAGACTAGAGAATTTTTTTTGTTCTGGAGAAATGTGAATACCAGAACAGTTCAGTTATGAGTTAAATGTAATATACATAATTCTTGATAGAAGATGAAAATTTGATTACCTACCATTTTTCCAAGATAGAATTGTTCAGAGATCTAGTCTTTTTTTTTTTTTTTTCTTTTTTGGTTTTTGCAAGGCAATGGGGTTAAGTGACTACTACCCCAAGGTCACACAGGTAATTATTAAGTGAACTCAGGTCTTCTTGACTCCAGGGCCAGTGTTCTATCCACAAAGCCACCCAGATGCTCTAAGAAGATCTAGTCTTAACAGAAAAAATTATAAAGAGAAGTTGGAAGAATGAAGGAAGTGAAAGGACTTATTTTATAAACTATACCAACTAAGTTCAAAGCAAGAAATTATAGGGATTATAGTTATTGTTGATAAATAAATCTAGCCAAGCAGAGAAACAGAGAAATCCTTTAGTGGATCAACTGGTTTTTGAAGACCTTTTGATGTTAGTCAAGCCTGCTGTGGCTCTTCTCAGCGAGCAATGGAAGAATCTGTTCAATCTCGAAACTGTACTTGTTAAGTAATTTTTATTAATATTCCCCAAACTAGAAGACATGAAAGTCTTCTTTCATCCTGAGTCCTGAGTTGGATGGATTACCAATTTTCCTTCCTACATGTATTTTTTTCAGCCTTGGTTATGTGCTCACTCTCTCTGTAGACATTGTGGGCATTATTGCTAGAACATAATTAAGATTTGTGTGCGTGTTATATAAATATTATGTTTTTACTTTGTATTTTCACTAAATGTTTTAGTTAGGGTTGAGTATTAGTCACTGATTTATTACTGGGAAATACACTCTAGGGGAAGCTGATGAGCTATAGTGGTGGTGGAAATAGTCATTCATAGGGGCTAAGATCCTGAGAGTTAAACTAGTAGCTGTGCATTCTGACCTGTCAGAATAGGTACAGAAGAAGCAAGTCAGCTAGCCTCTGTTAGGAAGAAAGAACCTAGGGAGAGTTTTGCTTTGGCCACACAGAGTTCAAGAGAGCAAATAAAAGAAAAAGGTTGTCTGGAGTTCAAATTGTTAGAGGGCCTTAAGATCACAGCTATGGGGTTTACATTTTTAACCTGAAGGGAATCAGGAACTGGTAATATTTTTGAGAAGGAGATTGTCTTTTTAGACCAGTTTTAGGGAAATTAATTTAATAACTATGTGGAAATAGATGGAAGAAGAGAGAGAGTTTGGAGGCAAAAAATTCAGTTAATATACAAATGCCAAAGTTCAAGTGAAAGATGATGAGAAGCTGATGTAGAGTCCTGGTTGTGTGATTAGAGAGAATGGGACAAATGAGAGAGATCTCAAAAACACTTTCTCTTCAAGAAATGGCAGCTGATTGGCTGTATGATGGGCCATGAAAAGAAAAGTCATGAGTGACTTTTAGGTTCCACATCTGTATGTTTGAAATGATAGTAGTATCCTAAACAAAAAACATGTTGAGTTCCATTGGAACTGTTGAGTCTGAGAAGCAGCATCAAATAGTTATGTCTTGCAAGCAATTAGCAATATGAGAATGTTGTTGAAGAGAGAGATTAGGGTTGATGATATAGATACGGGAGTCATTTGCATAAAATTATGAAATCACTGAAAGAATCTAGAGGAAAGAGCCAAGTCCAGTACAATCTTGAGAAATAGTAAGAGTTTTGAGTAATAAATGGATAATGGTTTAGAAAAGAAGACTGAAGCAAAGTAGTCACATAGGTGTAATGAAAGCCAATAGAAATAGCATTTCCATTGCCAAGGGAAGAGAGCTTATCCAGGAGGAGGAATTGGGAACCTGAGTCATAATCTGCAATGAAATCAGTCATTGATTCAAATGAAACAGACTAAGAAAAGGTCAGAAGATGGACTACATATTAGATGATGGGAGAGCTAAGATGAATAGGGGTTTTCAAAAAAGCACATCAGAGAAGGCACAGTGGGAGAGGAGCAAAGAAAATGATATGAAAGAGCTTTGAGGTCTTAGGGAGTAAGGAGACAGGGAGCAAGAGGGCTAGGATTTCTGCCCTACCAAATTGACTTTGTCTCAAAAGAATAAGGGGAGCAAGATGTGGGAGACTGCCTTCCAAAGTATGGAGGAAAAACCAGTTCAATGAGGCTACGTAGGAATCCTGACCAAGCATGATTTTGTTTGGGGGGGTTGGGGTGGATAGGGCAGGCAGGTGTGTCATTAACTTTTATGGTTTTGTTCCTTCCCAACACTGAGGAACTGGAGAGGAAAGAGTAGGAAAATAGCAATAGGGAATTCGTTCTGGGCATCTGCATGAGTAAATGGTTGATGTTTTGATGCCTTGGGCCATGTTTTCTTGTAGTACTGTGGTTATTGATGGTACATATAGTACATATAATATGTAGTACATACAGCAATCATTTGCCTTTCAGTATCCAATGCCCCAGAAGTCCAGACCTTGTAACATTCTAAGTTCTCTATTAGGACAAATCCCATTCAGTTTAGGATCCACTATTGTCTCTGGTTTACTTTTTCTATAATGTATTGTTTATCTTAGTTAGTCTTAACTAATATTTAAAAAAATCCCAAATGCTTTGTTCTTCAAATAGAAACCTGTTCAAGAATAATCTTTTTCACTGTTGTGATTAGATTGGCATAGTTTTGTGATCAAAGGCATATATTCCATCTTTTTTTTTTTTTGATGTAAGAGTGAGAGTATATTAAGGTCAAAATGTGGAAAGGTTTTGTTTTTTTTGTTTTTTTTATTTAATTTTTTTTAAAGATATTATTTGAGTTTTACAATTTTCCCCCCAATCTTACTTCCCTCCCCCCCCCCCCCAGGGAAAGCATTATGTCAATCTTTATTTTGTTTCCATGTTGTACCTTGATCCAAATTGAGTGTGATGAGTGAGAAATCATATCCTTAAGGAAGAGACAAGAAGTCTAAGAGGTAACAAGATCAGACAATAAGATATCTGTTTTTTACCCCTAAATTAAAGGGAATAGTCCTTGAACTTTGTTCAAACTCCACAGCTCTTTCTCTGGATACAGATGGCACTCTCCTTTGCAGACAGCCCAAAATTGTTCCTGATTGTTGCACTGATGGTCAAAAGGTTTTGTTTTAAGATGTACTTGCCTAGGAGAAATTCAAAAGATTATTTTGCTCACCCAATCAGGTTTTTAAAAAATAAATTTTATTAAAAAAAGAAATCAATTTTAGTGATTTCTTTTATTTTTTCTCCCATTATAACTCTTCCAACTATCTCCCAGAGAACCATCCTATATAATGAATAATGTTTTTAAAGGAAAAGATAAAGAGACCCAACAGCCTCAACAGAACCTATAAAAATATTGTAAAAATTCTAAAACTATATAAGCATATTCTCATGGATAATCTTATTTTTGGACCTTATACCTCTATAAGGGAATGAAGTGGGAGGGTCTTCTAAAGATAGAATAAAGATAGACCATATATCTGGAATGATCAAGATTATGTTCCACAGAGGTTATTATTTTTCCTAAATATTAACCAAGTAAAATAGCTACTACTATTAGTAAAGACTAGAAATATTTCTAGTTGAAGGGATTTTCATGTCATTATAGAGTATTTCCTATGGGATGCTAATTGCTTTGGCTAAGAATTGGATTTTTTTGCCAAATAATTTTACATTCTATACTACTCATCATACAAAAAAATTGCTGAATGAAGAGTTAGATTTCTTTTGTTTTTAAGAATCCTTTAAAATAACCATGATTATTTTAATTCCAAAACATTATGCAGCAATTGATAACCTTTTAAAATCAACCTGATATCTCCACATTTGTGCCTTCCATCTAAGTACAAAACATTTACTAAGTCTATGAAGTTCTCATTTTTCATTGTTTTTTAAAATAATCTTTTTATTATATAGGATGTATATCAATTAAATAAATTATCTAAACTCTTGACTTTGTTTATTAGGCTTTTGCAAGGCAATGGGGTTAATTGGCTTGCCCAAGGCCACACAGCTAGGTAATTATTAAGTGTTTGAGGCTGGATTTGAACTCAGCTACACCTGATTCCAGGGCCGGTACTCTATCCACTGTGCCACCTAGCTGCCCCCTGTGCTTTTATTTTAAATAAAGATAGAAGTACTTCCATATTAAATTATACCTCATTGTATGGGTAGCACTCTTTGGAGCTGTCTTCCAATTTATGCTTACAGATTAGTTCCTCTAAAGACAACTATCTAAAAAAAAGAAAAAAAAAAGACAACTATCTGTGCTTCAGAGTTCATAATTCTAAAAATATGATTCACAAACCCCCATGAATGTTTGCCTGTGACCTGTCAGCCAAAGGAGACAATTAGCTCAAAGCAAAAGTGTTTGACTTGGCTAGGCTAGTGGGCAGAATGAGCCTGTAAAGCACCCGTGCAGGCCTCATGGGGGTACCCACTTCTGTATAAGCCTCTCAGAGCCAGGGGGCTCAGGACCCCAAGGCTCCTCACCCATCCCCAGAACCAGCCTCTCTGCTACAGCCAAGGGCTCTCCCAACTTGGCTGCCTGGATGGTTTTGTTTCTGCCTGTTTTCATCTGCTGAAATCCTTGGCTAAATTATGGTCAATGAGCATTTACTATGAAGAAAGGAAAGTCCCATGGAGTCCCCATTCTGCTGGAGACTCCATACCAATGATTCCACACAGGAGAGGTTGAAGATCATCTCATAGGAAGTGTTGAGACTAGAGGGAACTGGGAAAGGCTTTAGCAGAAAGTCTAAAGAGCTTTGGAAGACAGGGTAGCTGGGAAGGATGGAACCTTCTGGGGAGGGGTACTGCCCATGAAGATGCTCAGAACCCAGAGACAGAAGCATATGCATGTTCCAACTGTAGGGGATTAGTCTGCATCTTTTGTGTGACCCAAAGACTTTCCTATTTAGTTCCTAAAATAGTCTCATTTTAGATATGGAAAAAACCATCTAATTTTATAGATGATAAAGATAAGAAAACTGAGATCTTAGCCTGTGTCATGGCACACTGGGGCCAGAGCCAGGCTGGGACCCCCACAATCTGGCTACCTCTGAGCCCATTCAGATTCACACCTACGAATGGCATTGACTCTTTTTTTTTCCTTCATATTCCAGTCAATCAGGAACTAACCCAAGATCAAATTTCAAACATGTAGCATTATCATAAGACAGTTTCCTGTTTCTTTGATTTACTTCCTTTCTTTTTAAAAGGACATTTGGATTGAATAGTAAGGTGTCAACTGGATTTGCTGCCTAGAGTCTACTTTCTTAGTTGAAATTTAATTCTAGATTTTGGGGTCAGCAGTTTTCAAAGTAAATAAAACTATAATCCTTTTAAAAATATTATATACAAAATAGCTAACTTTTGTATTTGTTAAAAGATGAGAACATTATTATTTTAGCTTTTGCCAAGTAAGATTACTTAAAGAAAAAAGTTTATCAAAAAGGATTACTGAAAAAGTAGATTTCTTGCAGCTGTCTGATCTATACCCCGAATCCTCGTGTTCGACTCAACCCAGTTCGCCCTCGGCCTTCTGGATCAGAATGCCCTTAGCAAGGAGCTTTCCACAGCTTTTTCAGGAAGCAATATTTTTCTTCAAAAAGCAGGTCACTCCACTGTTTTCCTCTTTCCTTCTCCTGTCTTATCTTTTGAGTTCAGGAAGTACTTTAAATTTACAGCCAGCTTTGAAGGCATGAAGCAAGTTCAGCCCCAGAAGTATTTCCTGTTATGGCATTAATCTAATTCCATGAAAGTAGAACTGATTTTTCATCTGTAAAGTAGATAAAGTGCCTGGAGCAGCAGACCATTACTCTGGGTTATCATGATAAAGAGGCTTAGTTTTGACACCAAAGTGTTTATCAGGCTAACCAGTGGAAGATTTCATCCTTTTTGTTGAAAGAGATATTAATGGATTATAATCTATCTTTGCTTCATAAAGACAGTTTTTGTTCATATTGAATATCAACAAATACAATATCCATTGTAAAATATAATGTTATAAATCAAGTAAACCTACCTGGGGGATTGTTGTATAATTTAATTCTCCCCAAAATGGTGAGACCAATTTTTATATTAAAATTGCTATGCTAATTTGGGATAATTATTATTAATTAGCTTCGGAAATATTCTTGGCTTTCGATGTTGGCATCTCCACATACCTAATGCTCTGGAAGCACTTGAGTCCAATTACCTATTTTCTCAAATACGTAAACACTATTATTCTATCATGCAGTAGAATTAATCCTGGCATGTCTATGTAATTATTTTATAGTCGGTTGGCTAGTGTCAGTCCGTCTTTAACCTAGTACCTTATAATAGCTCCAAGTTATTTTGTAATTTCCTGGAAGTTCAAAATGCTCCAGGAAACAAGGCATTGCTTCTATTTGCATAGTGGCATCCTTCCTATTCTAGAGTCAGGAATTCTGAATCTTTTTGGTTTCATAGACCCCTTTAGAAGTTTGGTGATGCTTAGTGACGTATCAGAGTCATGATCTTAGATGCATAAAGTCAAATATATAGCATTACAAAGGGAAAATTTATATGGAAACCCAGTTACCAAAAATGTTCAAAGAAAAATTACAGAATCCTAGTTTCACAAATTTTTGATGACACCTCCATCCACACAACTCAACCAAACCTTTTCTGACTTATTGCCACTTGAAAAGTAGGCACTAAATCCTTCACCATGCTTCTTCTTGAAGTTTTTCTGGTTTGGTAGGACATACCAGCACTTATATTCAATTGGCCTAGCCTTGCTGCTTCTTTACAGTAGTGTGACAAAATAGACATCAAAGAATGAGCTGTGCCCTCCACAGATTTGTTATTTAAGCTCAACTTAGTCCTCACCACTTCTAGGTCTCCTTCAGTGTTTCTCTTTCTTAATTCTATAGACTGTTCTCCACTCTCTTTCCTCTCCTCACTTGTTCCAGCACCTTCTCCCTCTTCTTTTCCTATTAATTATAAGATGGATTAGCTATCCCATGAACATTTCAAACCCAAGTTGCCCAAAGCAGAACTTCTCCCTGAAACTCACCCCACTTCTGTCTTGGTGTTCCCCTTGACTCTTCTATCTCCCTTTCTCCACCTTTCCAGGCATTTGCCAAAGCCTTTCATTTCTGTTTTTATACTGTGTCTCTCCATTCCCACAAGGCCTTCATCTCTGGTCCTTTCTTGCATCTTCCCACACTGTTTATCACTCTGCTGCCCTAGTCATCTTCCTTAGGTGCAAAACTGACTGTGGCACCTTCCTGCTCAATAAGCTCCAAGAAAATATAAAAACCTACAGGGAGCTTTTTTTCTTTTTCCTAGTTCCTGTCTCCGGAGCTTTCCTTAACCTGTCCCCAGGATCTAGAATGTTCTTCTCTCTCCGTTGTAATTCAGAATATTACTTTCAGGAATCAACTCATTCTACCTTTTCCATGAAGCCCTGAACCACTTAAGCCCTGTGCTTCTTCTAGTGGAGTCAGGTGAGCAATAGGGAGAGTGTTGGGTCTGGAGTCAGAAGGACCTGAGTTCAAGTTCAAGTTATGCCTCAGACACCTACTAGCTATGTGACCTGGCAGGTCACTTGATCCAGTTGCTCCTCTGTAAAAATGAACAGGAGAAGGGAATGGCAAAAACTTCCCTCCCACCAGCATCTCTGTCAACCAAGAAAACCCAAATGGGTCCATAAAGAGTCAGACATGACTGAAATGACTCAACAAAAACAATTTATTTGTAGGCATGGAGTTAGGAGGGCTCATCTTTCTGAGGTCAAGTCCAACCCTAAACACTGACAAGTTGTGTGACCCTGGGCAGGTCACTTCACCCTGCTTGCTTCAGTTTCCTCATCTGTAAAATAAGCTGGAGAAAGACATGGCCAACCCCGCCAACCCCCTGGAAGGATTCAGAAAACCCTAAAAGGAGTTGCAAAGAATTTGAAACAACTGTACTACAATAAAGTGCTGTTAGTGCCTCTGCTCCCAAATATAAAGTAGTTGCTTTGTATGTATTTTATAATTCATACTGTGTATAATTTTATTTATCTGTGCTGTCTCCTTACCTGTCTTATTTTCAGCAGCCAGCAAAGTTCTTGGTGTATAGTAGGTACTGAAGAACTGATGGAGTGATTGTAGAACCCAGGCTCACCTGCAGTAAGCTGCCATAATAAGACTTGCTGGCGATTTATTAAATTATTTCAAATATATTGACTATTTTTCTCATTAACAAATTATGTTTCATTTACATTACAGATAAATATTTTGGTTTTTTTGCTTTTTCAAGGCAATGGGGTTAAGTTACTTGCCCGAGGTCACACAGCTAGGTAATTATTAAGTGTCTGAGGTCAGATTTGAACTCAGGTACTCCTGACTCCAAGACCAGTGCTCTATCCACTGTGCCACCTAGCTGCCCCCATTACAGATAAATATTTAAGAAACATTGATGAGCCACATTTTGAGATACTTTGGTCTAGTACTTGTTTTGTTAATCTTTTTTGCATCATGGATTCCCTTTGGCAATTTTTTAGACCCTTTCTCAGGATGATATTTTTAAAGGCATAAAGGCATAAATGTTTAGAATAACAAAGGAAGCTAGTTACATGGAAATGGAGTTATTAATGTTTTTAAAGTTTTGAACTCTTGATCTAGCTGATGGACTATAGAATAGAAACCTGGGGATGTAGAATTAGTTCTGTCATTAGTTCACTACCTGGATAAGGCCTATTTTCCTTATCTAAAATTTCAAAAGACAAAAGCTGTATTCTCTGCTTTCTCTCTTATATTTTAAGATTTCTCAAGACTTGGGAATGGAGCAAAGCTAACTGGAGCTATAAATTATTTTTATTGTTAATCTAACTCTTATCTTATCTGTATATCAATATATCATTTAGTTCTGTCCATCGATCAAAATAATGTAATACCTAGCCAATCTCTGCAAAAATGCCCTAACAATAATAAAAGAAACTGAATAAGATACATTGCTCAACAAATTGATAAAATACATCAATTTGCCATCTTGAATTTCTCTGTGCTGCAGCTAGTCTCTCCAAGGTAATAGCAATGGAATGTTAGCTACTGAGATGGCTGCCAGTGACTCCTTTCTCTGAGAAATTGGCTCTTAAGAAGAGCCTTTCACTTGGTTAGTCTGACAGAGATAAACCCACAGAGGCCCAAGTCAAGAACAGACCTTCAATTCAAAGTGCTCAGTGGCTGGAAATGCTGTGAAAACATCAGGCCATCTAATTATTGTTGTGTGCTGTTTTATATTTCTTATTTTTCTGAAATATGTGATTAATTTGTATTTAACATCATAAGATCTATTGTTCAAATGTATCAATACTTAGAGAGTTGTGATTTTGTCTTTATGAGTAAACCACCTTCTATTGCACCTTGTAAACCCTATCTGCCAGTAGAAGGTCGTGGAGAATTGCTATGTAGCAGAATATTTCATTTTCTTCAGAGTAGCCTGATAATAATCCCTTTATCTTATACATACTGGTCAGTTCTTGGAACATTCATATGTAGTCCAACATCCAGAACATATTCTAATCCCTTCTAACTTGGTAGTGTTTACTCTGATGGCATATGTTTTAGTTTATTTTTTTCTCTTTTAATTTCAATTATATGCAAACATTGGTTTTAGTATTCATCCTTTTTACAAGCTTTTGATTTCCATTTTTTTCTTCCATCCTCTCTTCCCTCCTCCTTCCCCATGGCAGCAAACACACTGACATAGGTTGTACATTACAATCATGTTTCATATATTTCCATATTAATCATGTTGTGAAAGAATAATTAGAATATTAAGGGTGGGTGATGGGAAGCCTTGAAAAGGAGAGAAAAAAAACATGAAAGAAGTTTAAAAAGTGAACATAGTATGATTTGCTCTGCATTCTGAATCTACAGTTTTTTCTCTGGAAGTGGAAAGCCCTTTCCATTACAGGTCTCAAGATTGTCCTTGATTACTGGACTGCTTAGAGGAGTTGTGTCCATCATACTTGATCATCTTACATTGTGTACAGTGTTCTCCTAGGGTCTGCTCATTTCACTAAGCATCAGTTCATGCAAGTCTTTGCATATTTTTCCAAAGTCTGGCCACCTATGATTTCTTATAGAACTATATAATGTTGCATAACATTCATTTACCATAGTTTGTTCAACTATTCCCCAGTTGAGGGGCATCCCCTCAATCTCCAATTTTTTGACACTATAAAAAGAATTGCTCTGAATATTTTTGTACATGATGGTTCCATTGGTTTCATTTGTGCAAAAACTTTTTAATTTAATGTATTTGACATTATCCATTTTGCAATCTATTATGTTCTCTGTGGCTTCTTTGATAATAAATTTCTCTCCATTCCATAGATCTGACAAAATAGATTATTCCTTGTTTTCCTAATTGGCTTATAGTATCATGTTCCTATTTTGACCCAATCTTGGTATAGAGGGTGAGATGCAAGCCTATGCCTAGTTTTTGCTTTATACTATTTTCCATTTTTACCAGAAGTGTTTGTCAAATAGTGAATTCTATCCCAGAGGCTGATGTCATTGGGTTTATCAAACAGTAAACTACTATAGTCATTTACTACTGTTTCTTTTCTACTTGATCTATTCCACAGATCTACTCCTCTATTTCTTAGCCAGTAACCAAACAGTTTTGATCACTGCCACTTTATAATATAGTTTTAGGTCCCATATGGGTAGGCAACCTTCCTTTGTATTTTCCCACTAATTTCCTTGATATTCTTGACCTTTATTCCTCTATATAAATTTTGTTAACTATTTTTTCTAGCTCTATAAAATAATTTTTGGTAGTTTGACTGGTATATTCTTAAGAAAGCAGTGTCATGTCATGATGCAGCAGTAGATTAGGACTTAATGTGGGGTATGAGGAAAGTTGTTGAAATATAATACATGAACTGATTGTTGAAATATATCAATCAGTCTAGTATATAATAGCCCATGATAAAGTTAAAGTATAGTAGTAAGAGTAGTAACCTGAGCTATAGGTCTATCTTTCACAACTTCTTATAAGTAGTTTGACCTATATTGTATGGCCAATTTGATTTTCAAAAATAATTTATTATTTTAGTATAAAACTATTGAAAACCTTTTATACTAATTTTTCTTCTTTATATTTCATTGCTCTTCTTTAGGGATATTTTCTGATGTTCCTCAGAGTAAATATAATGATCTATAAGTTTTAAAGAGAAAAAACAACCAGAACAGATTTCCTTGGAGAGTAGGCCCCTCTTTCATGCAGCTAATCAAACAAAGATGAAGTAACTTCCTTGGCATCCCATTACTTTCCAGAATAGCCTTAATTCTTAGGATTCCCCCCCCTCCACTAGCAAGTTTAAGTTTGTCTGTTTGAAACTTCTATCCATTGCTGCCATTACATCTTTTGGGGCCAAGCAAAATGGTTGGCCTGCATCTGTCCATCTTTTTCCCAAGATCATCATGAAAGGCCTTGCTGAGTGGCGCACTCTAATCTCAAGCAGACTTATCTTGAGCAATCCCATGACCTACCAGTTTTGTAAGCCCTCTAGGGGTTTTTCTTGTTAAAAAATGCTCATTTAGATGTATACAATTATTTCAGTCAAAAAAGATTTTAAACACATTTGGGTTTTTTCCTACAAAAATATTCTCATTATTTGAGCAGATTTCCAGATACAAATCTCAACAGCTAAATGCACAGAGATGTTTTTGAAATCTCATTTTCTCTCCCTATCCTGGAATGAAGTTAAATGTATGCCATCCTTCAGAGAAAATCCCCTGCCCTTAACTTGGTGATTAAATAACATTGGCCATTAAATAACATTACAGGAGGCTAGCTAGTTCGCTGGATGGAGCACCAGTCCTGGAGTCAGGAGGACCTGAGTTCAAATGTGGCTTCAGACACTTGACACTAACTGTGTGACCTTGGTTAAGTCACTTAATCCTGATTGCCTTGCATCTAGGACCATCTCCACTCATCCTGATTCAAATCTGACCACTGAACTCAGATGGCTCTGGAGGAGAAAGTGAGACTGGTGCCTTAGCATATCACCACCCCCCCCCCCACACACACACACACTCATATTCAATTTATGTACTTGTCATGTATCATCTCCCATGATGTCACAATCTCCTTTGAGAATGAAGGACAAACATCATCAACTAGCTTTTTTTTAATCTATACTTAATTATGACAGTAACTCTCAGGTCTCTTCAGATTTAACTTAAAGAAATTTCATGTTTTTAACTAAGTAGTTATGACTGAATCATTATCATTCAATTTACTCAACTCTTAACTATATAAAAAGGGATTTTTAGTAGCCTTATTAATGATCCAATTTATATTGCTATTCACTTACAACCACGAACCTATTTATAGTATTACAATTCTACCTAACTTTTTTCTTTTTGTGCAAAGGGAACTAGGTGCTAAGGGAAGCAACTCAAACTGTGGGACTTCCCTTATTGAAGTTGTTTTTGCTTGAAGGACAGGACCTTGAAGATAAGATTATAGCCACAGTTAGTTCCCTTAGTGGTTCTGACCCTAATCTAATGTTTGAGGAATTTTTGATTCAACTCGTTTTCATTATTAATAAATATCAATAGATATAGATAAGACTGACCAGTTTGACCTTCAAAATAGAATTATGTATAAGTGATTATTTATTAAGTGCACCACTGAGGGAAGATGCCAAATGTAAATGCTTCCTTCATCCTTTAAATAGTTAATAAATTGCAGGTGAAATAATGTAAGCAAAATAATAAATATCAATCTTATTCTGTTCATTTCATTTTGAATTTTGTATTACATACAAATTTTGTTTCATTTGATTATTTTGTTACTCTAATATTCTTTGACACAAAGATTAGATTGCCCAAGGCCACAGAGCTAGGTAATTATTAAGTGTCTGAGACTGGATTTGAACCCAGGTACTCCTGACACCAGGGCCGGTGCTTTATCCACTGCACCACCTAGCCACCCCCAAATTACACTTTTAGAGAGATTCCTAAGTGACATGCTGAGACTCAAAAAGACAGTCTGTCTCAGAGACAGGACTTGAACTGGTGGCTCTCTTTTCATCATAGTGGGCTGCCCCATTGCTGCAGGAGGTTTCCACTTGGTTTATCCCAGTCTGCCTTTGTCAAGATTTGTCAGGCATTAAACTAAAGTCCCCATCCTTAGTTTCTTTGCCTAGATTACAGGATTATAAAATATTGGACCTGGACTGGATGGTTTAATTCAGTCCTCAGCTTTATAGGATAAAGAAACTGAGGCACAAGGAAATTAAGCAATTTATCCAAGAATCACAGAGGTAGAATTAATCTTTATAAGAAGTTCTTAACTAGATTTCTATGAACTTTAAAAAAAATTTGTAATTGTATTTCCATATAATTTTTTCCTCTGTAATCCTATGTATCTTCTTTTATGCATAGTAAAACATTATTATGAGAAGAGGCCAACAGACTCCATCATGCTTTACAAGAAAAAAGTAAAAAAAAAAAAAACCCTGGTCTGACTATGTAATTAGAATATTATTTTTCTCCAGAGTGTTATTGGTACTGCTTGTTTCTTTCATCATACTCATTTCATGAAATCATCCCTCTTTTCCCCATTAAACTTTTACTGGTAACAATGAAAAATTCTCAACATTAACTCATAAAACATCCATGTCTGAACAATATATTCTATATTTTGTTCTATAATCTGCCTTTCTACCTCTAGAAAAGAAATGTGTTTCGTCATTTCTTTTCGGGGGGCCAAGATGAGACATTGCAATTTACGATTATTCCTGAACTCTAGAATTATTGATAACCCTTGCCGTGCTTTTGACTCCAACTTACTAGGCAGCCCTGGGCAAGTCACTTAGCTACCTTCTGCCTCTATTTCTTTATGTCATAAATTAAGTATTGGATTCAGTGATCCATTGAAGTCCTAAGATTATAATTTTACTGACCAAGCAAAGAAACTAAGGGCAGGAATTTTATTCTTATCGCACAAACCCTAATAGGGTTATACCAATTTGAACTCGAGAAGAAATTGTAATTTTTTTGTTCAAAAACTCATTGAAAGTCCAAGGGCAGATGGTTCCACAGTTTGAACCCAATTATATTCTTTCCTAAGGTTTCAACTCTAGCTTCCTTCCCATACTGACTGGTTAGTGGAGATCATAAAGACTATTTATAAAATGGGAAAAACTGAAATTTTAAGTTAGTCCATTCCAATAAAAATAACAAATTTTTCTTTCACTCATCAGGTTACCATAGGTTCTCCAAGAGGATACAATGATAAACACAACACAACTCCCAAACCCTTAATCCCCTTTGACTCCTGTCATTTCCCTTCTCCCACATCTAAGCAGTTGTCAAGTGCTGTAAAAGCTCCCTTAATATCTTCTGTTTGGTTCTCACTTTGTAGCTCAGGACTTCTTTACCTCTATCTAATCCAGATGATTTCATTGGGGGCTCCCCCTTCCCTTCCCTTCTCTTTTTCCTTTTTCTTTGATTTCCTTAGGATATACAACTAATATTCTGGAGTTGAAGTTTAAGCACAGTTTAGCAACTTTGGGGGCATTGTCCCAAATTGATTTCCAAAAGGCTGGGTCAATTCATTGCTTTGGTGACAATACATTAATGGCCTATTTTCCCTTAATTTTGCCAGCATTCCTTTTTTATTCGGTTTGCCTATCTGATAAGTGTAAGGTGGAACCTTTGAATTTGCTTTAATTTGCATTTCTTTAATTATTAGTGCAGTTTTTTTTTAATCTGGCTATTGATAGTTTGAATTTTCTCCTTAGAAAACTGCCAGTGCATATCTTTTGATCTCTTATCAATTGGGAAATATTCCTCCAATCTACCTTCCTTCTGTCTTCCTTTTCACCATTTCATATCCCTTTAGACCTGCACTCACTTTAAGAATGACATCTTTTCTAAGTTCTTCACAATTACTTCTATCTGAGGAACATCAGCTGTCAGTTCAACTTATATAAACCCTTCACAGCCTTTGATAGTTGCATATGTTTACTTATGTGATTTTGAAGATGCTTGTGTGTGAGGGTTGGTGGTAGGCAGGAGAGCACATTCTCCTTCATTCTCCATTTTAAACTTCTTAGAAAACCAGGACTTCTTTCTTTATAACTTCCCAGGGCCCTAAATGGGACTTTGTACATAGGAAGTGCAGAACAAATTTTGACTAGCTAATGAATAAATCTATTCTTAGTTCTTTCATCCAAACAAAGCCAATGGTTTGAAGTTGAAGTTCAGTCTGTGAATAAATATTGGATACAATGCAAGCACAGATGAGTAAACTGTGATAATAAGAGGTATTCATACTGTAATTTCTAAAAAAATAAAATTAAGTAAGTTAATGGAGATACTCAATTCACAATAGCTGTATACTGTACCATGATGTGGTCATGATGATACAGAATTCAGAATTGTAAATGGATAATACTACAATTGCCGCCTGGTTTATCCCATGCCTTTAAAAGAATCATTTTTAACCTTCTTGGTAGATCATTCAGATTTTGCTTGAATATTTCCACAACTAAGGAAGTCAGCCAGTACTTCTAGAGACATCCATACCTTATACTTTTGTATAGCCCTAATTGTTGGAAAGTTTTTTCTGACATCAAGCCTAAATTTTCCTCTTTGCTACTGTCATGTACAGCAGCTAATTCAACCTTTTGGAGCAAAAAAAAAAAACAAAAACAAAAACTAGTCTAACCTCTTCCACCCCAGATCATGTCCAGAGTTTTCCTCCTAGCTCCTTCCACTGATTTCTCATATGACATAACTTAAGTATGCCCTCCATGCTGGGTCCCCTCTGGATCCACTTCAGCCTGTCATTGTCCGTCAGAAAATGTCTTTCCTGGAACTGAGAATAATGCTCCAAATATGTTCTGATTGACAGAGTATAGAGTGCCTGCCACCTCCTTACATCTGGAGGTGTGCCGATCAGTGAAGCGCAAAGATTATTATTACCTCTTGTTTTAAAGATTTTTGCAGAGTAATACTATCGACTCTCCTGATTAGTTTCTGAATTTAAGTAGGGGAGATAGGAACCCTCACACCCAGCATAGAGAGTAAAATTCAAATGTTATTCTTTACTTCACTTACGGTAAAATGTTCTCTTTCATGATTAATAAGAAAAGCACACAAGCTCTAAAGTCCATTGTTTGAGTCATAAGAAAGAAGCTGGCTTTCCTGTCATTTTTAATTTGTGGAGATCTCTCTAACTGAAGCTCTCCCACTTCGTCAGTACCAAAACTTCTCTTCTTTGACAATATCCTTCATTGTACTAGGCATCATAATACCTCCTCTGTCGTAGAAGCCAGAGCAATTTAATATGCAAGATAAAGTTTCTTTATTTTTATCCTACTAGGTACAAATATTTGTTTGGGGATTAGAGGTTTTTAAAATAAATAGTTCGGAGACAATGAGTGCACCATCTTATTATCTTGTTAACTTATCTTTAGGTTAGTGGTATGTTAATGCATAAAAATTGCTTTATTTCTCAGTGTGTTTCTATTTCTGATTAATCATGAGAAAAATTGTCAAAAAATATCTGAATTTTCCTTAGACTTTTTATAAGAAGATAATAGGAATGCTGTATTAGGTGTCAGAGAAACCTGGATTCAAATGCTGACCATCCTGTTTATTACTTTGAATCTTAATCATCTCATTTTTATTCAAATTACAAATCTTTGATTTTTTAAGATGAGAAAATGGATTGAACAACCCCTAAGGTAGCTTTCATTCAAGTTCTGTGATCATTAAGTTATGCCACTACAGGTGTCACATCTAAACCTTAAATTTTGCTCCTTACTTATTTTATTCATACTAAGTTTTAGATATATGTATGGTGCTGACCATTTGGCAGTGTTGCTCAATAATTATCCTGTTAATGATTATATTATAGAGAGTATAAGTGGAGAGACCACAGTGATTATTTTTCTATGGTTATTACAAAAATGGAACCAGCTTTATTTATTTGAGTCATTATCATTGGTTGTAAATTTAGATAACCTGATTAAAATAAAACAGCATTTTTTTCCCAATTCTTCCTGGAAAGACAATAAAAATAGTATTCCCATTGGACCCATTTTCTAGTTATACTTTTTTCCTTAGAAACAAGTGGTTTTAATCAGATGATTATGGTGGTCATAGAAGATACTAATGGTGAAAGATGAGCATCATTTCTGAAATGTGACTTAGAAAATTAGAAGCTCTGGGGGGTGGGGAGAGGGAAGTAAGATTAGGGGAAAAATTGTAAAACTCTAAAAATCTTTAAAAAATAAAATCATGAAACTTACATGTAACACACATGACAATGAAATGAGGAAATAGTATATCTGTTTTGCTATTTGTGTTTAAAATTATAAAACTTATATGTAACATTTAAAAAAGGATAATTAGCATTACCCTTGCTGGACCATCTTCTTTCCTGCCTCAACAAGCAAAATATGCTTGGGGATTAACAAAACAATCTGTTATTGCAAAAAAAAAGAGAATTTAGAAGCTCTTTCCTTTTGAAGGCAATATTTAGTTTTGTGGCTCATGTTTGTCCAATAGTCTACCAACTCCCCACTCCCCACAAAAAGGGAGGTAATAGATAGCATGGCTAGCAAGGTACTTATTTGAGGTTTCCATTCCAACTGTCAAAGCTTCATTTTGGGAATGTTTAGCATAAGTAGGTGTTGTGCATTCTCCTTCCAGTGACAAAATGTGAGTGCTGAGAACAAACCACCCAGGATTGGTGGCAGAGCAGGGGGAAGAGGGAACCAATATTGTTGTTGATTTTTGTCTTACTGGCAGTATTCCTCTTTCTTTAATATTACACAGTACACTGACCATAACTTTTTTCATGATGTTTGACATTTGAGAATATTTGAGGCTTAAGCAAACTAATTCACAATCAGTATGTTAAGTTTGAAATGTTTCTGTTCTCTGTTTGGGTTGCATAGAGCAGAACAGCTGAAATGAATTGCTAAGAATATGGATATTCCATCCACTAGAAAATTTAGCTACATATAATTAGGCATGATTGAGAAAGCTCTCCTCTTATCTTGAACAAATATTGCCAATTATTTCAGTCAATTTTCACCCACAAATATTATTTCAGATCACAAGTAAACTTGGGATAGTAAATGGATTCTTTTCAAATTAGAATTAGACCTTTTTTGTTTGGAGGTTTTTTTTTTTTTTAGCATACTATTTCTCTGGTGAGGAAAGCAGTCTTTCATTTTGTCCTTTACAACTCTTTTCTAACCTCTCGCTAGGATAAAGCTGAATTAAGTCTAAAAACTTACTTTTGCCACAAAACTGATGAATTTTACTTTTTTGTGGGGGGCAACACATAATTTCTGATTGAGCACCCTCAATATGAATTGCAAATAAGGGAAACTGAAGGGAAGAAAATTATGTTAGATATGGCTTTGTATATGTGTGTGTATGAACATAGTAATTTAAATACAGAGCAGACAAGAAAATTACATTTCAGCATTATTTTAGTACTAAAATCAATTGTTTCAAACTTTGCAAATGTTCAAATAGAATACTTATTTTGTTAGAGAAATAATAATACTTCCATTTATTCTATTGTTATTTTTAAAGGTGATCATTTGTGACAAATTTACAAGTATAGGACTGATTCTGACCTTTCTGATTTTTTATGTATAACCCCAATGAGTTTTATTACTCAAAATTCATTGTGACTCTAATAGCACCTTTTGTGAACTAGTAAAATTTTCATATTTTTCCATCTACTGAATTTTAATTTTTTAATATTCTCTTCTGCTTCTTGTTCTTTATATTAGCCAAAGGAAGTCAGAGTAAAATGGCCTTGGCCCCTCAATGGGAAAAATTATAGGTTGTGCATTAGAATACTGTCAATAATAACTTGTATTTTCATAGACCTTATTTTACAAAAAACAAAGAACTTGAACATGAATTGGAAGACAGGGCCTGATTTATTTCATTGCCCTTTCATGTTGTGATCATCTTAGCTCCTGACCATTTCCTCTAGATAGAATTTATCCAGGTGCTCTGCTGTGGGGAAATAAGCATTCTTTACATCTTGAATTCAGGCAAACCCACAGAAGTCCATTCCAGAAACAGTGTTTGAAATGCTCTCTTATTAAAGGTCAAGAAGGTATTATGATTTAAGTACAAATAGTTGTATCTTCAGGATGCATTACAGAACTCTTTAGGGGAATAACAACAGCTACTAATGAATAGCTAATTCAGTCAGAGTTAAAAACAAAGATGCATTTCTGTAAGTCTAAGGACATGCATCCCATCTCCTTGACAACGTCTCTAATTACCTCAGCTTGGACCGATCAATATTTGATCTTTTTCCCACCATGCAAACATGTCACTTTAACTCTGTCCCTTTTCTCTTGCTTTTGGATAATTTGCAGCCAAGTGAGAATGGTCCATTCTGTTTGTTCTCCCTGGCTAGAGGCCAAGGGTTCTCTCACTAGTATAATGCAGTTCATTGATGTGAATTTGTTGATCTCCTGGGTAGTTTTTCACAAATTTAAGGCAATTAAAAGCTTTTATTCAGCATTGCACTTGATGTTATTAGTAGGCTTTCAGTAATTTTGCTTTTAAAAATTACTTCATCATTTTATGATCAATTTTCTCCTGGCTGTAAAATTTTAGAAGAAAGAATTGAAATAACCATTTTGTTTAGTGGGTTTTATAAAAGATCTAACAACTTATAAACTTGTAATTTAATAACTCTTAATATTTTAATTAGTATAATTATTTTTAAGAGACTAATGAAATTTTTGGTTATGTTTTATAAGAGCTGGGATGTTTTAAGCCTCTGGACATACATGATAGAAATAGTAATGAATCCTAAGAACAATGGTGAGAATCTTATATGAAAGAAATTCAGTAATTGCCCCCCCAAAATCTTAACAGAGCATACATTAAAACATTTTGTTCTATGTTAAAAGGCTTCCTTTCTAGCTTATAGGAGAATCCTGACTATGAGTAATTTGTCTTGAACCCATCTTGAAAATTTCTCTCAAGAATGTGTTTAACATGAGATTATAAATAATCTGGATTTCCTCATTGTTTTAGTGATTGAAAGATTTCATTAAGACTATGGTAGTTTCCACATTGGTATAGCATTATTTGTACCAAAAAACTGCTCAGACCAATGGGAAACAATGTGACAAAGGATTTTAAATACTGAAAAGTCAAGAGATTTCTGAGCCTTAGCTCAAGTCCTCCTTAATTTAATATTTAAAGCATTCTTTCATTTATAAACATTAATAAAGACTATGCCCTGAGGGAGCCTATAATCTAATAATATGATTGATGACCTATATCTAAGGGAGCAAAAAGATAAGTGTCTTAAAGCCAGAACACAAAATTGCAGTTAAAATTCAGAGTAGCGTTTGCTTCCTTCTTTCAGCTGGGAGGGAGAAGGGTTGGGTTTTCCTCACAAGAGCTACCATTTCAATCTGGGCCTTGAAGAAAGAAAAAAAAATGGATCAATTCCCTGAGGGAATGACTTTCCCAAGGCTCCATCATAGAGATCCTTGACTATTAGAAGGCCATGTGAAATTCACCCTGTGAGAGTTTATCATCCTTCCCTGTCTCTAACACAAGCCCCTGTCCACACTGTTTCTGAGGTGACCCTGTCCTCTTCACAGTCACTGAGGCCTCCACATGTGAGTCCTCCTTTTCTCTCCAGTCCTTCTTTTATCAGATCTAATCAGTTCTCCTCCACAAAATGTTTCCCAACTCTTTCCTTCTAAATAGTCACATCACTATGGCTCTAGCTCAGGCCAATCACAATTTCTTGCCTAGGTTTTTTTTTTAATAACCTCCTAAATGATCTGGATACTGCCATCTGTTCCCTCTTACAGCCACCCTTCAGGTCCTAATGCATCGAACTGAGTATGTTGTTTCTTTATTTTAAAACACAAAACAAACAGTATTGGTAGTGCCCCACAGCTTAGATGTTGAAATGCACGTTCTTTAGCCTGCCATTTCAAGCTTTCTGCAACCTGAGTCCAACCTGCTCTCCCAGGGATCTTTCACAGAAACACCCCCACCCCCCATCATGCTCTTACCCTTCTAGTGAAACTGCATTTTACCCATCATTCTCTCCACTACACCTGAGATCTTTCCACTCCAGTGCCAGCCTGCACCATAAGGAGAGAAACCTTCTTCATCCATTATCCCCAATGCCAATGAAATCCCAGACCTCATCTCTTTCTTTACCCCTGTTTGATCCTTATCACAGTCTGTCAAATTGTCTTCATTTTTCAGATGAGGAAACTGAGACTCGAAGAGATCAGTAGTTTATTTGCCTTCCATAATATAATTTTTAAATTTCTGAAAAGGGATTTAAATCTGGCAGGACAGATCTCTATGATTTTATTGATTTTATTTATACCTTCCCATTCTCTCTCAGTCAATAGTTTGTAAGTTCCTTTAGGTAAGCTGTGATGACTTTTTTATCATTCTGTTCATAGTACCTGGTGCCTAATAGCCACTTCTTAGATATTTGTTTACCTTCCTTTTGAAAATATGATTCATTCTTAATTAAATTAATATTTTAGAAAAATATTTGGATCTTTTCTAATGGAAACTAATAAGTGAAAATTAGTTAAAATTAGATTTTACTCTCTGGCTTTTTATTATGTAATGATTAGGCCCACCGAATAAAATTATAGTCTAATGTAACCTATTTATTTTGAAGATAGAATTTTACCAAAGCCTTTAGCATATTAGTAGCACAATTGATCAGCCATGGCAAATTAAAAATGTAAAAATGTAAAAAATTCTTTTGCCCTCAAATAATCCTTCAGGAAGCATTTGTAATTTCATCCTTATTTGTACCATTCTTCAAGTCCTATGCCAGTCTGTGCTTCAGTTTGACTAAACAAGAAGTTTGGTTGCTTTAGTAGAAATGAAGAAACCTTCATCAAGAAGTGACCATTCTATCTTAGCATTTGCAATGAAGTTAAAGAAGAAACTGAACCTCATCTGCCTTTTCCCTAGATTATGGGAGGATAGGTGTCAAAGCATTTCAACTACTCTGTAAGGGGTGCTTTTAACATTTTTCTTTTTCATAGAAACTTTGGCCAAAGTAATAAAGCCACTTATCCCTTCTCAGAAAAATATATTTTAAGTGCATAAAATAAAGTCCTTAGGATTACAAAGGAATCAAATTGTACAGAAATCATTGACTATCTCTATTTTTGAACTTTGACCATCCCTTAAAATCTACCTATGAACTCCAGTTTGAGCATCTGCTCTATGTGAACAGGTTCACCCAATCAATTCAGTTCAATTCAATTTGAATTTTTTTAGAGATCAACTATTTTTGTAGGAACACAAAAGGAAGAAGAAAAAGACCCCGCCTTGTGGAGCTTATCTTCAGTGAAATAATTGAAAATAGCCAAAAGCATTTTTAATCAAAATTTTGAGGAGGAACCCAATTTGCTGAGGGTATCAGAAGCATCTTGGTGGTGACTGAGGAAATAGAGGGATCTTAGCATGGGAAGGGAGGAGAGAGTATCTTCTGAACTTGAGGTAACCCCTGAGCTGGTACACCCTGGTAAGTGATGATGGACTACCTCCTTTAGGCAGCCCCAAGCGTGGCAGCAAGATGGACAGGAGCAACCTGTGCCAGGCCCTGTGCTAGGTCCTTTACAAAGATCTCATTTGATCCACACAACAATCCAAGGGGGGATGGGGGTGCCATTATTATCCCCATTTTACAGATGGAGAAACTGAGGCAAGCTAATTAAATGACTTGCCCAGGGTCACACTGCTCGAAAGCATCTGAAGCTTAGCACAATTCCCATCTGTATAGTAATAGGTTCTGTCCAAAAGCTTTTCTCCTTTCTCTTCTTCTCTCCCCTACATTTGGGCATCTTGTCTCTTCTGCTCAAATGAAAGCTTCTTGAGTAAGGACTGTTTGCTTTTTGTCTTCTATCTCCATGCTCACTACAGAGGCAGAGCCCCACATCAAAGTTGTTTAATAAACACTTGTTACTTGATTCATTGATAGGATCATAGGAACATCTGTTCGGAGCTGGGCACCATCATTTTTCATTCCCCAGTGAGGGAAAGGGATCTACCCAGCGTTGTCCATGGTCACCACCAGTCTAGAGGAGACAAACTTCCTACACTTTTTCTGATCAGTCATGACTTTTCCCTACCTAGATTATCAGACCATCTTAAGAGGGCCTCAGATTTGTCAGTAGTTAGCTAGGGCTTCAGATAGGTAGGGAGATAGGTAGGGAATGGATGCCCTTGGGCATAGTGGGCAGCATGATGGCATGATAGACAGCTGGATAGAGATCAGAAGATCTGGCTTCTTCAGCACATCTCAGGTCACAGCCCTTCTCGGATTATCAGTCTCTTTGTAAAATGCCAACAGCAACTGCAACTATACAGAAGCTATCTTCTAGGGTTGTTTGGGAGAAAATGCTTTATGAATCTTAAAGTACTTCATACCTTTTGAGTGATTGTCAGGCTCTGAACTATAGAATTGTTTCTGATCTTTTTGTATTAATTTTAAGCTTAGAAGAATCCTGCCAATATTCTCTCCCTTACTCTGTTCATCTCTTAGTGCACTATGATGAAAGAACCCTCTTCCCAGCTGCTCAAAGACCACAACTCTTCTTATTATGGACGCCAAAGGTACCAAAAGGTGTCCTTCTATATGCTATGGAAAGACTGATCTTGTCAAGAAAAAACAAAAACCCAAAACATAATTAGCTTTATTTTTCCTTTATTTCTGCAGTTTGTTTTATCTAATGTTCTTTTTAATTCTGATGGTCTGCAAAATCATTGGAGATACTATTCTGTTTGTTCTCATGCTTGCTTTTCCAAAGAAGCTAGTTTTTTAGATGCCTTCAATTAATTCATGTTGTTCTTCCCAACATCCCCATGCTTCCCCAATAGACCAAGAGTTTATTAGCAGAAAACAGTTAAGCAAAACTACCTAATAGAATGATTGCCTGTTTGCATTGAGTAAATGCTTGTTGATTGATTGATTGATTGATTGATTGTGACTGATAATGATACCTGCCCCTCTTCTCATAGGACCAGACTGTTGTCATTTCATGAGTGTAATTGGGCTCTCTGAATGCATCTTTCCTTTCCCTAAGCCATCCTTTACATACCTGCCAGGTGAACACTTTAGGTGGGTGAGATGTACCTCCTCACTCCTTTACTTAAGAAACTTCATTGACTCCCTTTTGTTTTTAGGAGAAAATTCCAAGCATCCATTTAACAATTATCTTTCCAAAAAAGGACTCTGGTTTCTGTTTCCAGGTTGCTCATGGTATCCCCTGGCTCTCATTCTAATATTATAAATACATTTGCCCTAATCTCCCATTTGCCTTTGTATAGATCGTCCACCACACCTGGAATGCTCTCACTTCTTGCCTTAATTTTTAGGAACCCTTAATAGTGATTCTTCAGGACTCAACTCAAGAGCCACTTATGCCAGGAATCCTTTGCTGGTTCTCTTCATTGCTAGTGACCTTCCACTGAAATCTCTGGAATATTTACTATACATCCTTTAGAAGGTTGATGTAATGTCTAGAAACTCACCCTTTGAACAGGAAGACCTGAGTTCAAGTGCTGCCTCTTGCCCATATCGGTGGCGTGATCCTGAGTTCGTCTTCTCACTAAACCTTTCAGAGCAGTAATGTGCATTTGGAGAGTTTCCAGAATCTAGGAGCTTTTTATACTGAGAGCAGGGACTGTCTTGTCTTTTGGCTCTTTTTGAATCCTCAGCACTTAGCCCAAGTCCTGGAAGGAGGAACGAGATAAATGGGTGTGGATTTATTGACAGCATTTTTTAAAAACTGAAAACCAGTGAACTCAGAAATTGGAGTTCCCTTTTATTGGTATCTTTTTTAAACAGGGTAAGAAATGAAGTGATTCCTATTCTTGAGCAGGGATTGTTTTCTAACCTTTTTGAACTGCAGCTCCACGAAGGCAAAGACCTCGGCTCCCCTCCCTGCTCCCACTTCTTATAGCGCCGGTAGCGCCGGGCTCCTACAAACATCCTCCTCTGCAAAACCACCCCCAGACAGGCTCTTTTCAGAATAGCACATGATGTGAATGTCACCGTAATGTGGCACTCTCATTCCTTGCATACAAACAGTGTCAGAAAACATTTAAAATAAAACTGTAATGATTAGTCCCAGTAGCCTCCATTTTACTGAGACTTCCTTTGTCAGAAATTATGTCATCACAATGGACTTCTAGTCAGGAAGTTCTGTCTAGCAGATGAATGAACGAGGAGGACTGAGTTTGGAATGAAAGGCACCATTGTAATGGGGAAATGCTGCTGATGGGGGGATGCCAATTTTCTGTCTTAAAACTTACAGGGCATCTTCTGTGTATAAAGCTAGGAATAATTGCTTAGAGTAAACCAGAAACTTGAGAAAATAGCAATAGAAAATGACACTTCTCTTTAATATTGCCATTGAAGCCCCAGCTTCCCTTGTTCAGCTGCTGGACAGTATTTCTTTGTCTCTGAAGATGCTTGCAGCTAACCAAGGGGATGACTTCCTGTTATTCATTTCCCATTTGTCATCTTATCTGCACATAGAGGCTTTTCTTTTGGCTTCTTACCTTCATAATGTACATGACTTAAAAACAGAACATTCATGGCAATGTCAGAACATGATGTTTCTGTTCTTTATTTTGCCAAAGCATTCTTTGGGAAGGCCAGATGAGGCTATAAATAGTTATTTTGATTAAGTTGAAACAAATTTGTTAGTTGAATAAAGGAGGAAGTGTGGCCTTGTGCTACCAGAGTAGGAGTCATGAGATATTGGAGATGTCATTTAACTGAAGAAAGTGTGTTGGATTTAGAGCCAGAAGCCGGGGGTTCGAATGCCAGCCCTGCCACTTAACTACCTGTATGTCCTTGGTCAAGTCCATTCCTTCAGCTCACCTTCAGTTTTCCCTTCAATAAAAATATTGGATTGAACTAGATGATCTCTAAAGATCCTTCCACTTTGTTCTAATTTGAAGATGCTCTTTCCTTCTTCTGTAATATATGCTTTTGTTATATTTGTGATAACTCTTACCATACATATTATATATACAGGTTTGTGGGTTTGGGGTTTTTTTTAACATAGTCATTATTCAATAAATGTGTCTTGATGAAAAGTTTGTCTGTTTGAGAGATTATTCTCTTTCTTTTTAGAGCTTAAAATGAATGATGTATTCAGTAGGCATATATCATAACAAATTATCTCATTTGGATGTGTCATTCTTATTGAAAAAATGAGTAAAAACATTTTGCCAGAAATCCTTCATGTTGCTAGAAACCTTAATTTCCTGACACCATAAAATATCTCCGTATCATATCTAAGATTGTGTGCATAATGATTACATCATTTTCAGGCACCTTATTAGAGTTTGTTAATTGATAAATGGGAATTTAAAGTGGAAAATGAAATTAGCCTGTTGCCTAAAATACCTTGACATAGTTTTTATTACAGGTTGCATATGGTATCTGTTAGAAATTTGAGCCTATGTTGGTTGTTGAATTATTGTGTGGATTAACTGCAGCATTTGAAAGTTCTCAACTTTAAAAGCATGTGTCTGTTTTAAATCTTACATAAATTCCTTACAGTTTTTCAGAAGAGTCTGTAACCTTAATCCAGACTTTTTTTTTTCTTTTGCTTATGCTTTCTTCCTTTCTTTTTAACACTAGAACTCTGAGCTAGCAGCAGGAACAAATCTAAAGCATTGCTTTGAATAGTTTCGTAATGTCATTAAAAGATTTTCTTAATTGGGTAAAATTTCTATCTCTAATTTTTCAACCATGTTACAGAACAGTATTGGGAGGGGAAATTTGATCACTTGAAAGAACACATGAAAAGTTCTTCAGGGAATTAAATGGTAAAACTGTTTTCCCAGTGTTCCCAGGAAAAATAAAAAATGTTGTAAAATGCATGGTTCTTAAAAGTACATTTTAAGTTTTTGTTTTAAGAGCTTTCTAAAACTCTATGGATTTATCCCAGTAAGAAAAATTATGGACTGTGTGTTCTCTCCTAGGACCACTAAAGTTTCCAAGAGGAAGTTCAATCTGTAATATATCTTTCATATGTTATTTTAATAAAAAGCCAACTAGTTTTGGTGTTTCACTAACTAGAGCCCTATTGTTTGGTCACATTTCTTTATATTACAGACTCTAAATTAGAAAAATAGGAGACTGCTACTTCCAGGTAATTCCTTTAAGAAAAAGTCATCTAAGAAATCAATACTAAAAGTTAGGGGATTTTTTAAGCAAATAGAAAAATATTAATATATGTATAAGATCCAAATCAGCCATATGAAAAAAATTTTCTAAGAAAAAAAAATCTCTAAAAATGATTTTTGAGACATAAAAGCAATATTATTTTGTGATGTATTAAGACACAGATTTATATTCCTCCTGATGACTTATAGAGCTTACAAATGATTCTTTCTCAAAGAAAAGAAATCCTGCATATAATCATTAACCATCAAAGATATTAAAGGTAGTGAATGTAAAAGAAATTCAATATATTCAGCTCCTTTCTCCCCCCCCATCCCTTTTTCCTTGACATCTTGGTTTAAAGAAGAGTTTACCGTGGATTTTTTAGGTAGATACATATCTTCTCTTTGCTACTTGGACAGACCTATTATTGTGTTGGTATAGGAAATCTCTCCAGTGGTATAGATTGCTGCCAACCAACGCTTAACCTGGGCAACTCAGCCATAAATGCTCCTCTGGGGTCCACCCAGTTTGCTCAGTGTCTTCATTTAGAACTCCTAATGTTGTATGGATACCAGTGAATATTGTATGGATACCAGTGGGACATGCTAGCTATCCATCAGATGCCCTTTGCTAGGCAATGGGGTTAAGTGGCTTGCCCAAGGCCACACAGCTAGGTAATTATTAAGTGTCTGAGGCCGGATTTGAACCCAGGTACTCCTGACTCCAGGGCCAGTGCTTTATCCACTGTGCCACCTAGCCGCCCCAACTATATACTTCTAAAAGATTATTCATGGCACTTTGTTTCTGTGTTTATAAGACACAACTTAATTTTAGGGCCCAAAATTTGAAAAAAAAAAGTTATTACATAAAGTTATTGAACTCAAGTTTTATTTATCATGAAATTCAAAGGCCTTCTGCTCCTAGGTTTCAGGCCTGTTTTGTGTGGGTCTGGTGCATAGACACATGCTTAATCCATTCTGTTTCATGAACCTGAAGCACCCATTGTGACCTCCTTGGAAATCAGTCACTTCTTTTTCCTCAGCAGTTCTTCTTGCCTCTTGCTGAACTTCTTTGTGGAATTCCAGTGGCCCTTTGCTCTTCAGTTCATCTCTTCACTTCCTTCTGTAACTCCAACCATTTCTCTGACTTGCCTCTCATGGCCTTCTGCCCGGGCATTTTCAGTAGGTTTTCTTCCTGTAGACAGTCTCAGACTGTTTTCTCAGTTGGAGGAGGACCAGAATGACATTCAGCAGCATGATTTCCATTCACTTTTGCAAACTGTATTTTTTTTTTTAGGTTTTTGCAAGGCAAATGGGGTTAAGTGGCTTGCCCAAGGCTACACAGCTAGGTAATTATTAAGTTTCTGAGACCGGATTTGAACCCAGGTACTACTGACTCCAAGGCCAGTGCTTTATCCACTACGCCACCTAGCTGCCCCCAAACTGTATTATTTTGAACTTGAATACAGCATTGTGTGAAAAATTTTTCTGAGCCATTTCTGGACAGAACATGGCAAAACATAATCTAATATATTGGTAACAAATGTGAAACAATGAGCACAAAGACAGCAAACAGGAAATACAGGTAAAAAACTTTCCACTGTATAAAACGTTCCCAGTTTCTAGACCTCAAATTTTTCCCAAAAAGGTGCATCTTACACATGGGGAAATTCGATAAACCTCAAGGTCATTAAAAACATAACAAAGCTTCCCAAATATTGTGCAACTCATCCTCTTTCTTCTGTTAATTTTGGGCCCGTGTTCTATAGTATCTATTCAGGATTTTTGTACCCAATGGACTAGCTCTTTGGATTATTCTTCCAATTGTATATAGACATTCTTCATCTGTTTTTTTTTCCTTTATGGAAAATTGGTTCAAATTTTTTAGTACTAAAGGAGTTTAATGAAAAATCTTTTCATATTCCATGGTTGGATGTAATCAGGGCAATATCATACACAAATGAAAAAGTCTAGAGTAAATCTCAGTTATAAAATTTTAAAGGCTCTTGTAACTTTTGATAGATGCTTGTTGGAGGGGAGCCTTTAAGCTGGTGACTCTACCAGATCTATCACTATTTTATAACCAAAATACAATAAGCATAATAGATTAATTGTTTCTGTAACTTTTGGTCAGTTGTGTCATAATAAAGATATAGTCATTAAGAGCTGGGGGGTTCTTTCCCAACATCTACCTCTCAGTGCCCTCAAATTTATGTCATCTACAGCATGGACCTTTTGAGTGTTTACTTGATTTATTCCAACTTCATTTCACTGTCTGAAATTTAGGTACAGCTAGTTCAACTTTCTCATCTAATTATCAGAGACTGTGGTGTTGGGAATTCAAAAATGGTGATTATTGTCATTGATGGAGAAAGAGGTTTCTTAGAATAATGTCAAATAATGTTAGAATAATGTCGTTTTTTATTTCTAATTGTGATCATGTCCACATAGATTTATTATTAAATATCTACTTTGTGCTAGACATGATACTAGGCATTTGTCTCCTTCTAATTGTAATAGTCAGTTGCCCTCTTGATGTTTTCCCCTTCACTGCCTCTTCTAGTTTCTTTCTTAGACACTTTTACTCATAATTTTTCCTCCATTTTCCTTCTCAAGATTTTTTTAAATGAGTTTACTTTCTAAACAAACATGGCCATTGTCTGCCTGTCAAACCAAGCTAAAGCGAGTTCTAGATTCTCAGTGCTGTTGTAGCATTGTATTTTCAGTATTGATACTTCCTTCAAAAAAGAGTATCTGTACCAGTGTCTGCTGATTTATACCTTTTTCATTTTCTTATGTCCTCAGGCTCACTTAATAGACTAATTTTAATGCTTCAATGATGTACCATATTTTTTTCTTATTTTAATTTTTCTGATTCTATATTGATTTTCAGTGTTTATTCTAAAAAAGTCATTACTAAAGAGATTGGGTAATCTCACATTAATGAGCAGTTTCTTATACGTTAAAATATAATCAGTTTCATTTTTTGTTATGTTTTTTGGTGCTTACCTGTGTCTATTACCTTCCCCACCAAGAATATATTAAATATTTGTGGGGTTTTGTGTGTGTGTGTGTACGTACATACATATATATATATATACACACACACACATGTATATCTTGAGGCTTCTATATTGAGTATAAGACTATGGTTTCTCTTGTTTTTGAACTTCTGAATCGGGTTTTCCATTCATTTTTGCCATCTTTCTTATGTCCCCCTTTGCATTATGGACATTTGTATCATTTATTAAATTATATGTTAATGTATCTAACTCTTCGTAGGATTATTGTACCTTTTTATCTTCCACCATTGATATTGATACAAAACTTAAAATGAACTTCATGATGCTTATCATAAAGGCACTTATCATGAGTGCAGGAGGGTGGTATGACCAACAATACCATGAAATGATTGCTTTTACTGTTTTTGTCTTGTTTTTGAATATCAATGAAAAATCCATAAACTATCTTTCCATTGTGATACAATTTCCTCTAGTCTGTTGTCTGAATTACTTCTTGTTCATATTTTTGATGTACATTTATCTTGCATTTAGAATATCAACAGCAGGTTAATGTTTACATATGGTCTAAAATGTTCTGTTCTGTGTCTTTGTTTCCCTCTAGCCCCCATCATCCCCTTTTGGTAGAAATAGATCACCTAGTACTGAGTGCTGTTTTTTATTTTTATTTGTTTCATTGTCTGCCATGAAAATTCAAAAGCAAATTGGCAATCTAATTGTGATGAATTGTAACATATTTAATTAAGCTGTCCTTGGAAAACAAAACTAGTTCATTTCTCAGATGGAATTTGACACCTTCACAGCATGGTGGCTTAGCTTGCTCTCAACCAGCTTGGTCCTCAAGAACTTGACAAACCCAGGCAATCTCCATGCCCCAAAGAGGTGTTAGAGTGTCACTTGGTGGGGGAAAAAAATCTTCTTAACCCAGTTAAGTGAAACTATTTTCCTCAAAAAAAAAAAAATCACAGGTTCATAAATCTTTTTTTAAATGAAAAAGACTTTGCAGTTCAGTCTTCTCATTTTATAAAATTTTATAGGATCTGGTAGCTTTTGGTAGATGCTTGTTGGAGGGGAGCCTTTAAGCTGGTGACTCCACCAGATCTATTATTATTTTATAACCAAAATACAATAAGCATGATAGATTAATAGTTTCTGTAACTTTTTGGTCAGTAAGGCAATTCAGATTAAGAGGTTAAGAGACTTGCCCAAGATTACAAAGATACTGTTATTGTCAGAACCAGAATCAATCTAGCTTTCATAACTTAGAATTTATTTGTCGTTTCATATTTCCATGCTGGATTGAGGGCCTTGGAGAAAAGAAAACATTAGCATTAGTGAAATTGGATAGGGCCATGGAAAATTGGGTGGAATTACCTGTTAGTATTTATGAAAATTATTTTAAACTTGTATATTATACATTGTACTCCTCTCTGCATTCATTGTCCATTAAATACTAATTTTGGGTGGAATTATTATTAGCATAATGATGTTTCAAATTTTAAAGTATTATTCTAAAGCACGAGTTTTAACAACTTGGAGCAAAATTTCTTGGCAAAAATCATCTTATCATCTTATTATTTTCTATTAAAACTAAAGCTAGAACAGATCCTGTAAAAAAATTGATCACTGTGATAAGACAGACACTTGTTTGTATTTTCACTATTAATGTCCACATGGGTTTGATTCTTGCTTAGGAAACCATAATAAACAGCTGGAACCTGTATTCTTTGTGTCCAAATTTGTATTATTTCTGTAACTAGAAGTAGTAGGGGTACAGATAGTACAAAAGTCATTAATAATCTTGGCTTTGAACGCATAGTTCAATTACATACAAATATGAATGTATCTTGGAACCATCTACATTTTCAAAAAATGATGAAATAAAATTATAAAAGAGGTAGGTGATGTAAAACTTTGGGGTAGATTCAAATCTTTGCTATAAAGCTTAAACATGGAAAGATCTATATGAGCCATCTATATGATCTGTATAGCCAAGAAAACAATATGCACAGTATTCATAGCAGTATAAATGGAAAGAACTGCATACATACACAGAAACACACACATTGAAAAATAAATGTATGGGGTGGCTAGGTGGCGCAGTGGATAAAGCACCAGCCCTGTAGTCTGGAGTACCTGGGTTCAAATCCGGTCTTAGACACTTAATAATTACCTAGCCGTGTGGCCTTGGGCAAGCCACTTAACCCCATTTGCCTTGCAAAAACCTAAAAAACAAAAAAGAATGTTAAAAGTAAATGTAACATTATAAAAATAAGCATGACTTGGAGTAAGACGTATGAGAAGACATCCCCAACTCATCCCTTTGTGGAGGTGAAATCTTTCCAGGTGTTACAAATTGCATATGTGGCTTTACATTTCAATATGTGTCAGTTGCACTGACCTTTTTTTTTTTCCTTAAAAAAATCCTGTTTGTTTTATGAAATGGCCCTTTGGGAGGGACAGGAGGATCCTGGTAATAGCTATGATACTGTAAGAAAGAGAAGACATCAGCAAAAATTCACTAATTTTAAAAAGATAGGTGTGTATATATAATATATATAAAATGAATATATGGCTTTGCCACTCTTCTTTCCCACAAAAACTTTCTTCCTATTTCCCCTTTTTCTACTGCAGTTAGATATTGTCAGCAGCAGCAGTACCACTCATTTATATACTTAAGAGACTGCTAGACCTCTTTCCATGCACAATCTTACTTGATTTTCAGATCTATCCTATTAAGTTGATGCCCTTATTTTCCCCATTTTTAAATGAGGAAACAAAGACTTTGAGTAATTAAGTGACTTGGCCTTAGGGTCACACAGATAGTAAGGTAGAGGTCAAAGTTCAATTCTTCCTAGCTCCAAACCAGCACTGTCCACCACAGACCTTTTTAGATTTAGCCTCATTTCTCTCTCAATTAAATAGAAAATTCTTTTTCATTTTGCTATATGTATATGTTGGGCAAGAAAGATAGAGTAGTAACTTATTTTTAATTTTAGTGCTTTTTCTTTTATAGTTTTAAGCTATTCCAGGACAAAACTTGCCACAGTGGTATAGAGATTTAGGTTTTTGTATCTCATACCCAAACCTTAGCAGAAAATAATGAGAAACTTGAGGGAGACAATAGAAATAAAACTGTGCATGGAGAAAAGGGGATTTAGGGGTAAGCAAAATGAATTTGCTAAATTACTTTCTGTTAAAATTGTGAATTGAGAAAAGTAAAGATCTGGTTTATTGGAAGCACTTGGCAAAGTCAGCATAGGAGACATTTTTAGATTTTGGCAAATTTTTGTATTTCTAGAGCCAGGATTTACTGGCTATTCCTTGAAACTTCTGGTGGAGTTGGTGAGGGAATTAGACTAGGTTTGGTGTTAAAGAATTGGGACTTTAAAATCAAAATAATGTGTAATTTTAATCTCAAAAATCCACTACAAAATTTGAACCCAGTCCTGATCGATGCCCTCCCTAAGTCCCATTTCCCAACTAGTTCATGGTTTTTATTTTTATTCTTTGTATGTATGTGTGTGTGTGTGTGTGTGTATTTTTCTATGGTACGATGATTAGTCATTCCAAAGTATATATGGTAAATGCACCATGGTGTGAATTCTGTCAGATGCTACAAGAATGTGACTCCCAGATGAAATGGAATAGGTTGCCCTAAGGATTGATTGGTTCCCCTTCATTGGCAATCTTAAGGCGGATTTTGGAAAATCACCTGTTAGGTTTTTTAATAATGAAGACTTTCTTTGGAGAATGGGTTGGACTAAATGGTTTCAACTTTTTTATAAGATTATCAAGGGAGGAGAAATGAATCTAAGATTTTGGTGAGATGCTCAACGGGTGCTCCTCTGGCTTGGCTCCTTCGATCTCTTGCTTCCCCTCCCTCTTTGGAGACCAGCAGCGAGCTTGGGGAGGCAGGCCACACAGGGGCTCAAGCCTGTACCAGTGAGTACGTTATCTTCAAGTTTACCATCTGCTCTGAGTTCCCATCCTAAAGCTAATGATGTTGTTACAGTTTCAATATCTTCTGCCCCCCCCCCTCCCCAGTATGACACCTTCCATGTGACCATACTTAGTATCGTTAAAATCATTTTTCTTACTTTTTGGATCACAAATAGCTCCCTCTCATCTAGATATAAATAATGAATAGCTTAGCCTTAGGTTTGGGAATACTCTGTCTGGCCACACCATACTAGATAAATCTCTTTGTATTTCTCAAACATTTCTCACCTCCCTAAAATTCCCCGTGCTTGCTCCTTTCATTATTACATCTCCTTTGCTTAGGATACTTCCCCTCTCACATGGTGTCTCCTTTTTAGAAGGCCTGAAGGTCCATCTTCCTCCTCAGGCTTTTCCGGGCTTGGTTGGCATGAGGTTTTTCATCTTCACCATCATACTTCAAAGAATCTGCTAGTTTTTAGGAATATTAAGACAAAAAAGGAAATAGTCCTGCCCACAAGGACATACACACTACTAGAGAATGAAAGGAGACATTTTATCTACATATCTCTGCAAATGGTTTTCATACATTTCTTGGTATTAATGTTATTTATTATATACATATACACATACACATATTATAAACATCTTATATACACATATTCACACGCAAAATAACAATGAGAACAAAGAAAGTGTTAACAAGGAGGGAGATCCTGGAAAGAGAAAATGAGCTGAAGCCCTCCCCTGGGA
The DNA here is from genome assembly GCF_037893015.1 of Macrotis lagotis. Classification (NCBI taxonomy): domain Eukaryota; kingdom Metazoa; phylum Chordata; class Mammalia; order Peramelemorphia; family Peramelidae; genus Macrotis; species Macrotis lagotis. The sequence continues at coordinate 55,068,958 of NC_133661.1, forward strand.
GGAGGAGGAGCATTCCAGGCCTGATGTGGGCAGCCTGCGCGGGGACTCTTGACCTCCACTCATTTATTATCCTGCGGTTATGGGCTGTTCTGGCTCCTTGTTTTATTGGTTCTAGAAAAAAGCCCTATACTCAGTACGATGGCAGCATGCATGATGTGTAGCAGAGGGTTCAAGACTTTTTGATGAGATCAGGGTGGCTAGGTAGTGCAGTGGATAGAGCACTGGGATGAATTTTATTATTGAGCATTAATTATACAAAATTAATTAATGAAAAATTAAAGGACAGACATGTTCCATTTTCCTTGGACATCACACCAACTTGGTCAAAGTTCTGTTGAAAAAGTAAATTCTTCATGAGTAGGGCCATGTCTTTTGTCTTTGTATCCCCAGTACAGTACAGTGAAAAGAGCACTTACTTTCTGTGAAGATGATGATCTGCATCCATTCATATTCTCTTTCCCCTGATTTCCCTCCTTGTTAACACTTTCCCTATTCTCATTGTTATTTTGCGTGTGAATATGTGTATATAAGATGTTTATAATATGTGTGTGTATGTATGTGTATATATATATAATAAATAACACCAATACCAAGAAATGAATGGAAACCATTTGCAGAGATATGTAGATAAAATGTCTCCTTTCATTCTCTAGTAGTGTGTATGTCCTTGTGGGCAGGACTATTTCCTTTCTTGTCTTAATATTCCTAGACACTAACAGAGTTGGCAAGTCACTTAGCTTCTGCCTTCTTCGCTTTCCTTAACTGTAAAATAGTTCCTCCTCCCAGGGCTGTTGTGAAGGTCCAGTGAGATGTCATTGTGAAGTGTGCGGCCCAGGGCCTGCCGCAGAGCAGGAGCTGTAGAAATAGGCACTCCTTTATCATCATCATCATCATCATCATCATCATCACCACCATCCTCTTCATCTTCAAGTGTAAGCCAACGCTTGTGGAAGGAAGGAGTGAGTGAGTTGTGGGAACTCTTCTAAGCCTCCCCCCAAGGTGTTGGGCTAGTGGTTGTTTGATATATTGTTGTTAAATCCATGGACCTTCTTCCTTTCTCTTTGATGTGCGTACATGTGTGTTAGTGTGTTTAGAATCATTGAGCTAATTTAGACTTTCCTAAAGATTATATATTTGTTGGTCTTGATTGTTCATGTTTGTCATTACATTGAAAAGCACATGAGAGAAAATGCCACTTAGGTTCTTTTTTGCATGTAATTTTCTTTTTCTTTCCTCAGTAACATATTTTTCCTTTTTTGATTGTTGGCAAACTTGTTTTAAAGTGCTGTGTTACACATTATGTCATGGGTATACTGAAACACATGTGTCCAACACAGTACATAAATGGAAGCAGCTGGCTTCCTCTGCACTTAAGAGAATGCATACACACAGCTGAGATCTTCCCATCTCTGTATCCCTTGGATTCAGTTCCTATCCTGTGTAGGCATGCTGTGATTTCAATTAGTGTAAATGTGCAACGAGCCACCTTATTGGTTTAAAAAAAGAATTCTTTTGTTTCAGCAGTGGAACCACTAAATCTGGTTACTGTTACATTCCCTCACTCCATCGCCCCCAACTTCTACCCTCCCCCACAAAAAAATAACATTATACCTACAGTATTAGTCCTGCTCTCGGTATCTGAAATGGCCTTGGCAGGAGAAAAAAGTTATCATCTCGAAGGGAAAAGCTGAATTCATACACAGGAACTACAGGATTACTTTGACTTTTTACTAGTCCCTTGTAACACTAGCAAGTCCCATAAATGCCTAATGGAAAAACAGCAGAAAATGAGATCTGCAGCAGGCCTTTTGAGATCAAATTTATGTTGCTGAACATTTTTTTCAGGTCGAGTGTAAAGGTCAAAAGAAAGTAGATAGATTAAACTTGCTGATTTTTGCAAACTTTAAGGGTTCTTTTAAAGGTTTCACTTTCTAAAGCAAGACAATTTCCAGATAAATGACTTTACTTCATTAGCTGAAATGTCATGTCTTCATTTAATTTCTGTTACCTGAGACATTTAGTGATTTAATAGTATTTACAAGTCATAAGTACTTTAATCCTCCATCTGATGAAAAACCAAGATATAGAATCCATTTATGAAATTACAGATCTTCCTGAAAGGGACTTCTGGTTCCTTGGTCTCCTGGCCTGATTTTCCATTTTAAGGTGACTCTATCCATTTACCACTTTGAGTCTTTCTACATTTAGTGACTACTAAATTTTGATTTTAGTTATCCAAGACAATTCCAGTTGTCTTTGCAAGATACCATAAAATCATCAAAAGAAAATTAATTTTAATCCATTCATATTTGCATATAAATGAATGATTAGAAAAAGCATGCATACATGCAAACATACATAAATGAGTTTGGGACAAACTTGTGATACCATTAATAGGGAATTTCCTATGAGGAATCACATTCCAATACAGATCAGAAGTGAAATTACCATCATTGTAGTCTTAGTGAGTTGCCTGGTGCTGATTGTAGAGTAATTTGAGTCTAGGATCACAGTCCAGCTATGCTATTAAAGTTGAAAGGGCCTCTTGTCCCAATGATATACTGATCTTTCTACCTTGATTAGACCTTTTGACTCCATACTTCTTTTCTAATTCTGTTTCAAAGATTTCAAGTTTGGCTTATATTTACCTACAATATGATATTATGAAGAAAGCATTGCAATCACATTCAGGAAAACCTTGGTTTGACTTCTCACTTTGCCCCTTACAAACTGTGTAGTCATAGGCAATTTACTCAATCTGTGTTACTCTTTTTTCATATGTAAAAGGGAGAAAACATATTTATACTGCCTGCCTCATAAAGTCATTGTGAGGAAAGGATTTTGAGCATACTTTAAAAGGTTGATAATGGTAAGATGATGGAGCTCAAGTTGGGAGCCACTTCAGAAGCCATGTAGATGCCCATCATTTTACTGAGGAGAAATCTGAGCCCAGAGAGTTTTCCTGGGTCACCTAAATAGTATGCGTAAAAGGTGGCATTTCAACCTGGTATTCTGACTAAAGGGACAGTGTTCTTTCCATTGTACTGTACGCTTTTCCATGTTGTTATCCAAAATACAACCATTGAATGTCACCCCTGTACATTCTTGGTTAATAGTGCATGGAACTTCACCATGAGATATTGAACTCCAACTGAGTAGATGGAAAGCCCTTCTGATAGCTTGTACCATTAACATTCATAAGTTAGTCATTCAACATGTGTTTATTAAAGACATCTTTTATCCATGGGATTGTGATAAAAAGACTTTCCTGTCCTTGAGTTTACATTTTCTTTAGGGAAAACAATATCTACTATATATGCTAAATAGTATAACCTATATCAGATTGCTTACCATCAAAGGGAGGGGGGGAAGAAAAATGTGGGTCTCAAAATCTTACAGAAAGGTGAATATTGAAAACTATCTTTGTAGGGTCGACTAGGTGGTGCAGTGGATAGAGCACCAGCCTTGGAGTCAGGAGTACCTAAGTTCAAATTCGACTTCAGGCACTTAATAATTAACTAGTTGTGTGTCCTTGGGCAAGCCACTTAACCCTATTTATGTTGCAAAAAAGAAAAATTCTGAAAAATCTTTATATGCAAAATAAATTCAAATCTGTAGATGCAGAGCCAAGGGTTAAAGTTAATATTATTAAATAATCTTTGCCATTGATGGTTTTATGGACATCAGGAAAGTGGGGGTAAAAGCTATTGGAAATTTAAATTAATAGCATGGAGTTAGTAATATCCACTTTAAGGTGTCTGATAGCAGTATATGAGGTTGTCAACATTAATCATAAAAATAGTTTTGGCTCCTTTTTTATAAAACACATTTACAAAACCTGAAAATTAGAATCACCTTACTGTTATAGTAGAGTTTTTTATATATATTAAGTATCATTGAATCATGGATGAGTGAGGATTTGAAGCTGCCCTAAGATCATCTCACAGAATATTATTTCTTATTCTGATTTAGGATTTCAGGCTTCTTTCTCATTAGTCCCTATAAGGTCATTTTTCCATTAGCCTGGATGAACTCCCTCATTTGTTTCTGAAGCAAGGTGTCTTTGGTTACTACTGTTTTAAAAAGAAAACAAATAGTACTTTAAACTGTTCTGTAGATCCTCAGTTCTATTGACTCCCTTCTTCTCTACATGTTTTGGGAGCTTCTTTTGTGATCTTTTCTCTATTAAGATTTACTCTGTTGGTTTTGAAGCAGAAAGAAGGCACAGAATATTGAAGGATAATAATAGCTTTATTATTATGACACTTTAGATTTTTATGAATGCCTTATTCACATTATCTTCTTTTCTGCAACCATGTTGTTGTTGTTTGTCTTGAAGGACAATGACATCAGGGACCTGATGCCATGACATACGAATGAGTTGGATTTAAAATAAGGGGGTACTGTCTAAAGTCACTAGCCTCAGTCTCTTCTCCAGAACCATCTGTGTCCAATGGCCAAATATGGATCAGGACATCTGAAGATGGTTCAGGATGCAATGGGCAACCTTGGCTTTTCAAAGCTAGGTTTTTCTCAGTTACAGTTATCCCATTCAGTAATTAAGGTATCGTAAGAGTAACCTTAATGACAAGAGAAAGTTTAAAGGTGATATTACTGCCATTTTACAAGTGAGGAAACTGGGGCTCAGAGATTTACTATCTAGCTGGTCAATAGGAAAGCTTTGACTTGAAGCCAGGTCTCCTGACTCCCATGCCATCACAATTCAGGTCCTTCATGATACAAACAAATATTTATTTCTGTTATTTCATTGGTGGAGATGAAGATTGTTAGTCCTCTATAACTTACTAATTAGTCTTTGAGCAATGCTATGGAGAAAAAATCCATTACCTACCTAAAGTTTATTTGGTTTGTTACTGACAAATTCTGAAGTTTTTTTCAGATTGGAAGAAGCTCTCAGATCCTGCACTCCATGGACATAAAACCCATAGATAGAGCAAAGGACTTTATATTTTGAGAGGAAGAAAAGAAGAAAATAGTGAAAGTTCTGTTTTTGCTTATTTCTGCTTAAAGCAGGGAAACCTTTTTTAAAAAAAGGCATCAGTTAATACTTCTCTGTACAGCTTTAAGAGTGATGGTTTGGGCTGTACAAACCACCTCCCAAAGCCTTACCGAATTCCAGAAAGGCACATAGAACCATTGTTAAATGTTTACTGCTCATTTATCACTGTGATTTTAGTTGAAGTTTCTGGTACTGTAAAGTAGCATTTTTAATATGCTATATAACCACTCTATTGTACATTATAGCCCTTTAATCAGTGCAATCATGTGCTTTATATGACTTCATCATAGAAACAGTATGGTGTAATAGAAAGAGTGCTGGAATAGAAGTCAAGAGATTTGGCTTTTCAATTAGCTCATTTTGGTCTTAGTTTCCCCACCGATCAAATTATATAGTTAGATTAGACCTTCTCTAAATTCCTTAATCCATACCTTCAATTTTAAATGATTGTAAAGTATATTATTATTGGATTCTTGTTTTTATGATATGTCATACCTGGGTTATCTTGGATGCCAAGTTCTTGATCAGAAATGCCACCCAAAACTGACTAAATAGCAAAATATAACCCACATGGCACATTTTCTGAATCTCTTTTTATGGCAAAAAGCAGAAACCAACTATTATAGATGGATGAAGTGTATTGGATTTAATTTATACTGTTGTCAGGATAGACTTTAGAATTTACTTTCTAAAAAATCTTGCATGAATTTGTTCAGTCCCTGGGATTGGTGAGTTGCTTTGTAATTCCTGCTTTTCAGTAAGTTGAGACTGTGGATTGCTTGATCTTTGAAGTTCTGAGCTAGGTTATACTAAGCCACTTGGGAAACTGCGCCAATTTTGGCACTGATAGGATGAGTTCCCAAGAACAGGGAGGCCCACCAGACTTCCTTAGTGGGGAAGAGCAGGTCAGAGCTCCATCAGGATCAGCAGGAGGATTAGATCTGGAAGCCATGGATGAGGAGGCCTCCCCCATCTCACCTCCCAAAAATAATTCTGTTATCCTTTGTCTCTTTCTCTTAAAAAAGTAGATTAAGGAGTAATAAATAGACTGGGTGGAAGATGAAGGGTCAGTTTTTCCATTGTTTTAATATTTGATAATTTTAATGTTTAATAATGAAAGCAACATGGCATTTTACACTTTATTCAGAGAATCATAAAATTTTATAACTGGACAGAACCTCAGAAGCCATTATTCAACTCATACTTGTATAAGAATTCTTTCTATACCATACACAAATTCTCATTTAGAATCTCTTTAGAGAATAATAGTGAGACAGAAGTATACCTGCCCATTTCACTTTGGTATAACTCTGTCAGGATATTTTTACTTGCACCAAGCCTAATCTTCCTCTTTTTTTTTTTTGTTTTGTTAAGTAATTATGATGTTCGAGACTTGTGCTAAGCACTGAAGATACAAAAAAAGGGAGAAATAATCCTTTCCCTTAAGGAGCTTACATTCCAATGGAAGAGAAAACTTGTACATCCAAGAGATATAGAGAGAATAAAGGCAAGATGATTTTAGACAGGGGAGGGCTAGCAGCTAGAAAGATCAGGGAAGGTCTCTGGTAGAACAGATTTTAAATTGAGTCTTTAGGAAAACTGGGAAGGAGGGTTGAAGAGGAAACATTTCAAGTATGGAGACAGCCAATGGAAAGCCATGGATTTGTGAGAAGAATGGCATGAAGGTTGTTGTGGCTCTGGATCACAGAGAACAAGAAGAAATAACTGCACTGGAAAAGGAGAAAGGGACCGGGATGGTGGGAGCTTTAAATGCCAAACAAGGATTTTATATTTTATCCTAAATGTAGCAGAATGCCACTCTAGTTTATTGGGGGGGGGGGGTAATGTGTGAATTGTATAGTGAGACTCGTGCTTTAGGAATATCACTTTGGCAGCTAGGTGGAAAATGGATTGGAGTGACTTCAGGCAAGGAGACCAACCAGAAGGCAATTGCGATCACTTTCCCTTGTTCCAATACATTGCATTTAACAATTAAGAGATAATTTGTGACTTTGGAGAAGACAGTTTTAGTTGAATAATGAGATCAGGAATCAAATCTCAGAGGTTATAGAAGAGTAAAAGTACAAGAAGCGATGGCACCTAATGGAGATAAGGAGACAAGAAATAAAATAGAATGATTGCTAGTATAGGTGATGGGTTAAATGAAAGTTTTTTAAATTATACACAAGGTAACTTAAGGAGGGAGAGAGCATTAATAAATGGAGTTGTGAAGAGGAAAGCCTTTCCATAGGACTTTACACCAGCTTATCACTAATGGAAGCTAAGGATTCTAACCATTAAAGAGAATTCTCTTGACATCAGGGACAGATTGTCCAAAAGCCCAGAGGTGGGAGATGCCGATTTCAGACAACAGCTTGGATGGAACATAAGTGATACATATGAAATAAATATGGAAATCTAATTTTGAAGAACATTTAGCTAAGGCTGCGAAGTTTGTATCTGGTCTGAAAGCAGGAGGGAGCTACCAAGAGTTTTTGAGCAAGGGAATAAAATGTTTAGACCTGTGTCTGGGGAAGATTAATTTGACAGCTGTGTAGAAGATAGGCTGTAGAAGAGATATTTTAGAATCAAGGGGCACAATCCTAAATAAATAAATAAATAAATGATAGGGGTACCTAGATGGCACAGTGGATAGAGCACTGGCCCTGAAGTCAGGAGTACCTGAGTTCTGATGTGGCCTCAGATACTTTATAATTACCTAGCTGTGTGGCCTTGGGCAAACCACTTAACTCCATTTGCCTTGCAAAAAACTAAAAAATAAAAAAAAAAGAATCAAGGGGTCCAATTAAGAAATACTCAGAATACATATAGTATGTAAAAATCTATCCATTTTGACATGCTCCAAATTATGGTAACATGGTCTATGAAAGATAATTGACTCAAAGCTAAAGAACTAAAAAGTTTTATAGTATAAAATAGTAAGAATTTAGGCAGCCAGCATTTTCAAGAGGTCATCAGGAATAGAGGAATCAATATCCATATCATAATTTGATCAACCTCTTCTAGGACTTGCTCCAGAGCCCATGGAAGATATTTCCCATGATTTGCCTTTTCCCTTTGTATTTAATTTCAACATTTGTTGGGGGGGAGGGGTTCCATTTAAACAGGCATACATTTTCCATGTGTATGGAGTTAGGAAGGGGAGAAGATTAAGCAGCACTAGAGAAATTCACTGCTGCTTAAAGTGTTAGCAGTAAGTTATGAAAACTATTGATTATGTTGTCTGCACTGACATACAAACAAAGTGACAACTGCTTACATCTGTACAGGTTGAAGAATGGCTGTGTCAGATGGTATGGAGATTAACTTGAGAATCTGACATCTTTAGTGAACATTTATAATTACTTTTGATGCCTTTGGTGGAGGTTGGGGGAAAAAAAGGTGAAATTTCCATAAGTAATTTTTTGTTTTTAATTCTTGTCAGTACTGACAAATGTTTAACTCTTTCTTTAGCAATAGTAAGCCTTAAGGAAATTAGATTTTGTGGAAATCCATCTACCAGTAGTATCCACACTAATTTTCATTATGACAACTGTGCTCATCTGAGAGTATCCTAATACATATTTGCTGTTACCATGCTTTACTTTTGGTCTCATAGAATAGCTGAATCTTACTTGTATGTTGCATAGGTAGCATGATTTTAGACTAGAGAACATCTGCTGCTAATGATTTCTAACTGTCTAGCCTACTTCAGTCTTTCCCCTGCATTCTAGTCCTGTATCTTCAATTCTATGCTCCTCAACACATCTACAAAATAGCATGCTGAGTCCAGAAACTCAACAACTCTAAAACAGAAGTCATTCTTTCCTCTCCTTAATTCTCCCCAGTTTTTCAATGTTCCCTTTTCATTGGTGATAGTACTACCTATCTAGTCACTAAAGTTTGAAAACTTGGAATTTTGTGGACTTTAGCCTTTCCCCAATCCCTCACTCCATATGCAGTCATTTTTTTTTTATTCAATCATGCCTAGACTGCCCACAGTCTAGTTCAGACTATTAGAACTTTTCTTCTAGGCTATTATTATAGTATACTAATTGGTCTTCCTACATCTAGTTCATCTTTCTTTTAAAATAATCTTCCTAATGCACAAAACTTCTTTCACATCTCTATTCAAACCTTCAATGACTAGCTCTTGTCTGCAGAATAAAATGCAAGTTCCTTATCCTACAATTAAGATGGTTCAAAATTCTGCCCCCAACCTTCCTTTCCAGCTTTATTTTATATTCTTCCCCTTAAGCACTTTAGAATCCAGCCAAATTGGCTGGTTGGTTTCTGAACTCAGCTTTATTTTCCCATTTATTGTAATCTTTTTTTGTTTGTTTAGGGTTTTTTGCAAGGCAATGGGGTTACATGGCTTGCCCAAGGCCACACAGCTAGGTTATTTTTAAGTGTCTGAGGTCGAATTTGAACTCAGGTACTCCTGACTCCAAGGCCAGTGCTCTAACCACTGCGCAATCTAGCTGCCCCTATTGTAATCTTTTAATTCAAGAAAACATTCCTTTTTCATCTCTGCCTGTTGAAACTTTAGGTTTAGCTCTGGTGCCACCTCCTTCTTGACCATTCCCCAGTCTCCATATCTGAATATTTTCTTACTTTGTGCAAGTTTTCCTTTTCTGTTATCCTTTGTCTCTGTCTTTTCCTTCATTTATATTGTGTGTGTGTGTGTGTGTGTGTGTGTGTATTGATAAATACATAGGTATTTATGTCTTATGGTAGATTGACATTCTCTGCAGAGACAAGGACTTTCTTTTTTTTCTTCATTTTTATATCTCAGTTCTTAAGCACCCTGGCTTGCAAATATTCTGCACATAATAAATGTTTGTTAAACTGAATTGATGACAGGGTCTATGCTGCCAAATCCTGATTTATCTCATTTCTGTGCTTAACTATACAATCAATGAATATTCATTCAACTTTAGCTTACTTGAGGTTTATTGAGTTAAGGCCATCAGCAAATATCTATTTACTGGAAAGTTAGAGATATGAGCTTTCTAAGTATTTCCAAGAGCACCACAGTTGGAGTCAGAAGACCTCAATTTTTAGTACTAGCTTACACATTAACTAGCTATGTGATCATTCATTGGATGTGTTAGAAAGACCTCTGTTTTTTGTGTGGGAAGGTGATGATAATATCTACTCTGTCTACCTCACGAGATTTTTGTGTATTCCAAAGCTATGTAAAATTCATGGGGGTGCTATTAAATATCTACAATCATTATTTTCATTTTTAATAATGACAGGAAAAAGAACTAGATATGGGATGATTCTGGTTTTAGCAATTTGGGTCAAGGTTAGATTTATGATTTAGGGACTTGTAACCCTCAAATTACAAATCTGACTGCCTTTTTATCCCACAAAGCAAAGTTTTCCAAATAGAATTAGCAAATTTATTTGGTTTAGAAAAGAAAATATATTCCACTATGAAACAGACAAATCAATTTCTCTGTATTAATCATATTCTACAGGGTATATGCAATTTAAATATAATAGTTCAATTCAAGAAACATTAAATACCTTACAGTTGCATAGTACAAATCTGATGGAGAAAATATACTATAGTTAATTGGTGGTTGCTCCTCACCCACATGGAGTTTGTTGTTATGACATTCACCTTGTGCCATAAAGGATGGGTCAGAATTCAACAGATGAAGAGAGGGAAGAAAGAGAAGTCAGGGAAAAGAAATAGCTTGAACAAAGATATGGAAAAAGAAATTTCTTTTCATGACAAAGTCTTCTACATTCTTTTCTTTTGTGGATAATATTTTGTTGACCCATTTTTCCTCACTGTTTTCTATTAACTCTGAAACATCGAAGATCTTTCCAAATAACTTATACAGTCATTAAAGAGAGTTCTAACTTCTGCCTATTTAAGCATACATGAAAAACTAAATGGATAAAGGAAATAATTGTCTGAACTATGATACAACTATATAAATAAATCTTAGAATCAGTCCATCAGGTTATAGAACTTATATAGACAATAGGAATGGATAGTGAATGGGGTCCAGAATTATATAGGAAGATGAGAGTGAGATAAGTTATCACTGGAAAGTTATTTGATGCTTTTAGTAATTTTAAGTTTCTCCCAGAAGAAAGGCTCATTTAAAAAATATTATTATGGGGGCAGCTAGGTGGCACAGTGGATAGAGCACCGGCCCTGGAGTCAGGAGTACCTGAGTTCAAATCTGGCCTCAGACACTTAATAATGATCTAGCTGTGTGGCCTTAGGCAAGCCACTTAACCCCATTGCCTAGCAAAAAAAAAAGTTTAAAAAAATCATTATTTTTCCAATGACAATGAATAGTTTCAAGTCATGTAAACATACCTACTCCAAAGCATTAAAGTGAGGGCAATAAAGAAGATGGTGTTTGGTATTCCCGAGTTGCAGTGAATGATTGTGCAGGAAAGCAGCACAGGGGACATCATCAGAAAGATGCACCAAGTGGGTTCAATATGTGACAAAAGTAAAGGACAATGGATTCTGTTCCACATTGGTACATTGGCTCACCTCCCTTCCCCATGGAATTTAGGGACAAAATCTGCCCAGAAAAGAAGGTAGAGATTTGTTGTTACATGAGTTGTTGGAAGGAGTGCCCATGACAGATCCAAGATCTGCCCATTTATTGAAGGCATCTACTTCAAATTGTTGCCTTTTTTCTATATTTATCTTGTTTCATTTAACTATACTGCAAGTTCTTTGTGAGTGGGGACTTTTATATCCACAGAACTTGTACATTGGAATGCAGAGGTATTATTTATAAAATGTTTAATTATGTTGATGGCATTCAATCCATGCATTACAAGCCAGATGTTTGCAGTGTAATGTATTTTAGCAATATTCTTGCCAGCAACTAAATTTTAAACATTAAATCTAGAAAACAAAACCAAAAATCTCAATGGCCTCCCAGTATCAGTTGCAAAGTTATGAAAGTTACAGAAGCATGAGAATTTAAAAGATGTGTCTTGCCTTTAAAGATAAAGCAAAATCTAAAATATAAATCCATATTGACACATTTGGTAAATTTTATATTGCCATTGTTCATATACAAGTATGTTTTTACAAGATTCAGCACAAATATTCACAACTTTCACCAGATTGATTTAAAATTACTTGGTTTTAAAAATATTCTATTCCCTCTCTAATTTTTTGACAACTGAAGACCCATTTCTCATTAGGGAATGTATTAAAAGAAAAAAAGCCAAAACAATCAAACCCAGCTATGAAGACAAACCAAATCAACTGGTTACAGTTTCCTTGCAAACCAGAAAAAGCTTAAAACCATTCTTATCAAATGTAAGCTTATTTTATAAGCCACTTAAAAAAAACATATCAGCTATAGTGCAGTAGATATTTTCAAGTCGGTTGAAGACTGCAATGAAAACTCTTCAAGGCTGCCCCTTAAACCAAGGGATAGAGTAAGAAAATGCAGGATTTTTGCCTGATCAATTCCTACCATACTTTGATTTTGTAGTTACCTACTATATATGGAATATGGGTTAGACTTGTTTTGCTTGACCCCAGGGGACAGAACTAAGACTTACGTGGGAATTCTAGGAATACAGATTTTGATTCATTTTGAAGGAAAATTTTCTTAGCAATTTGAGCTGTCCAAAAATGAAATGAACGTAAGGTAGGAACTAATTTCCTACCTTATGCTTTGGAGAAATCTGCCTACAGGTTTTTTCACTTTCATCTCATTCCCTTGAATCGACCCTTCTCTACCAGTATTCTTTTGTTCTGTGTAGATCTGAACTTGTCCTTTTTTCCCCTCTCAACTCAGATGCAAAATTGATATGTCTTTCTTTGCCTAGTATTCCCAGAATATAACAGTCTGGCACCGTTCTATCTTTCCATGGTGATCTCATATTATCCTCCTGCTTGATTTTCCAGCCAAATTGGGGATTATGTGTCCCCCAAACATATTCTTCCTCATTCAAACTTCAGGAAAGAGCTCTAGACTCTACCACTTCTACCACCTCTTCAGCTCTCTCTAATAAAACTTCCCTTCATTTTTTCAATATGAGAAGATTGATCTTTCCTGTTTTCAGTCCTTGTATTTTTTATGCTTATGGTCCTTCTTATGAAGAAACTTAACAAAGAGGCAACAAAATCATACTTTTTTAATAAGTTCATTGAGCTTGACTTCAGTGGTCCTGGCGGAATTGCATGTGAACATTTAGACAGAGAAGAAATAATTACGCCAAGCTTGAACAAGTCATGCCCCCATGACTGGTAGTTCAGGGGGCAGAGGACATAGAGGAACACTTGACGAAGCTCTGCAGTTCATGCTCTGTCCTTGCAGGTTTGTTCCGGACTTAAGCCAACTCACAGAAGCTGCTATTCCAAGAGACCATGGCTGAGGATTGATGTTGGGTCAGGATTCTCAGGTCTTTTTGCTGCTGAGTTTTTAATATTTCAAATAACAACCACCACAATTAGTATATACTGTTAGATGGACATCAGAACAATTGTAAAGTTTTGTTTCAGTTACTAAGCAGCATCTTCTTCGTGATTACTATGTACCAATCATTATGGTCAGTGCAGTGAATACCAGTAAAAAGTCTCTGACTTCAAGGAGCTTAAATCTGGGGTTTGGGGCTCAGGTGGCCAAGGGGGAGAATTAGAGACAATTCAAAATACACATGCGAATAGAAGATAATTTCAGGATAAAGCTCCTGAGTAGGAGGAACAGATTCCAATGGGGTCTGTGGCCTAAGGATGGACTTGAGTTGAGTCTTGAAGGAAGCCAAGGAAGCCAGGTGTAGGTGAAGATACAGGATTCCAGTCAGGTGGGCCATTAAGGAGTCAAGACATGGGGGAAACTACAAAACAGCCAGTGCTATTGGATGACAGATGTGTGCAATTAGGAGCAAAGAGCAAAAGACTTGGAAAAGTAGAAAGGGCTGGGCTGTGAGGGACTTTAAATGCTAAAGAAACAGAGCATGTTCTTTTTAATCCTGGAGGAACTTGAGAACCTCTGAAGTGTATTTGTTGGAGTCTGATAGAGACAGCATTAGGAGAATTTCTTTAGAGGTGAGAGAGTTTGGAGGCTGGGAGACTTGCTGGGAGACCAGTAGGCTTTTGCTATTGTCCAGGTGATATAGACCTGAGCTGGGCCGGTAAAGAGGTGAGGAGACTGAGAGGATCCAGAAGACAGATTGTGTGAAGGGAGAAAGGACAAAATTTGCTCAGTTTGGCCGCAAGTGGAGGCAAGGGAATCCTCAGGGATGGCACCAAGACTGCAAACATAGGTAACAAGGAGAAATGTGAGTGCCCTAGATTAGGGAAGGTTAGAGTAAGGAAGGGATGGGTGGAGGCAGTGAATGAGGTGTTGGTTTTAGTTATTTTGAAGCAGTTATAAGTTATGTTATTGTTGATAGAAGATGAGAATTCTGTTATAATCTAATGTGGTGATATTTACAGAAAAGATTCAGAATCCAAACCCAGAGAGATGAGAAGAGACAGAGATGAAAGGACAGATTTCAGAACTGAATCACTTGAGTTCAAGGTGGAAGTAGTAGACCTCATCATTGATGTTCATAAATCAATCCAACTCAGCAGAAACACTGCCTGGAAACATGCATTTTGGAAATCACTCTGATGAGGTTAACTCGTTGGGCTGAAATATTTCACCCAGAGAGATGTTGGTCAAGCCTAGCATTAATCAACTCAGCCTAGCAGCAGGGGCATCTGTTCAATGCAGAGGTTGCATTCATCAAGGTACTTTCTGTGGGCAATTTCTAACAGAAAGAAGATCCCAAGTTGAGCGTGACCCTAGGCACGTGACCTTAGGGGTACATTGGCAGGTCTCGGTGCCCACTCTCCCTCATAGATGCTGAGTGTAAGAGTAGGAGAACATGACCTACAGTTTTTGTGTATCTTGTGATGTATTTACTATTTATGCCTTGTTTTAATATGGATATTTGTGATAAAGAAGCTGGTCCATAGGGGGAGGTATAAGGTGTCATTTATATAGATGACCAGCCATCTACTTTTTTTACACCATCCTTAAATGAAGTGATATGGTTTTGATGAGAATACCCTTAGGTGGTAATGTCCTCCATAAATCTAATGTATAATCATTATTAAATATTAGCATTATAAGAAAGTCTCTAATAAGGAACTTTGGAGATCATTCCTTGACCAGGTTCTTCTTTATAAATTGCAATTTGTTATGCAAAGTTTTGAAAAAAGGTATCATGATCTTAAAAAGACTTTCAGAAAGATTTTAATTTCTCTTCAGGCTTGTGTTTCCTGAACCCAAGGCAGACTGCAACCTTCCATGTGCTCAGTAATAATCACATTATTACAGGGGACATTTTTCACACCTGGTGTCTAATCTTTCAGCCCCACTGAATTTAGTGAGTCTTGTCCTTAACCAGAAGATACACTTTTCATTGCTGCACCCAAAATGAAATCTTCCCAGCTCAGTGCAAGTATTAAATCAAGAACCCTAGGATCATGCCTCAAGGTAGGACCCCAAGAGGCCTTTAATGGGAGCAGAATGGAAGTGGGGGAAAACTTGAAAATTCTGATTGGGGAGAAAAATCCCTTTAAATGAAATTAAATTGTCAAATTTCTCATCATTTCAAAGTGCCTCCAGGTGCTGAGTTTTGTTGAAGTTTGCTTAGAAGGAATATTTTCCTTGATTTTATGTACATAGATTTTTAAAAAGTTTGTAAAATAAAGAATAAAGATTTCAACACAAGGAATTATTTTGACCACTTTTAAAATATCTCTTATGAATACTGTAATTTTATTCTTTAAAAAATCACTCTTTTCTCCTTGAGACTCTAAGCAACAAATCAGCTAAATTCTTAATAGTAAATATTATATTTAGCATGAACAAGCAATTAGATCCTAATCACTTGGATTAATTACCACAGCAGGGTTTATAATAAAACATTTATTTCTAACCCCTTTTCCACACTAAACTGCATTACTTAAAAGAATATTAATGGTTTGGCTTAGGATTTTCATTTTCATAATACTATGATGACCCATGCTTCTACAGCCATCATCTGAATGTGCAGCAACAAATAACTCTTGTAAAACCACAAAAACTAATAATGATCAAAAAGTCTCTTTGAGGGGTGGCTAGGTGGCACAGTGGATAAAGCATCAGCCCTGGAGTCAGGAGTACCTGAGTTCAAATTCGGCCTCAGACACTTAATAATTACCTAGCTGTGTGGCTTTGGGCAAGCCACTTAACCCCATTTGCCTTGCAAAAAAACTAAAAAAAAAAGTCTCTTTGAATATGAACCCCACAAATATAACTTATGGTATAACCTAAAATACTTTGACAATACCAACTTTTCTAATTCAAAGAGTTCACTCCTAGCACAATTTTTCAATTGTAGGTGCCATATATTTCAAGATAATGTATACAAACTTCAGTGCCAGATGTTAAAGTATTGTTAGAATATTACAGCTGCAAAAGATAAATATTCCTAATGTTCACATCAACTTCTCTGCTCTTTTAAAAATGAAACATTAAAGACTAGATACTTCATTTTAATCTGGACACAGTGTCTTGCATAGAATAGGTGCTCAAGAAATACTCGTTCAGGAATTGCCTCTGCACCTGATCTTAGTCATTTTCCTCAAGTCAGAAATCCATTCTATGTCTAAAGACCTCTAATAAAGGATGAGACACTGCATCTTTCTTTCACATGGCTCTTTGTGTTAGGATGTGTTTCTTTCTTTGCACCTTAGTTCTATCTCCTAGGACCAAACAGAGCAAATCTACTTCTTACAGGCAAAAGGTTGAAGGCAACTAGCATGTCCCTTAAGTCTTTCTTTCTGCAATTTAAACATCTTCAGTTCTTTTATCAGTTTCCTATGTGACAACTAGTGCTATTATTTGACATATCCCTGGTAGTCAGTCTCATGGTCATGTCACACATACTAGTATAAGAAATGCTCACTTTTCTAAAGCTCTTAACATTCATGTTGTGTATGAGTTTAAATACCTTTATATTAAATAAAAGGTTTCCAAAAGAAATTTTACATGGAGCAGAAAAACAATTAAATTATTTTATGAATGGAAAACTTCCGATTGGAAAATTATAAACAAAATGATGAAAGTTAAAGCATTTTGAATAAGGCTTCTAGTCAGTTATCCATCCTTCTATGAAGTTATGGAAAGAGGAGGAAGGGTTAAATAAACAGCTGAAAAGAACCGATTTTCTTTTTCAAAAAAAATCACATCTAAGAGCAAAGAACATTTCTGTAGATTTATATAGCCTTAATACATATTCTTCACTATAATCTTGTGTTCATTTATCTTCTTGAAACTTCCTGAAAGGTCACATCAATGTATTTTCTCAAATGCTATAAAACATAAATTTATAATTCACATTCAGTGCTCATGTATCAGAATTAAATTCACATAGATGTTTTAACAGAAGTTTAAATTCTAAAAGCAGAATTTTTTTTAATCTGATTTACTTTATTTTTAAATAATGACTTTATCCAGCCAAATTGAATTCAATTCAGTTCAGTTTAAGTTGTGTGAGACTAATTTCTCTGGGCTTCAGTTTCCTTATCTCTAAAACAAAGGGGTTGGAATAGATATCTAAGGTCAGTCAGTCAAGCTTCATATGTTTTTTAAAGTCCCTCCTCTGGACCAGGTACTGTGCTAAATAAGGAAAATTCAAACAAAGGCAGGAGACAGACCGTCCCTGCTCTCAAGGAGTTCCCATGTGAAGAGGGAAGACAACATGCAAACAGTTATACAAAATAGATACATACAGGATAAATTGGAGATAATCAAAAGTAGAGGCATTACTAACCTTGAGGAAAGTTGAAAGGGTTTCTTGTAAATGATGGGATTTTTAGCTGGGACTTAGAAGAAACCAGGATGAGGAGATGAGGAAAGAGAGAATTTCAGGCTTAGAGCTAGCCAGTGAAGATGCACAAAGATGGAAGAGAGCATGTCTACTTCAAAGATCAGCAAGGCAGGGGCGACTAGGTAACACAGTGGATAGAACAGTGGCCCTGGAGTCAGGAGTACCTGAGTTCAAATCCTGTCTCAGACACTTAATAATTACCTAGCTGTGTGGCCTTGGGCAAGTCACTTAACCCCATTGCCTTGCAAAAAAAAAACCCTAAAAAAACCCCCAAAGATCATCAAGGAAGAGGGGACCAGATTATGAAGGACTTCAAATGCCTAAGAATTTTATGTTATGTGTTATGTGAAGTCCCAATTTTAAATCTATGATTGTTTTTATGGATACTTTACTAAATAATTAGGAAATTCTAATTAAAATATATTTTCTTTAAAGAATTAATGATCTATGTAAAGATAAAAAAAAAAATCTCCAGCCTGACAGGGAAACAGTAGTCCTAGAGGAACAAGACAGAGCATCAAATATTCTGGAAAACCTGTTCCACGCCCCCCCCCCCCCCCCCCCCCCATCTAGTACACTTCCTCTAGGAGCCTACCCTACTGCCTGGTAAGCAATAAATATTTGGAGAAAGTTGAATGGCTGTTAATGAGAGAGCCATCCGGAGAGCAGGAGTGATTACAATCAACACAATAATGTAAATCATCACATTTGTACATGTCAGGATTCCTTTCTATTTCAGTTTCCCTTTTTGGAAGGTCCTTGTGCCCACACTGGGGAGCATAGTGGCTGTCACATAGTAGGCATTTTAATAAATGCTTGTTGAATTGAGTTAAATTGAGCCTTCAGAGTTTTGAACTTTAATTCTAAAATGAGCTGACTTAATGAGGTAGAGAGGAAATTTTTGAATGAAGTAAAGCAGACATTAATGATAAACAGGCAGGTTTCAAAGAAACTTGGGAAGACTTGAATGAAATGAGCAGAGCTACAAGAATGATTTATGTAATTATAACAACATTGTAAAGATAAACATTTTTAAAAACTTTAAAACTCTAATCAGTATAATGATCAGCCATGGTGCCAGAGTACAGCTGATGAATCACTATTTCTTCTGATAGGGAAGCAATGGATTCAAGATTTAGGATGATATTGAGAGAGAGAGACACACAGACAGACAGACAGACAGACAGACAGACAAGAGAGAGAGAGAGTGCCTATGCTAGAATTGGGGGTGGAGGGTAAATGGGGAAATGAAAAGAGAAAAAGTGCTTGTAAATTGAAAAAAAAGTAAAATCAAAGTTACATGAAAAAGTTAAAAAATATGATGGATAACCCAATAATCACATCAGTAAGTATTTATTAAATGTTCTAGGTTCTGTGAGAAGTACAAAGAATGAAACAACCTCTATTCTTCAGATGTTAACAGGATGATTTGTGCCCCTACATAGAATTCTTAAATAGTGCCTGTATTGAAAGGAAAATCTGCCATTTTTTTTGACTTGCTGTAAAATATAATGAAGCTGATGATTACTTCTTTCCTCCTCTATCATTCCAGGAAGGAATCATTGAAAGTAGAGTTTCTCCCTTTTCTATAAAATCCTTATATGAACCTACATTTCCTCTGGTAGACTCTGCTTGTTTCACACCGTGATTTCAAAGTAGGAAAGCTTAACCAATTCTGTGAAGAAAACAGCATCACTATGCATTGGATCACGCCCTGAGCCTTCCTCCTATCAATCTTCTGAGAAACCTTTTGTTCAGCTTTTAAACCCCCAACCCCACTGCTCTTCTGGAAGCCATCAGGTTATCTTGCTCTGCAGGCTAAGTATGAGACAACTCTTCACCAGGAGATTGCCCATGGAGTTATCAATCTAAGGAATATATGATGATAGCTTAGTGTTTAGAGTACTTTATATAAATTATCTCAGTTGCTCATCACTATAGTCCTGTGAAGTAGAGAGCATAATATATCAGCATAATATATTTTACACATGTTGAAACTAAAACTCAGGTTAAGAATGCATCATAAATGACAGAGCTAGAATTTGAACCCAGATCTTGTGATTCCAAGCCCAGTGTTCTTTCTCTATAACATACTTTTCACTTAATGTAGATGTTCTGTAAATAGTGAGGGCTAACATAGTCGATCAGAGCTTCATAGAAGAAGAGACAAGACTTGAACTGAACATTGAAAGCTAATAAAATTTGGATAAATGAGGAAAAAAAGAACACTGATAAATTTCAATCAAGGAGAATTTCAAAATTTCCAAGCTAGAAACACCTCGAAGACCTTTGTATCTCCTCCATACCTTTATAGAATTCCGATTTACCAGGTCTCATCTAACTTTCACTGAAAGCTCTCCATTGATGAGCAATCCACTACCATTCAAGGAAGCTCCATTTGGGATAGTTCTCAGTATTAGGAAGCTTTTCTCTATGTTGAACTGAAATTTGTATTATCACTTAACATGTACAAGAATTCTGCCCTCTAGGGCCCAGCCTGAACACAAATCAGAAGTATACACATGTACATCAGTTGAACAGCCAGCTAATTAATTATCTTTTCTTCCTTATCACTTATCCTTATTCCTAATTGTAGTATGTACTTAACTTTATAATGGATTTGTCTGAATCTTTTTATTCAGCTATTAAAGTTAAGTATTTTTCTCTTAGTTTTTTACTTTCATGGTACTTCCTTTGAAGTCCTCAAAGTACTGCCTTATTTGGGATGCAAGCTAAGTAAAGTGTTTGGTTGTTTTCTAGTTTTTCTGTAATTAACTTTGTAGCCCAGGTAACCACATGCTATGACAGAATCTTTATTAACAGAATTAGACCTATCTCCATTTTTATCCATGTTCCAATTTAAAATGGATTTTTTTCAAACCTACAAGGCTTATTTTTACATTTAATTCATTGAAACCATCAAAATGTCAGGACGGAAAAGTCTTGTGTATGCAGAAATAACACACTAAGATTTGCAAATGCTCTTTGGAGACCTTTTAAAATCACGTAAAATGATCCAAGTTTTTACTAGCTTTTTTTACATATACATGCAGCCAATAGTTATTCTATCTTGTGATTCAATAATGTATAGCCCAGCTTTTTAAAAAATATTAGAGCATTTATCCAGTGTTTCTAAAAACTAACCATTTGGCCCATCATAAGTTACATAATTTAACATTCCTTCTCTTCACTTCTTTTCAAGACCATGTTATCTGAGTCTGCAGTCATTTTTGAATCAGCTCATTTCTAAAATGTTCAGAAAAGAGCTTTCAAATTAGATAAAAACAATATTTCAAGCAAGAAAGACTTCTTTATGCATTCGTGGCAATATTGATTTTTATCAGTGCTGTTCTGTAAATATGCTGTACATACCCAAATTGAATGGATCCAACATATGGTATATATTATATAATTAATGACAGTGCAGAATTATGCTAACCACAAAAAGAAAAAATTGCCAATGCTACACCAACAGCATGAATTCAATTTAATCCTACAAAAGAAAGGAAATTACAGTTGAAATTCCAGGCTTCTACTCTCTTTCATTGTACCAAGGTAATACCTCAGATACCGGATCCCTTTTGTACTCTTCTCACTTGTAAAGGTACAAACAGGACCATACATCAGAACCTAATTTGCACCTTAATGCAGAGTTATATTGTACAATCATGTTTTATTACTTTGTTTCTGATGCCTACCAGAAATCTTTTGGAGTCTTCTTTTTTATTCATTCATTGACTCTCTGAATTATTTTGAGAGTTAAAGAATCTTGGTTTTAGTCCCAGCAAATCACTTCTGTATGCCTTACTTCCTTTGTCTCCTTTGCTGGGTTTTTATCCACTCACAGTGAATATCCCTCAAGGATCTGTCTTGGGCCTTTTTCCTCTTTTTTTCCCAGGTATTCTGAAATCTTTTTCATGTCCTGGAACCCTCTGGCAATATCTGGTGTTTTTAATGTTTTTAAATGCACAAAATAAAATAAATAGCTTTACAAAGAGCCAGTCGTAGCAAAATAGATTTTTTTCCCATCTAGTTATCTTTTTTTTTCATTCAAAGACGTCTACTGAAATAAAAGACCATAGTCCCTGTCCTATATTAGCTCATCTGTTGGTTTCAATTATCATCTCTATGTAAATGAGTCCCACATTTATATATATTCAACATGATCCTTCCCTTGGCTTCAGCTTTGCATCACAAACTGTCTCCTGGATCTCTCAAACTGGATATCCCATGGGCATCTCAAACTTAATTCTCTTTCTCACAAAATGCTCTCCACTAACAAAATTCTTGTTGAGGACATCAGCACACTTTTGGTCACTGAGGCTTACAACCTCCAAGTCATCCTCAGCTTCTCATTTATACTCACATAAGAAGTCTCTTTACAGGTTTATCATTCTACCCCACCACCATTTTTCGTATAATTTCCCCTTGTCTCCATTCATATGGTAGCTACCCTTTATGCAAGCTTTCATCACTTTTTGTCTGCACTTTGTCATTAGCCTTCTTGTTGGCTTCCCTGCCTTGTATTTCTCTCTATTCCAAACTATTCCCCAATCTGTTCTATCTACTAAATCCTGGCTATCCTCATTGCCTTGAATTCTCTCTCTCCTTGCCTCATCCTCTTGAATGCCCTGGCTTCCTCAAGATTAGCTTAGATCCCAACAAATCTTAGAGGTCTTGCTAGGCCTTAATTTTTCCCATTCTGTGATTCCCTGCCCTCTTCTATTACTTTTTCATTTATACAAAAAGTTCTTAGCATGTCATGGATATCTTTCACAGAGACTGAAGAAATCTATATGTCCTTTCTCACAGTAAAGTTTATAAGTACACTAACTAAAGGAATCCAATTTTATTAGGGTACAGTTATCAAAATACTTTTTAACAAAATCATGATATTACGTTAAGAACTTCTATTTACTTTGTATCCATTTAGAATATTTCCATTATTTTGCATGTTTTCTGCTAAACTTAAGCTTAGTTTGACTAAAGTTTTGTCTTACTGACCCTCAGACTACTTCCCAATGTGAAAATAATGAAATACATAACCACAGCATAATTCTTGTTTGTTCAATTGTGTCCAACTCTTTATGATGCCATGCATGGTAGGCCCTTCTATCCTCAGTCTGTCCAAGTTCATGTTCATTGCTTCCATGACTGTATCTATCCAACTTATCCTCTGCTATCCCCTTTTCCTTTTCCTTTGACCTTCCCTAACATCAGGGCCTTTTCCAGTGAGTCCTGTGGCTAAACTAGTTAAACTTAAATTCACTAATTGAACTTCCAGTAACAGATTGAATCAGTTTCTTTAAATATTGGCTAATTTGATCTCCTTTCTATCTGAAGACTCTCAAAAGTCTTTTCCCACATCAGAATTCAAAAGTGTCAATTCTGCTGCACTCAGTTTTCCTTAAAGGCCAACTCTCACAGCAGTACACTGCTGTTGGAAAAGCCATAGCTCTGACTATATGAACCTTTGTTGACAAGGTGATGATTCTACTGCTTAGCATGCTGTCTAGATTTTTTACGGCCTTTCTTCCAGGGAGCAAGTATCTTTTAATTTTGTGATTATAATCACCATAATCAGTGATCTCTGAACCCAAGAATATAAAATCTGACATTGCTTTCAATTCTTCTCCCTCTGTTTGTGATGGGGCCAAGTACCAAGATCTTACTTTTGTTTATTTTTTTTTATGTTACATATCAAGTCTGCTTTTTCACCTCTCCTCTTTCACTCACATTCTGAGACATTTCTTTTTCACATTCTGCCATCAGAGTGGTAATATCCACAATCTGAGCAGGTTAATATTTCTGCCAGTGGCCTTATTCTGGCTTTTGATTCATGCAGCCTTATATTTTGCATGATTTACTCTACATATAAGTTAAGTAAGTTGACAATATTCAGCCTTGACATGCTCCCTTCCCAATTTTAAACCAATCAGTTGTTCCATGTTTGATTCTCACTTTTGCTTCTTCAACTGCGTACAGTTTTCTCAGGTTACAAGTAAAATAGTCTGATATTCTCGTTTTTTTTTAAACTTGACACATTTTGTTGTGATCTACACAAAGCTTTAATATAGTCAATGTGGCAGAAGCAGATGTTTTTTAGAACTCCCTTGCTTTCTTTATAATCCAGTGAATATTGGCAATTTGGTCTCTAGTTCTTCTGCTTCATCAAAAACTAGCCTGCTCCTCTGATAATTCTTGGTTCACATATTGCTGAAGCCTAACTTGCAGACTCTTAAGCATAACCTTTCTGGTATGTGAAATGAGTTCAATTGCTCAGTAATTTTTCCTTTCTTTTGTAGAATATTTACCTTTTAATGTGTTTCTTTACAGAACTGAGAGTTTTCTCTCTGAAAATCAAGCTAAAATTAGGATTCCCCAGAAATCACAGATACTGCAGAAGATTTTGAAGCTATGCAATTGATTTTTCTCAGGCACATCTCTGACCACATCAATTCTTTGCTCAAGAAGTTTGTTTTGCTCCCTATTGTCTCCACCAAACTCCAGATTCCTCTGTTTGGCATTTCATAGTCTGTCCCCAGTCTGTTCTTGTAGACTGACATTATTCTCTTTCATGGGACTCTGTGACCAACCAATTTCCTTGCTTATCCCTGTATGTAACATTCTATCTTCTAACAGTCTTCTTTTGCTGTGAACACTCTCCTTCACTTCTCTTGGTTTTCCTACCTCCTTTCAAGAGTCAACTCAGTTGTTATCTTAGTGATGTCCTATGACTTCCTCATAATACCTGGCATTCAATTGATGATTAATAAATTTTGTTCAATTGAATGTCAAGCATTCATCCCCAAATTAAAATAAAAATTATAAGATATAAAGTGGCTGATATTTACATAATGCTTTAAATTTTTTATGTACTTAACATACAGTAACTGATACTATAGATTTTATTTGTGCCTATTTTACAGATGAGAAAATGGAGTTGGAGATTTGAGGTACCTTGTTTAATTTCATATAATTTCAGAGGCATAGTTTAGGACCTGGATTTTATCCATTAAGTTAAGTTATCTGTAAGTTTTTTTTTAAAAAGACCAGCTAAAATGAATAATATGATGCCTTTCTAGACTACTGTGCCTACCTCCTCTTTAAGAACTATTCATAGGTGGAGCCAAAATGGCAAAATAAAGGCAGGTACTCCCCTGAACTCTTCCCATACCACTCCAGATACCTCTAAACAAATTCTAGAATGGCAAAACCCACAAAAAGATGGAGTGAAACATTTTTCCAGCCCAAGACAAATTGGTAGGTCCTGGAGAAGGGTGTGCAGGACCAGGGTAAGAAGGGAACACAGAGCAATGGGATGTGGGAGGATGAGGGGGGTACCTGAACTAACCAGCCCTAGCCATCCAGGAGCAGGAAGTGAGGCAACTGGATCAGTGCCAGCAATGGTGGTTTCCAGACCTCTCAACCCAGGGAGACAACTCAGAAGGTCAGCAGGAAAAATCTGCTGTACTGAAGTTAAGAATGGAGCATAGACCTCAACAGCACAGATCAGATACCTACCAAACCAGGCAATCCTCAGAAGCCACTGACTCAGCAGAAGTAGCTGCTTCTGGAGATCTCAGGGATCTCTTTGCTATCACTGAAGTAGAACTCTGTTGCTTGTCCCTATTCAGATCTAGGTCACAGTCTTGGGTTTCAGTCCCAGGAAAAGAAACAGAAGAATAACATAGCTTACTACCACAGTGGAGCAGGGACCCTCCTTAGAGTTCCAGGGCAGAATGGAGTGCTGGTGGTCTCTACCCACAGACCATAGCACAGGTCACAAAAGTAGTACAAGCCTCTCACAAGACTTCAGAAGATTTGATATAAACCTCTCCTTAGATCATAAAACCTTGGAAAAATTGATACCAACCTCTTCTTAGATCATAAGACCTTGGAACAATTGATACAAACCTCTCCTTGGATCATAAGACCTTGGAAGAATTGAAAACTTGCACCTCCCTAGAAGTAGCTCTGAAAACCTGCCCCCAAAAAAACAAACACTTGAGCTTGGGAAAGTACACCCTCTACTCTGGAAGCAGAGACCTACCTTAACCAAATAGTTAAAATCAAGGCATAAGCTAGAGAAATGAGCAAATAACAGAAGGAAAAAAAATCTGACCATAGACAGTTACTATAGTCATAAGGAAGACCAAAATACACACTTATCAGAAGATATTAAAGCCAAAGCTTCTACATACAAAGCCTCCAAAAAAAATATGAATAGGTCTCAGGCTATGGAAGAGCTCAAAAAATAATTTGAAAAACTGAAGAAAATAAGTCTTAAATACCAAATTGTGCCAATTGGGAAAAGAAGTCCAAAGAGTCAGTAAGGAGAATAAGTAAAAGAATTGACCAAATGGAAAAAGTGATACAAAAGCTCACTGAAGAAAATAATTCCTTAAAATATAGAATTGAGCAAAGGCAACCTAATGACTTTGTGAGAAATCAAGTAAACAATGAAATACAACCAAAAGAATGAAAAGCTTGAAGAAAATGTGAAATAACTCATTGGAAAACAACTGACCTGGAAAATATAGCCAGGAGAGAAAATTTAAAAATTACTAGTCTACCTGAAAGCCATGATCACAAAAAGAACCTAGACATAAACTTTCAAGATCTCAGATCAAGGAGAAAGTATTGCAAGCAACCATAAAGAAACAATTCAATTATTATGGAGTTATAGTCAGGATAACACAATATTTAGCAGTTTCTACATTAAGGGATCATAGGAATTAGATTATGATATTCCAGAAGGCAAAAGAACTTGGATTACAACCAAGAATCAACTACCCAGAAAACTTTAACACACTCTTTCAGGGGGGGAAAATGGATAGTCAATGAAATAGTGACTTTCATACTTTCCTGATGAAAAGACCAGAGCTGAACAGAATATTTGAATCTCTCTTGGGAAAAGAGTTGTGAAGCATAAAAAGGTAAACAAAAAAGGGAAACCATTAAGGACTTAACAATGTTAATCTGCATATATTCCTGCATAGAAGATGATACTGATAGCTCATATAAACTTTCTTATTTATTAGGGTAGTTAGAAGGAGCATATATAGACAAGACAAAGGTGCAAGTTGAATTTAAGGGGATAATATATGAAAAAGATGGAGTTAATAGGTGAGAGGAATATACAGGGAGAAAAGATAGAATGGGGTAAGTTATTTCACATAAAACAGGCAAGAAAAAACCTTTACTATAGAGTGGGAAAAGGGGATTGTTAGGGGAAGTGAGTGAGAGTTACTCTTATCGGAATTAACTCAGAGAGGGAATAACATACATACTCAGTTTGGTTTAGAAATCTATCTTATCCTAGAGGAAAGTTGAAGGGAAAGGGGTTGGAAGAAGTGGGGGAAGGTGATAGAAGGGAGGGAAGATTTTGGGAAAGGATAGTATGATGTAAAACATTTTTGGGATGGAACAGTATGAAAGGAGAGAGAGAGAGAATAGGATAAATGGGGGTGGGAGGAATAGAATGGAGGGAAATATAGTTAGCAATAGCAACTGTGGGAAGAAATATTGAAAGTTTCTGTGATAAAGATCTCATTTCTCAAGTAGTGAATCGAGTCAAATTTATTTTTTAAAAAGCTCATTTAACAATTGATAATTGATCAAAAGTGATGAGTGGTTTTCAGATGAGATTATCAATCTTAACTATGTCTATATTTTTTAAAATGTCCTAACTCACTATTGATTGAAGAAATGCAAATTAAAACATTTTTGTTGTACTACCTTATACCTCCTGGATTGGTTAATAGGACAAAAAGAGAAAATAACAAATGTTGGAGGGTTATAAGGGGGAAATGAGACATTAATGCACTATTGTAGGAATTGTGAAATGGTTCAACAGTTCTGTAGAGCAATTTGGCTATAAAACAATCCAGGACTATATTTCTGAGGATATGAAAAAGAGGACAGAAAAGGACATGTATTTAAAAGGATATTTATAGCAGCTCTTTTCTTGTGACAAGGACCTGGAAATTGAGAGGATGCCCATCAGTTTAAGAAGTGGCTGAACAAATATGTGATTATTCTGCTACAAGAATGATCAATAGTATCCTCTCAGTAAAACCTGGAAAGACCTACACGAGCAGAGGCAATAGGAAATATACCATATGAAGGTAATAGCAGTGTGATCAGATGTAAGTGTCTCAATGCTAGGACTTAAGACAACTCTGAAGGACTTATGATAAAGAATACTGGCCATTCCCAAAGATAGAGTGGATGGTAAAGAATACAACCCATCCCCAAAGATAGAGGTGATGGAAGACAGATTCAATCATTCTTTTTCTACTTTGTCTTGAAGTTTCTCTTTTTTGTGTGTGGGGGAGGGGGAGACTATGTTTACTTTCACAACATGAGTATCATGTGGCAATTTTTAATCTACATTAAATAACTTGCTTTCTCAGTGAGGAACAGTGGGGTGGGAAGAAGGGAGAGAATTTGGAACTCAGAGCTTAAAATATGAGTGTTAAAAGTTGTTTTTACATGTAACTGGGAAAAATGAAGTGTTTAAAAAAACTTCAAAATTGATTGGATTGTGCTATTGAAATTAAACCTCTTTCCTGCTCTAATATTTAATGGAAGTACTGCTACTAATCAGCAGCTGCAAAGGAAAAGAAGATACTATCAAGAGGAAAATCTTTTTCTTCACATAGGAAATGATAGTTACTTCTATTTTGGATTTGATTTTAAGTGAATGAACTTAGAATTTTCCTTCAATTAAATTCAACAAATATTAATTCATTAATTGCATACTCTAAGGCATTATACCAAGTATAAATCCCATTTGAGTTTGGGGAGATTGGGTCAATTTAACTTTAATGGCTAAATCAGTGCTTCTTATTGATTTTATTATGCTTTTAGTATTCTTTTGAAAGAATCACCTTATTTAGCAGTAAAAATCAGAAATCAACAAAAGAAAAGGGAACAAAAATAAAGAAAAAGGGACAGCAGCTCTCTGTGGTGGCAGTGAACTGGAAACTGTAT
The DNA here is from genome assembly GCF_037893015.1 of Macrotis lagotis. Classification (NCBI taxonomy): domain Eukaryota; kingdom Metazoa; phylum Chordata; class Mammalia; order Peramelemorphia; family Peramelidae; genus Macrotis; species Macrotis lagotis. The sequence goes on from NC_133661.1 coordinate 55,097,849, forward strand.
GATTTTGATAGAATGCTATTATGTTATAAAAAATGATGAGCTGAATGATCTTTGAGAAACATGGATAGACTTGCACAAAATAATGAAGAGTGAAATGAGTAGAATCAAGACAACATTGTATATATTAACAATAATATTGTTTTAAGAATGACTAAGTCATTTTGACTATTAAATACTAAAATTCACTACAACAGATATAGGAAGGAAGGAAGACATTATCTCTATCTAGAGAAAGAACTGATAAATAGATGTGTATAGAATAGTTTTACATATATTTAATCTGTATCTAAAAGTAATCATCTTTAGGGAGGGCTAGGGGTAGGGGAAGAGGGAAGAAAAAAGGGGAAAAAAATCAAAGTAAAGATAATGTATATTTAAAAGGTTTAGCAAGTTGTACATATGGATTTGGAGTTTCATATACAATCATCTCTTTGTCTTTTTCAACTGTTATGTAATCACTTTTTATTTCTCAGATACTGAATAAAATGTTAAACATTTGTTCAGTGCTAGACTCTGTGCTAAGCACTGTATCAGTAGTTTTTCATTAGATTCTAAAACCCTACCAAAACTACCACATCACCAGAATAATGTTACTTTGGTTCCTGCAGCGATTATTCAAGGATGTTAAATGTCATTAATGTCTTTAATAAGGAATCACAATGTCCAAGGTAGATCAGACCGTAGCAACCAGTTGGTCCAAACTCTAACCAAAAGGAAACACTTCTCTCTGATGCCCAGCCCTAGTGAAGGAGAGAGCCCTTGCCTTCCTCTAGCTTTATCTTCTCATTCCTCCAAAATTCACCTTTCTTTTACTTCCACCTCTTGCTCCTACTTTTTGCATCATGTACCAGAGAGAGTAAATTTATTTTTCTCTTCCAGATTACAATTTCTCAACTATTTAAAGACATCTGTTATTCTTTTGAGGTAACTAGTTGGCTCAGTAGATAGAGCACAGGCCTGGAGTTAAGAATACCTAAGTTCAAATCCAACCTCAGACACTTACTGGTTGTCGGTCCCTGGGCAGTTCACTTAACATTATTCACTTCAGTTCTATCCTCCATAAAATGATCTAGATAAAGAAATGTCCAACTATTACAGGATCTCTGTAATCTGCCAAGAAAACTCTAAATGGGTTCACTAAGAGTTGGACATGACTGTTAAATGACTAAACAACAAAAATAATTCCTGTCTTCAAGCTCCTCATATGGCCTGGACTTAAGACCCTTCACCATTCTGGTTTGCCCTCCTGAATGTTCTCCAGTTTAACGGAGTCTTTACCAAACTGTGGCACCAAAAATGGACCACTTCTCCAACTGTAGACTAAGCCAGGCAGAGGACAGATAGTCCATTGGACTGTTACCTCTCTTAATTTCTGGAAGCTGTGTCTCTCTATACAGCTCTAGTGACATTAACTTTTGACTGCCACATTATACTTTTTTTAGGTTTGTTTTTTTTGCAAGACAAATGGGGTTAAGTGGCTTGCCCAAGGCCACACAGCTAGGTAATTATTAAGTGTCCCCACCTAGCTGCCCCCACATTATACTTTTGACTGAGGGTCTTTCAACCCTCTTGAGCCCAGACATCTTTCTCAAAGTGTTATCTAATAATGCTTCTTCTCTATCATACTTCTTGAACTGATTTTTGTAACCGAAGTGAAGGAGTTTATATTTATACCTATTGTTCTCTTATCTTTTTAAATCCACTACAATTCTCTACACTGTAAGACTCTTTTTAGATACTGACTCTTAACATGTTATCTCTCCCTGTTTTTTGCCTTCTGTAAATTTGATGAGCATGCCATCTTTGTCTTTATCCAAGTCACTGGTATAAATATTAAACAGCTCAGGAACAAGTAGAGAATAGATTCCTGAAGCCTTCCCCCTGAAGACCTCCTGCCAAGTTGTCTTCGAACCACTAAGGAGACCACTCTTTGGCTTTACCATATGATTTTTATTTACAAAGTTGTCTTCTTTGTCATAATAAGTTGATTTTCAAGTCAATTCAACACACATTAATTAGGTATCTGCATTACAATGACAAGGACCTATATTATTTTACCCAAATATTTTATAGAATAGTATACTTTTCTCCAACTATTTTTATTTGAGTTAGTATTTGATGTTTTATCAACTGCTTTCTTAAAAACCTAAATAAATTCTTTGTGTGTACATGTGTGTGTGTGTGTGTGTTTGGATAAGATGTAAATATTATGTATGTGTGTAATATGTGTGTGTGTGTGTGTGTGGGTGGGTGTATATATATGAAGCATTTTTCTGGTAAAATTAATCTGACTTAACATGTTCATGATGGTAACTTTGGATCTTTATTTACCATGACATATTCTTTATTGTATTAAATTCAATTTCAGTTCAACTGAGAAACCATTAACTAAGCACTTTTTTCTGTAATAAAAAGATCCAGATTTGTATTCATCCTCTTATGTTATTTACAAGAAGTTAAAATTTTGTTCTCTAAATATTCTTACTTCAAGACTGAGAAACTCGGAATTTAATGAAGTCATAGTAAATTATACCTTCATTGAGTGTAATGAATAGTGGACTGGAGAGAGTTAATATTGACCACTTACACTCTCACAATTTTAACCCTGGGAACATTCAGTTTCTGTAATATCCATCAGCAAAATTTCTTTCTTGCAAATAGATGAGATAATAGTCATGAATGGGAATAGGAAATAAAGACTTCTTTAACCTCTGACTTTGAAATCATTTAACCCATTTAATCAAGTATTCTGGGATCAATAAGCTTGGGATGGACTGAGATGTAGAATACAAGACTTCAACCTCAGCAAAATTATCACACAGCATAGCAGAAATCAGACCTTTATGGTAACATTAATGTTAATCATTGTCTAATGCTAGCACTTTTGGTAACATGCGACTTTCTGATGTCCTGTTTAGTTTAGAATGTGAAATACAGTGTCAGAGGAGGAGAAAAGACTTTATGAATTTTGCCATTCATGGATGATTAATTTGGGTATGGACAAGTACTAAGTCTGAAGCATTAGAAATACATTTGCATTTATTGCAAAATTTGTCCATAGGTTCAAATATAATGATTATACTTTTAGTTGCAATAAAAAAATGCTTTCCTAGAAAATCATTATGTTCAATCACAAATGACATACTCAGTCTTTTTATTTGTTTTATGACTTTAGTTTTGTACATATACATATACATACACACACACACACACACACACACACACACACACATGTTTTCATCCTGTACTCTTGGGCTAACTGTTGACATAGTAAGTGATTTTCCTCAGTTTGTATAAAAGCCGTAAGCTAGTTTTGGAATGAGATTGGAAATACTTCTTGTTTGCTAAGACCAAAGAATGTTTCTTACATGATTTCCAGTGCCAGCATTCCATCAAACACTCCATTTGTAAAAAATGGACTTTGGCATTAGATCAGGCAGCTAGGTGGCACAATGGATAGAGCACTGTCTCTGGAAAGGTCTGAGTTCAAATCCAGCCTCAGACACACTGGCTAAGTGACTGTGGGCAAGTTTGCTTCAGTTTCTTCATCCTTAAAGTGATCTGGAGAAGACAATGACACACTATTCCAATTTCTTTGCCAGGAAAAATCCACATGGGGTCACAAAGAATTGGACATGACTGAAAAACAATTTAACAACAAAACTGACATTAGCAGCATTTAAAAAATTATGTTTTTTGTTGGTTGTATTCTGTATTTTAGAAAATTAGTGATGTTGTCCTGTTCCTTTGTTTTTTGTTGTCAAATTGTATTCACATCCTCACTGTATAGTGGCACATTTTCTACCCAAATGTGATATAATTAACATGATTATAGATCATGGATTCAGAAATAGATAAATGAGAACCATAATCTTAGAATTAGAAGGTCAGGGGTCATCTAATCCCATTCTCAATGAGAAAGAAACAAGTGACTGTCCAGAGCGCGGAGCCGGTGTCAGTGCTAGGATTTGAACTAGTACCTTCTGGCTCTTGGATCATTATACCTGTGGAAATCTTGCTGCCTACACATGAAAAATGTGTCTACCCTTAACCTAGAGAAGTAGCAATATAAAAAGAAAAGAAATTGTTGTAATCTCTTCCAGCCATTCAGTAAACATTTATTAAGCACTTCCTAAGCCCAGGCATACAAGACAAGACTACAGACAGCCCCTGTCCAAGAGCTCACAGTATAGTCAGACCAATAAGCTCTATAGTAGAATATATCTGCCTCTGGAAGGCAGTAGAATTAAGCAAACGCTTCCTGAAAAAGAAGTGATTTTCACTGGGACTTGAAGGAGCAAAGATAGAAGGAGATGGAGATGAGAAGGGGTGAGAATTTAAAAGCATGGAAATGACCTTCCATGAAAATGCCCAGTGTCAAGGAGAGGGAATATCATGTTCAAGGATCAGTGGGGGGATGTCCATTGTCCTTGAACTAAAATGTATAAGGCAGTATTAAGGTAAGATAAAGAGTGGAAAGTAGGTTGTAGGTTATTGTTATTTTTAAGGCTTTGACTGACAAAGGATTTTATGTTTGATCCTGTGGTGATAAGGAGCCACTGGAGGTTATTGAGAAGGGGGAAGGTATGATCATACCTGATCGTTAGAAAGACCAGTTTGACCTCTGAGTGAATGGGAGTCAGGAGAGATTTGTGGCAGGCAAACCAACCAGCAGATTATTGCAAGAGTCTTAACATAAAGATACACACAAGGGAGGTGGGAGCTGCAAAGGGAAGAACAGGAGATGTTACCAAGATAAAAGTGATAGGTCTTGACAACAAATTGAGTATGGTAGGGTAAGACAGAGTGAGAAGTTAATGTGCTTGTGAGCATAGAAAAGTGGGAGAATGGTGATTTCCGTGAAAGAAATAGGGAAGTTTGGAAAGACTAGGGGAAAGTTGATGAGTTTATTTTGGGAAATATTGAGTGTAAGATATCTACAGATACCTGTTGATATGGTCTATTAGGCAACTGGAGATTCTAGATTGGAAGTCAACAGAGAGAGTAGGGACTTGATTAGATCTGAGTATCATTTTCTGGGAGATGATCATTAAAGTTATGAGAGGTAATGAGACCACCAAGTGAACCAGAGAGAGAAGAAGACCTAGCACAGAGCCTGTGGAATCTCCACTTAGTCTGCCTGTCCTGGATGAAGACCCAGCAAAGGAAATTGAGAAGTAGCAGTCAGATAGGTAGGAAGAAAACCAGGGATCAGAATGTCAGAGTTTTCTTTGAATCATGAGACTGAAAATCAGAGTGTAGGGAAGAGTTTCTCTGTAAAAGGCAGGAAACATATGACAGTATAATATTTGTCCTTCATTTTTAAAGAAGACCACGACATCAGGGAGGTAATGCCATGACAAGCACATGAATTGGATTTGAGTGAGGGGGGGACTGTGCCAAGTCCCCAGCTTCACTTTCTCCTCCAGAGCCATCAGTGTCTAGTGGCCAGATATGAATCAGGATGACAGAAGCTGACCCTGGATGTGTGGCATTCAGGGTTAAGTGACTTGCCCAAGGTCACACCACTATTAAGTGTTTGAGTGTCTGAGACTGGATTCAAACTCCTTTCTTCCTGACTCCCAAGGCCAGTGCTATCCACTGTACCACCTAGCTGTCCTTGAGAATATAATTAGCAGGGATGGACGGATTAAATGAGAAATTTTGAGGAAGGTGGGAGATATCGGCATGTTTTTGACAATAGAGAAGGAATCAGTAGAAAGGAAGACCAAAAATAAGTGTGATAGTGGAGATGATCAAGGAGATCAGCTCTTCAAAATATTGGGTTGGATTGGGATCACTTGTGTCGTTTCATTTTCCTTATCCTCAAATTTATGTTATTAACTTATAGTTTCAAACACCTGCCCTATCCTCTTAAATGAATCATTGGCTTCAAATCTCTATTTGGATGTTGCCTTTCCCAAACTATTTATACTTCATGTCAATCAAGGTTCTTCCTAAGGATTGTTTCTTTTTTGTTCTTGATTAGAAAGATTCTATAACCCTTGATCTTTGAAAACCCCTCTCTGGGGCATTTATGTGAGTAGTGATGATCTTACAGAAAGTCCTAGGATTCAAAAGATTAGAATTCTCCAATCTACCTTGGATTCACTGGCTTCCATAGGTCATTTCATTATCCTTGGCTTCAGTTTCCTCACCTGTAAAATGAGATGGATGAGCTAGAATGATCTCTAAGCTTCCTTTCCTCTCTAAAATTCTGATTCTCTAATTGTATGTACAACACCTCATTTGTGATGCCAGCCCAGCAGTGAGGTTAATCCAGGTTTTAGGTTTCTGGCCAGGCAGGTTATTAGAGCCACCTCTTGGGAAGGCTATCACTACCTTTTGTTCCCTCACACATTTCAGGCCACAGAGCCTGGAGGAGCAGCCCAGCCCAGCCTTCTTTATGAAGACTTTGAGGCTTTCTGGCATGGCTAATGGCAGGCAATTGACCCATCTTTTCACATTTCAATCTTAAATTCAGGTTTTAGTTCCTACCTTTTCTGGCTTAAGGAAGTATTCTAATTGTGTCCTTCCCTAACTTAATGAAAGCCTGGAGTCTTAACAATTAATGTCTGAATGATGCATGACTTACCTGGGAAATTGTTTTTAATTAGGATACAAAGCTTCAAATGTCAATGAAAGAATTGTGGGAAATGATTCCGTATTTAATGTCAAGGGCTGTACTTGCAGGTCTTCTCCTGCTACTGTTGTTATCCGCTCGATACTAATATGGCAGCAATCAGAGTTTGCTTCAGCAACAACAACAACAAAAAAAATCCACTCAAGTCTGAAAGTAATGCTCTGTTTTTGACAGGCTGACAGCATCTTAGAAGAAAATGTCAGGGTCAATATAATCATATTTACTGACAGTTCAGCCTTTTTCCATGTTATAGAAATGGTTTGAAAGTTGGCTTTTATCAAAAACAGAAATGTTGGCCACTTAAAATGATAAAACTAGAGTAGAAAGCTTAGTCATTTTCTAGTTATAAAGTGATACTTTTGTAAAAATAAACAATGCAAACTTCAGAGAGCCAAAACAATTACTCAGAGAAATAGTTGCATTTTTTCCATCCTTGTGCTCTGATTTAAAACAACTGTGTCCATTTGGAATTAGGGAAAAATCAATGGTTTATATTTCATTAAGTAACCCCTTCCTGATCCCTTCAAGACAGAATGTAAAAGGACAAGCCTGGTATAATTACTTAAAGATCACTTGGATTCTCTTTTACTTCAAAGTAATGATGCCACAGAGAAGGAATTCATATTTTGCTTATCAAATGAATTTATTCTTAATATTTTTAGAAATTGTTACTTATTTAATTTTATTAAAGTTCTTAGAAAAAAATTATAGATTCTTTATTTTACTTATAGTTTGGACTTTCCTTGTCTCTTCCATTTCCTCAGTTCTTCCAACTCTATAAAAACCTCCCAACACTCTTGGGAGATGAGAAGTTGCAAAAATTCATTTTTGGTTTACTGCAGATTATTATCTACTCAATTATAATATCTTACAGGATAGGACCCAGGATTCTGGGTGGCAGCACCCAGGATTCTGGGTGGCAGTCAACAGACATTTGTTAAGGGTTTTCTGTGTGCTTCAGGGATATAAAGAGCAGTATAAATATGGTTGCATCCCTTTGAAAGCTCATTCAAATCACTGTGTACCTACAAGAACTATGCAGTAGTATCGATTTTAATTTAGAAAACTAGGTTTCAAATCCTTGCTGCTCAGTCTATGAGGGAGCTCCCCTTCCTGAGACAAATCATTTGCCATCTCTGGGCATCAGTTTTCTGCTTTGAGGACATTGAATTAGATGACCTTCAAGATCTTTTCTGAAGTGAACTCTACCATCCTCTGATTTCCCAAAGAGTTAATATTTGTTTTGTCCAAAGAAAGGACTCCATTATTGGCTTGTCTAAATGACTGTCCGAGGACTTTTTTTGGTCCAATACTTGTTTTAAAAAATCTTTCTGAGATATAAAAGTACAGGGTCTTGCCTTTGTAGATTCAGTTTATTAAGTAGAATTTAGACTTCAATAATAGAAGGCTATTCCAGGGTCATTATGTACATCAATCTGCTTAGTGGAGTACTTGAGATACAAATGTAGAAAGTGTGGGCCATTGGACTGAATATGTTCTAGTCTCAGGATATCTCTTGGAAGTTTCCTTTTTTGCATTTTTTCAAACACACCCCCCCCCCAAATATAAGGGAAAAAATAGGATGGTGATTAATTGAAGACTGAACAGGTTTTAATGTGATGGGTAGAAACTTTCCAAAGTGATGGGATTTTAAGATCCTACCTTGCCTAGCACCACTTTCCTTTTCCCATCTTGCAGATGTAAAACCTGAGACCCAGAGAATTTGGGAGACTTGACTATATTCACCGGTCTGCCTAAACTTCTGTTAGGAAGTTTTACATTATCTGTAAACTTGCATAGGAAGGAAGGATCCTTCCCCTGAGTAGCAGCTGCAAAGACCAGAGGAGCAAGTAGGCCCCTTCCCTATTGCCTTTATCCTGGCTGCTCCCATGCCTGGAAAGCTTTTACCCCCTTCCTGATTTTTCTTTAGTTCTCAGTTCAAAGCTCACCTACCACAAAGTCTTCCTTTAGAATCTCAGCTCTTCAAAGGTAGAATTCCTTTGAGGCTTCCCCTGTAACTCTAGGGCTAGGGGTGGTGTCTGGCCAAGAGTAGCTCTCACTAGATACTTGTTGACTTGACACATTCCACTCCCTCATGCTGCTTTGTACCCTTTGGATTTAGACTGAGGTTTTAAATGTAACTTAGATTTTACATGAGAATAAAGAAATCCAGCTTTATTTGTGTCACTTTTATGGAGAACAAGGATAGAGAGTGTTTATTACATCAATATTGTTTTGCCAATAAACAGTCCCATTCCTAAATTGAAAATGGCTTAATCCCTAGAGTAAGTTGCCATTCTGACTAAGCAGGTAGGCTTGTATTTTACTTTCACTTCACATCTGGCTGGTTTATGGAGCCCAAACATCTCCCGTGGTTGTGATTGAATTTTAAAAGCACAAAAACTTCAGGTTTTTATTATGCTTGGGGATTCCAGTGTGCAGATAAATTTGTCAGCCCTGTTATCTAATCTTTGCCACATTCCAGCAATCTGCAGTGAATTTTTTTTCTCCTCAAAGACAAAAATTATAATTATTCTGTTAGGTGGCGCTATGGATAGAAAACTGGCCTTGGAATCAGGGGGACAGGAGTTCAAATCCAGCTTCAACACTTAATAGCTTGAGCAAGTTGCTTAATCCTGATTGCCTTGCATCTGAGGTTACCTCCTGTCATCCTGATTTATATCTGGCCACTGGACCAGATGGCTCTGTAAGAGAAAGTGAGGCTGGTTTGATATCATGGCCTTCTTTGAGAATAAAGGACAACACATGATTATGATTATGATTATTAATTTTTCTGTAGACTCTTCCCATCTTGTAGAGGACCTGAGCTTTTAGCAGCAACTAAGAAGGAACCCCAGTTTCTATGAAGATGGATGAAGGACTCTTGACATTTGTGCTTTTACTCCTGGATTGAGGTTTTAAATTTACCTTTAATAATGAGATTAGTACCAAATACCCTCAGACCAAGACAAAACACCACAAATGTGATCTTAGTGCTTCATTTAAAAAAAAAAAGTTATTATTTAAGACAATGGGATTAAGTGACTTGCCCAAGGTCACACAGCTTGGCAATTAATAAGTGTCTGAGGTGGGATTTGAACTCAGGTCCTCCTGATTCCAGGGCCAGTGCTCTAACCCACTGCACCACCTAGCCACCCCAAGTGTTTCGCTTGTTAATGCAATTGATTTCTCTAGGCCATTAAATTCTTCCTAAAACTTGCTTGTTTCTCTTATACTTTACTTCCACCTACAAATTTATCCTTGTATTCTCCTGCCTGTTGATGTCTTTTAGTCACTAACCTAAACAAATCTGCCACTGTTTTGTTTTCTCCCTATAGGAGATGCCTTGAAATATTTGTTAATTGAGTTTGATGTGGTTACTTTATTGTCTCCACCCCACCTCCAAACTCACATGAAGATTATATTGATATGATTAGATTAATCATTTCTATTCTTCCTGTTGTATCCAAACAATCGCATTGTTATTTTGCTGTTGGAATTTAAATCTAGCCTTCAATCTAGCCATTAATAGTTTTCCAGTTCATTTATCTTGGGGTAGAGGAAACTTCTTCCCCTTGATTAATTTTCATTTCAGAGTCCCACCTACTCTTGTCCTCTTTGTCCTGAGCCCATTTTGGAGTTTTCTTGGTCAAAAAAGTTAAGGTTATTCAAAGAGGCAAAGCAATGCACAACTACTAGAGTAGTTGGCCACTTCCTTCTCCTGCTCTATTTACAGATAAGGAACTAAGGCAAATTGGGTTAAGCTACTTGCCCGAGGTCCTCTAGTCCAGAAGTGCCTGAGTCTTCCTGACCTCAGACCCATTACTCCATCTAGTCTTTTGTAATACCTGGAATTTTTGTGGAGATCTAAAAGATAGCCTTTCCTTTTGGAAGAGTATTTTAGTCTTACTGTTTAGCTACAGGGATCTGGCAATCTATTTTCCTTTGATTAGTCCTAGCAGCTAAGGAGGACAACCTTTTGTCTAAGAAAGTAGATAAAGGACCACAGAAGGCAGCTTAGTGGCTTAGAGTCTGGAAGAGCAAGAATCAAAATTGACCCCAGATACTTAATTATCTGTGTAATCCTGGGCAAGTTACTCAAACTCTGTCCCTCTCATTTTCTTCAAATGAAAAGGGGATAATAATAAGACCTTCTTCAAAAGGTTGTGGATGGAATGAGATAATACTGGTAAAGCACAGTTCCTGATTGGAGAAGGGTCTATATAAAATTTAGATATGATGTTGATGATGATGATGATGACAATGCCCATAAGGATGAAATGCAATACTATTATGAAACTAGAAGAACTTTTTTCAAAAAATATAAGTTGTGTCGAGCATCATCTGATGACTAACTGATGACTAAATTCCCAAGCCAGAAATTTTAAGTAAATAAAAATAAAATTGTTCCTTTGAATCAATTAAATAAACAAGATGATATAGTCATAAGGCTGAATAACAACCCTATTCAGAACTTGTTCCTAGGGGAACAAATGACACTTCTTTAAGTTCTGGTGTTATATTGAAACCGATCCTAAATCCTAAAAGCCCAAGTGTTAGAAATACTTTGTAGTAAATGGCATGGGACACCAATCCAAGCAAACCACATATGCACATGAAATGATAGGAAGGCTCTTGTAGTGTACTAAGGTGTATCATAACAAGAGCATAAGGGAAGGATTTCTTTCTTCTTGTTCTCTGTGATATCTTCAGCTCCAAGTTTTATCACAACGTATCACAGATCACTGTGGGCACAATAATAAGAAATAACTTCACACCCAGAGTGGATCAAAGTATATTGGAAATTGTTGACATGCTTAAATTTAAAGATGATCCAACTAAAAAACTTGAAGGCATCAAAAATTTGTGCTTAATACAAACTACTAATGAAACAGAGGGCAAAAATAATGCTGTACATCACCCATGATTTTGAAGAGAATTTGGATATATTTAATGGATTTTTAAAATGTCATTTTTGAATTCTGCTAAGAGACCAGTTCTACCACAATAAAGTAATTCAAAAAAAAACTGTAGTATGCTATAAACATTATTAATGAATCCATTTAAGCACAGTATTTGACAGAGTATAAAAATACTTCAGGATTTGTGCACAATGAGATTTTTCAGTAGGCCTTAACAGACTAAAAACATGGAAGAAAAGTTAGCACTATACAGAGATTTTCTTAAAGATAGGTATAAAATACTTCCATGGCAGAAGTGACTTTCAAAGACTCTTTAAAGACATGCAGAAACACAATGGAAGATTTCATTATTATCTAGCTGTTTGATTAACAGCAGAAAAAAAAATGAAACATAGAGAATGGATCCCAGAAAATGAAAGCATATTTTAAATTCTTGATACCATTAATGAATAATTAAAACCAAAAGTCAAAAGGTTAAGGTTATACAAAGAGGCAAAGCAATGCACAGAAGAAAATAAATAATTCAGCATCAAGTTAAAACTTTATTATGTTGCCTTAAAAAAATGAGAGAAGTGAACAGAGAGAACCTCAAAGGAGGATATGGAAAATTTCTGATTGCCTAGATTGTTAAAAGAAATCCAATATAGTGAAAATGTAACCTGGAACAAGCATGAAATAGAAAACTTGTGTTACCACTAATACAATGAATCATAAAATAATTATGTCAAGACATGTGTCTAAAATTCTAGCTTCTCTATAAATTAGAAATCAACAAGTCAAGATAAGATCCATAATTATTTACTTGTGCTTCACTGTAGTGCATAATTATTCACAAAATACTTTGATAGATTCTTATTTTATTCTAGGCTGCTCTCATCTTTCTTAACAGAAGCATTGTCCTTCCAGATATAGACCAACAGTTATATATGTATGTACCTTATGTCAAACATTCTCAATTTGTCCTTTTCAAAAAGGGTATGCCATAAAGCATCAGGGTTATAAAAGCAACTCATTATTGATTCAGGAACTGTTGAAGAAGCTGCCCCAAAGTGCCAAAACGTTGTTGTTAAGTCATATCTTACTCTTTTTTTTTTTTTTTTTTTTTTAGCAAGGCAATGGGGTTAAGTGGCTTGCCCAAGGCCACACAGCTAGGTAACTATTAAGTGTCTGAGGTCAGATTTGAACTCAGGTACTCCTGCCTCCAGGGCCGGTGCTCTATCCACTGTGTCACCTAGCTGCCCCCATATCTTACTCTTCATGACCCCATTTGGGGGTTTTCTTGCCAAAGTTACTAGCATGGTTTGCCATTTCCTTCTCCATCCCATTTTACAGATAAGAAAACTAGTATGAAGTGACACAGCTACTAATTAACTTGAGACCCAATTTGAACTCAGAGAAGGAAGACTTCCTGACTTCAGTTCTGTCACTCTTATCCACTGAGCCATCTCCATTATGCCATCTTTATTTATTACCAACAAAAACATTTTGACTCCCTTCCTCACTCATCACTTGTTTGTGTACTTCAGATACATAAAACAAACTCAAGTATTTGGTATCCATGTGGAAAATTCTTTATTTGAACATGTCACCAGCATAATGATGCCAGAAACAATTTATGTAAAACGTTATATATCCCAGGGAGACAATATGGTCCTGCCCATCCTTGAACCCATTATCTTCATTCCTGAATTAAACTGAATGTAGTAAACCATCTTAGTGATTACGTATTAGATCACATCAAGTTGTATGCCTCCCCTCAGTAGCACATTAAATAGCTACTTTGTGTTGTGGAAATTTTTTCCAGCAATATCAAAATGCCATTTGTTCTTAATGAGTCTACAATTCTTAATATGTATTACTGTTGCTTTTTTAGTCATGTCCAGCTGTTCATGACACTGTTTGGATTTTTCTTGGCAAAGATGTTACAGTGGTTTGCCATTTCCTTCTGCAACTCATTTTGCATATGAATAACCTAGGCAATCAGTGAAGTGACTTGCCCAAGGTCATTTGACTAGTAAGTGTCTGAGACCAGGTTTGAACTCAGGAAAATGAGTCTTCCTAAATCCAGGTTTTATCCACTGCACCACCACCAGCAACCCTCTAGAAAAATAATGACTGCTTTGAGTTTGAACCCCAGCATGGAGGCAGTGTTTACAGCTATCTTGTTATTCTTCAGGCCAATAACACTGAGCATAAGGACAAAGCTTGAGGTTTTTCATCTGACAAGATTGATTGGCATTCTAGAATCAAAGTTCAGTTGGACTTCAGATTGTGTTATGTCATTGAGTTGTCAGTCATGTCCAGCTCTTTGTGATTGCAAACTCGAGATATCTGTTATCTCTCAAAGTTTATCCAAGTTCATGTTCTATTCATGTTCTATTCATCTCATCCTCTGCCAACCCTTTTTCTTTTTGCCTTCAATATTTCCCAGTATCAAGAGTTTCATCTTCTCATATGTGACCCAAAGTATTTCAACTTCAATATATGGCTTTCTGTTGAATAGCTTGAGTTAATTTCTTTAAGTACTGACTGATTTGATTTCTTTGCTGTTCAAGGAACTCTCAAAAGTCTTCTCCATCAAAAGTGGTAGATTCTGCCATACTCAGCTTTCAGAACTGTAAAATAAATGAAAATAGATCTAGAATAGTATTTAAGGGAATAGAATTGCTGTTTGTCCCCAGAGAATAAAACCTGTGATGGGTTTTAGATAGAAATTACTGAAAAACAAATTTCGATTTGATGTCAGGAAAAGCCTTCTAACAATTAGAACTATCTTGAGAGTGGTGGGTTCTAATTCTTTTGAAATCTTCAAGTAGAGACTGGAGGACAATTTGTGAGTTATTTGATAGTAGGCATTCTTTTCATGCATGGTTTCCACCACATGGTTACTGAGGTTCTTTATAACTCTCAAAACTTGTGTTCTTGTTTTTCTGCTCTTGATGGTTTTAGTCAGATACCCTTTGATACTTGAGTTAAATAGTAAAATTTAAAGAGACACAAAAGTGTCATTAAACCAAGACTCAGACGAGGAAATATCCACAAACTTATGTATAAAAGATGGAATTATTAATAATAGCCACCTCCCAATATGTTAAATTTTAGTGACCCTAGTGCTGAAACACATCATTTTAAAAAAGATCAATAGTAATTTCAAAATCCAGTCTTTGGTTTCAGCAAAATTACAAACCAGTTATTAAAAACTTAAAAAAAGCATAATGACTTGAGTTTTTTTAAATGGAAAATATGAAGAACTTTTATGATTCTTTGTATTAAAACCAACCCAAGAAATATCTTAAGTTAATATAGAAGAATATCAAACTTGTTGTGAAAGATTTTACAAGGTAACTTTTAATGTTCAGAGTTGTCCACTATTATAAAAATTTTATTGATCAAAAACCTCTATCCCCCTAGGTAAGTTATATTCTTTGATTTGGAATAAATGGATCTGAAAATATGTCCCTATTTTCTTATTTCTATTATAAATCTTGTCAGAGGTATGGAAAGCATTCTTACTGATTTATAGATTTTACAAAACAGAGAGGATTTACAAACTGGATGGCAAGGTCAATTTCCAGATGGATCTTGATAGGTTAAGACATTTTGCTTAATCTTGTTTGGATGTAACTTCATAGGGACAAATATAAAGACTTACATTTGAGTTCAAAAATCCCTGGACAAGTATAAAATTGGAGAGATGTGACTAGAAAATTCTAAAGTATTTGGGATTTTTCAAGTGGGCTGCAACAGCAGTGAGTTAGCAGTATAATACTGATGCTCTCCTTTGGTGACAATACCACACTGTAGTATCTTGATCAGCCCACATATGAATTATTGTATTCAGTTCTGATTGCCAAATTTTTAAAAAGACAATTATAATCTGCAGAGCTTCCAGAGGAAGATGACCAAGGCATTGAGTTCATAAGGGAAAGATACAATATTGTCTTCAGATATTTGAAGGGCTATTAATTGTCATAGGGATAAGTTTTTTTTTATTTGACCACAAGGGGCAGAACAAGGAGTTTTGTATGGAAGTTATAAAGAGGCAAGTTTAGACTTAGGATGATAGATGAAAAATCTACTTGCTATTAGGACCAATTTCAGCTATCATATCAAAAGGACACTCGCTCCTCTGAGGAAATCATGGATTTCAACTTCACAGTAATATCTGTATCACCCTTTGTCTAGTAAAGGAACTTCTTTAGGTATCAGGTAGGCCTAGATAACCTCTGAGGTCCTTTTCAACTTTATAATTCTGTCAAATTTTGTTCAGAATGAATGTGCCTGCCTCATTCAAAAACTTTGAGTACATCCTCTTAAAAGGTTCATTACCTATTAGAGGTAAAAGAACTAACTCAAATGAGGCAAATATTATGTAGGTAAGAGGGTGTAGAGAAGTAGTTCTGTTTTGTTTTTCCTATCCAAGCATTTATTTGGTGTAATAAGAAGTTTGGTCTCTTTTTTAAATATTTGAGATTACTTTGTCTTCCATCTTTCATTTACTGATTCTTTTTCTGTTATTGCAGTGGTATTTATTACGATTCCAAATACTTTCCTGTTTCAAGTAGGTAGCTCTGTATTACCATAATCATTTTTAAAGTTAACCTTTTTTCTTATAAGAAGATATGATACCTTCCCCTAGACTAGATTTTATTTCCTCTTTCCTACCAGGAAATGTGTTTTTCTTGCCCTGTGAAAGGCGGGGACCCAGGTTATCCATTCACAAAACAACATTTAGAACACATTAAGAGGAAGACATGCAATGTGTGGTTGGGTTTATTATTCCCTCTTTGTTTCCTAATTTATTCCTCCTCTCAACCCCAGTCTCTGGCTAGTGTTACTATGGCACCTTAGTTGTGGCATGGAAAACAAGCTAATTAGTTTCTTTGGAACAGACAATAGTGGCCCATCTTGAGGCACAAGCATCTGGCGCTCTCAGTCCCCATCCCTGCCTGCCTGAGG
Organism: Macrotis lagotis; assembly: GCF_037893015.1. Classification (NCBI taxonomy): domain Eukaryota; kingdom Metazoa; phylum Chordata; class Mammalia; order Peramelemorphia; family Peramelidae; genus Macrotis; species Macrotis lagotis. The sequence goes on from NC_133661.1 coordinate 55,114,373, forward strand.
AGGATGGGGCCCTGTGCTTGTCTTACAGTTTTCCAAATATTTTCCTAGTACAACACAGCCTTCTTTATGTTTCCTTTGCTTTTGTGAAGGGTTATTTGTGTGATTTTTCTTAAAAAATCACTCATCCCACACTCAGCTGGTCCCCTTTCCGTCTTCTGTCTCTACCCAGTAAGTGGCCAAGAGTAATTTGGTGACATTTCACCCCTCTTACTTTACTAACCAGGGTTCTTCACTTTCTGTATGTTTATCTTCTTTATTTTAGTCAGAAATTTCTGGTATTCAGGTAAAGAATATTTTTCAAAACCAACTTTATCAACAAGAGTGATGTGAAGTTTGATTTGTCTCTTTTGACTGACTTCATTTAGTTAGATACATTATTTATCATATCTCCATTATCTACCCATAATTACTCCTATAGCTCAAAGAGTTGTGATCACTAAAGCATTTATTTTTTTCCCCTAAATTTCTTTTTCTGGATGGGGAGGAAACAGGAAGGCTAAGTCAGGACCTCTCATTGATAAAAGATAATTCAGATGAGGAAATTTCTGTCAGATTACTACCTATCCTATACCTGATAGTCTTTTATTTTTTGTTTTATGAGATATTTTCCAATTACATGTAAAAAAAATTAACACTTTTTAAAATTTTGAGTTCCAAATTCTCTCTCCCTCCCATCCTAGCCCCCTCTTTTTGAGAAGATAAAGAATTTGATATACATGGGAAATTATGCAAAACATGTTTTCATATCAGCCAAGTTGCAAAAGAAAACACAGACAAAAAAATTAACAAAGTTTTTTTTAAAAAGTATGCTTCGGGGGCGGCAAGGTGGTATAGTGGATAAAATACCAGCCTTGGAGTCAGGAGTACCTGGGTTCAAATCCGGTCTCAGACACTTAATAATTACCTAGCTGTGTGGCCTTGGGCAAGCCACTTAACCCCATTTGCCTTGCAAAAACCTAAAAAAAAAAAGTATGCTTCAATCTTCATTCAGAGCTCATCAGTTCTCTCTCTGGGGAAAGGTAGCAGTTTTCAACAGGGGTCCTTTGGAACTGTCTTGGATCATCATTTTGATCACAGTAGCCAAAGTCTTTCACAGGTCATCATCCTTATAGAAAATATCTTAAAGCGTTTCCTGGATCACTGAGAGTTTAAATGACTTACTTGCTCATGAACACATAGCCATCATCAGCACAACATTTGAACCTACATTTTCCTCACTTGGGCTGAATCTCTCACTACATTATATTAAGTGGATATTTTAAAATATGTCTAAGTATAATGAATCCTGATTGAGTCTAGCACACAAGGGATCACATGTAAAATAAATTCTCAGTTAAATCTTTATCATTGCTATGATACATGCCATTGAGGAACAAAGAACTTCCTTTTCTTTTATTGAATTATAATCATGACATCTCATGACAGGGAGATCTAGGAAATTGCTCTGGGAAATCTCTGCAGAGTGGTACCTATGTGTGTGTTGTCTTTCCTTGCTCTTAGCAAGCTCTGGTGAAGTCACTTTTTGGCAATGACTCACTTCACTGATAAACTGGAATTATATTTATATGCAATCCATCCTTACATCCAAGTGATGGAATCAAGCTTGCTTTTGTTTTCATCAGCATACTCAGAAGAGTTACATTGATAATTTTGTCTAAAATCATATCATTCCCCATTGTTGACTATGTCATTCAAGAATGTTAAGTTAAACAAAGTTCTTTTCAAAGCACTAAGGGTGAGACCACTCAGGGTCTCATTTTTAAATTCATAAAGACTAGAATATGTTAGTCAAAAACTTGGTACTTCTTTTTTCAATAATATTGCATTACTTTAATTATTTTATTTGAAGTTTTCCTATAGACTGGAGCATACAGTTTAGTTAAGACTAGATAGATCAAAGAAAATTATGTTTGGTATCTATTTTAAAAATCTTGCCAAAATAACATAACATAAATCTCAAAGTATTTAAATACTGAATATTTACTTCAAAAAATGAGAAGTCAAAATGGGATGAATTTAAATTGTGAATTTGCTTCATTTTTGTAAGCCTGTTGTTTTTGTAAGTTCATGGCCTTAAGTACAGAGAACCAAAATGCATGTCATAATATCTGCATCATAATACCCTTGTGGCGCATTTTAAAGAAAAATACACACAGACACATATCTTGGAACTGGGCCAGTGTTACTCTCCAGGGTAATAATGTTCTGCACCTTAAATTACAGTCAGATGGATTTTAGCACAGATCAAGTTTTCAGTCTAAAATTGGTGAGAAGCCTAATTATTTGACCAGGTTACTATTTATATAGACCGCTGTACAGCTATCTGTGGTTTATCCACAGCTGGCAATGTGCTAGCTCTGGAAGGTTTTTATTTTATGCTGGAACTTTTTTTAAAGAAAAGAAAAGGGAAAAAAAAGCTTTAAACTCTGCTCATTAGATGAAACTCTAAAAGCCAGTACATATTACTATGGAGACAAGATGTTATATAAACTGTTCACTTTAATTCTACAAGTTACCAAAATAGCAAAGGAAGCAGCTTGTAGGCTCGTTGTTTTCAAGTGACATGGTATTTGGTGGGTTAAGGGATGAAAAACATTTTTTAAATACTTTGGTTCCTTTGTCCATTGCTCTTTACTTTCAAGAATATCTTAGTTTATTTTAGATAAATTGGGGAGTAGATCATGAATGTAATGATAAAATGATATATGCAATAGAAATAATGAATTATTGTCTTTGTGGTTATTAGAAATGATGTTGTAGCTTAAAATTACTCTTTCTATTATAAAATCTATTGTCAATTTCTTGGCATTTGTGAGACATTAAACCCTTCATAGGACTGGCACAAGTGACCCCTTCATATGAATGAACTCTTATAATGCCTAAAAGTTAGACTTCCAAATAACAAAGTGAATCTCTTCCTACTTCAGTCCTTTGATCATCAATAGGCTATTTTATTGACATTTTTAGAAGAATTGCTTCCTTTCCTTCCACATCTTTCTATTTGATTTTGTGGATTTATTGGGTTTTGTGGGTATATCACAAAAAATGAAATACTCTGTTCTGTCATAATAGAGAGGAAATAACTGGTCACTAAAGGTTACTAAGAATTATTATCTTTATCATTCTTATATAACTATTCTCTCAAGCATTACAATAACCTACTAATTTCCAAGCCTAATTACCTTCCCTAATCCCTTTCATTTTGGGGATTGCATCATCCTTGACCTTTCTAAGTTCTCAGTTCTACCTTTTCCTACTAGTCTTGCTGCCTTGGGTTCTGAGACACCCACTTATATGTATTCTCTTCTTACTTCTTTAACTCCAACCATCTTGCTAACTCTTGTTCCCCAAGGATTTGTTCAGGTCTCTTTTCTCTCTAAATTCTCTCTCTCAGGAATTTTATTTATTCTCATAACTTCAGTGACCACTTCATCAATCTCCCTCAACCTTATTTCCAGTTTGACATTTCTTCTGGACTCCATACTCAAATCAGTAATTGCCAGGAAGGGGAAACATCTCCACCAACATGTAGCAAGTCTTCAGATTTAACATGTTTCTAACCTAGTTCATTCTCTTTCATCTTAAGCATGCTTCTCCTTCTGACGTTATCATTGCTCTTTGTCACATGGCCAGCCAACCTCTCTTTCATGTTTTAAAGCATGGATTTATCTTTGACTCCTCTCTCTTTTAAAAAATAAGTTTTGATATTTTGGTTTTGCATCACCTACATTTCCTAGTGTTTTCCTAAAATCATCTTTAATAAATAAAATCATCTCTAACATATAAAAAGGGGGAAAAAGACAGTTTAGCATAATAAACATATTGAAGATGTAACAGGAAAAACAGTGTAGCACACCTGGAGTCTAATACTTTTGTAAAGAATTGGAAGGAAGTGTTCTTTCATTATTAATAATAATTATTGGCAGTAGTGATATTTGAAATATAAATAGTGATTTAAAGTTTACAAGATGATTTACAGATATTGTCTCACTTGATCCTCATAAGGAAGGGAAGTACTATAGTTATTTTTACCCCATTTAAATAAACTGAGTTTAATAGAGGTTCTATAACTTCCTATGGTCACACAGCAATTTCAGAGGCAGATTTGTCTGACCACATTGCCGCTAATACCCATTATGTCATATTGCCTTATCTCCTTAATATTTTATGTCTAGGTAGGTACCAAGATTTGTTAATTCTATCTCCGTAAAATTTCTCTTTTATTGCCACTGTTTTTTGTTCCCAGTGCTCTCATCATGGCACAGACCCTACCTAGTACCTTATAAATCTTTCTGCTTCTCCTGCCCCCTGTCATCCACATCCCCATTTATTTTTCATACTATTTTCAGTTGTGGTTATGTCATTTCTTTGTTCTTACATCTTCAGAGTTCTCACTTGTTTCCCAGGCAAAGCTAATACTCTTCTGCATTGCACGGAAGACCTGCCATAATCTGGTACCAGCATTCTTTTCTATCTTGATATGATGTACTATTGTACTGCATGCTCCAGCCAAACTGAACTATATTCTCTCCCAAATACATTCTGAGCTCTTTTGCTTCTTTGCCTCTATTTGTGCTTTCCTATATCCCTGGAAGGTCCTCCCTACTATTCTTTCCCTATGTCTTCCCAGTTTCTCTTAAAAATTTTCCTTTATAATTTCTGATAGTACAAAAATATTCCTTCACATTCATATAATTTCATTTGTTCAGCCATTCCTCAATTGATGGACATCCCATTAGTTTCCAGTTCTTTGCTGCTACAGAGAGAGCTGATAAAAAAAAATTTGTGAAACTGGATCCTTTTATTTCTTTTTTGATTTCTTTGGAATCTAGGCCTGGTGGTAGTATCTCTGGATCAAAGTTTAATAACTTTTTGGGTATTGTTCCAAAGTGCTTTCCAGAATATCTGGACCTGGTCATAGCTCCACCAATAGTGCGTTAGTGTATCTGTTTACTCACAGCCTGTTCAGCATGTGTCATTTGGGGGGGGGGGGTGTCAACTTGACTAATTTGATGCTACCCATCATGTGCACCAACCCAGATGTATCCAAAAATCTTCCTTCATCCCCTCACATCTCACAAAGTTCTGTGTTAACAGATTTCTTATGTTACATTATCTACTGTAGCTATTAGTTAACATGTCCAGTCCCTTGTAAAGCTATGAGTTTAGGAGGACTGGGAAAAAGACACTTGATAAATGCTTATTGAATTGGATGGAATCTTTATCATTGCCTACTTTTATGCTCTCTGCAAAGTAGGTATTTTACAAATGTTTTTTGTTTGTTTATACCTGTGACCTCTCCGTTGCCTGTTTGAATTTGAGGCTATTTCAATATACTATAGTGGGACATAGAATGTTTTTTATATCAAGTAATATTCACTGGTTTTGTGTTTCTTAGACTTCATGTATAATATTTTTTCAAGAGGGTTAGAGCAAATCTGTGATTTCTTTGCTCTAGGGCCCTCCCAGTGAAGAAAGCCCCCCCCCCCCCTTTACCAATGCAGATTCTCTGTTATTTTCAGTCTCTTTTCTGGGACACTGGGAAACACCTGACTGACCAGTGTGGTTAGCCCAATATCTCTTCAACCATATTGCCTCCCAGAAGAATTGCCAGAGTACTTTTAATAAGAAGTAGACCCCCCCCAATCCCATCTCTAGTTTCCTAGTTAGGGACCCAGAAAACAAGGGGAAAATCTCTATCAAGTTAGGTTGATCCAAATTGGTTGGATCTATGTCTTAAACTTATTGTCTTTCTGATTTTGAAACTTGGGGGTAATTCCTGCTTCCAATTGAAAATTAAAAACTTTTCATGTTTCTTGTATTTTAACCAAATACTTTTGACCTCAACCACGTTTTTAACTAATATAGTGAATGTGAAAAGTTTTATACAATGAAACTTAATCATGAAAGATTTTTCCCAAAGTATTCAGGTGTCATAATTATCTACCAACTTGGACTCCTGAAACTGCATTGCCCTTTGGTTTTGTGTTTTGCGTAGAGGATGAGTCTGATGGCTCATTAACCTTATTGGAAATGACTCTCTTCAAATTGTGGTTTCTAACTTATTTTCCACTTTTTTTTTTTAATTTACAGGGCTTTTTTCTTACTGTTTCACCAGAATCTATTTTAAAAATAGCTCATCAAGCTTCTGAAAGCAATAAGATCTTCACTTTGAATCTTTCTGCACCATTTATTAGTCAGTTCTTCAAGGAACCAATGATGAAAGTTATGCCTTACGTTGACATCCTTTTTGGAAATGAAACAGTAAGTAATCTTTTTTTTCTTCTTATTCTTTTGATTTGGTTGTTTGTTTTTTAAATTGTCCTTCAAGATTCTTGATATATTACTAAAGGCTAACTTCTTACCAAAAATAAAGTAGTCCCAGTTATGCTGTGGTACCTTAATTTAGCCTTGCTATTTCAAAATTTTCAACATGTATTAATGCTTCATAAGTCATCCTCTGTGTGTGTATGTAAACATCCATTTTATTTGGTATTTGTTAAATACAGAATATCCTGTTAACCTTTTTTCCTCCCACTTTATACAAAGTAATTTCATTAAATTCATAACGCAAGCAAGAAGGTAGAAGGAGGAACCTCATATAGAGAGTTACCCTTGACCTCTGCTTAGAAAGTAAACAATAGGGGTGGCCAGGCGGCGCAGTGGATAGAGCACCAGTCCTGGAGTCAGGAGTACCTGAGTTCAAATCTGGCCTCAGACACTTAGTAATTACCTACCTGTGTGGCCTTGGGCAAGCCACTTAGACCTACATGCCTTGCAAAATCCTAAAAAAAAAAAGAAAAGAAAAAGAAAGAAAAGAAAGTCAACAATGGGGCAGCTAGGTGGTGCAGTGGGTAGAGCACTGGCCCTGAAGTCAGGAGGACCTGAGTTCAAATGCAGCCTCAGACTCTTAATAATTGCCTGGCTGTGTGGCCTTGGGCAAGCTACTTAACCCCATTGCCTTAAAAAAAAAAAGAATGTACCCATAAATCCTATGAGTTGGAGGTGAGGAGAGGTTGAAGGAAATAAATTGCCAGGGACAAGGAACATCTTCTAGGTCAGTTTGACCAGTACAAAGAATGTTCAAAGGGGAGTAAAAGGACAGTATAAATGTAATTTGGAGCTTAGCAGATTTTTTTCTGTACTTGATTGTGGAGGTAATAAGGAACCACTGAAGATTTTTGGGGAAGATCTCTGAGGTGGTCAAGTTGTTATTTTAGCAGTGCCAGCTCTGTGGAGATGGCCTAACAGGGAGATCAGTAGAAGGCTATTCCAAGAATTCATGAAGGAAATGATTAGGATTTGGAATAGGTTAGAGGTTTAAAGGGAGAGAAGGGGATGACAATAAGATGTCATTAAAGGAAAAAACTGGAAAGACTTGCTAATTATCTTGAATTTTCAGGAAATTCATCAGAGGTAAGGGCTCATGGAATCCGAGGTTCATATATTTAGTTACAGAAGTTAGACTAACCTTCCCATTTTGGGGATGAGAAAACTAATTCCCAGTCATTGTCAAAGTTAGGATTTTAACCCACATTCTTCAACTCCAAACCCAACCCACACTACCAGTTGAACTCCTCTATTTCCAGGCTAAAATCTATTTGATCCTTTTTGTTTGTTTGCTGCTTTTTAATGTGACATTTTTCAGCTCCTTAGTCAAGCCATTTTGATTTGATATATCTTAATAAATTAATCCAGCACTAGAAGAATCTAACAGTTTGTGTCTCATTGGAGAACTTTCAAGAGTACATGGTCCATATTGCAGTGATACATCCATGTAAGACTCTAAGAAGTTTATGAAATGTTGACCTATTATAAATTCCCATTAACTTTCTTCATTTTAAAGTAATTAATCTGAATTTCTTTTCGTGCTGACTTTTTACAAAATCAGACTGGACCTCCTGTATTATTTCAAATTGGACAGAATGTATTTTATGTTGGTGTTATAGTTACTATTTAGATGAGACATATTGTGCCGTGCTGGAAAGAGTGATGATGGCACCTGCCTATAACCAAGAGGCACCCATTTTGCCCCACTGAGACCAGGTACCTGTAAAATGAGGCAGTTGATTTTACATTATTTCTACAAATCTTCCTGGATTTAAAATATTATAATTCATTGAATTTTTCTCTTCCCACCGTGCATCTTATATGAAATTGATGTTTGTTAAAAATGAAATGGTTTTCCCCTTTAGGTTTGTCTTATAATGATGCAAAGTTACAAACCTTAAAAATTGGGAGCCTAGCAGAGTATTTTCTGTACTTTATCATGGAGGTAATAAGGAACCACTAAAGATTTTTTGGGATGATCTTTGAGGTGGTCAAGTTTGAATGTTAGCAGTGCCAGCTCTGTGGAAGATAGGCTAGCAGGAAGATCAGTAGAGGGCTATTCTAAGAGTTCATGAAGGAAATGATTAGGACTTGCTAAAGGTTAGAGATTTAAAGGGAGAGAAGGTGATGACTATAAAATGTCATTAAAGGAAAAAACTGAAAAAACTTGACCGTTTATCTTGAATTTTTGTCTTAAATTGTTAAATTCTCTTCCTAACTTCCCTCTTATTATTGAAGCTGCCACCATCCTCCCAGTCACCTAGGCTTGCAACTTCACTGTTGCCCTCAGTTCCTCACTCCTAGTCACCTTATTTCTTCAGTCTGTTTTCAGATCTTCAACATCTCACATATGAGATAGGTCCCTCTCACCTCTGGGCTCCTGCAACATCTGCTGGTGACTCAACCTGCCTCAGGTCTCTCCTCAGTGCAGCTTCCCTGGCCTCCCATCTGATCTTCTGTGACAACACTGTTCATTTTTGGCACTGGCTAACCTGTGTGCCCTCAGGGTTCTCCTCACCTTTTCAAGAATGAGCTCAGACCACTGACTACACAAGACCTATTCTCGTCTGAGAGCATCTTCCTATAGATTGTCAGTTGCCTAACAGGCAGGCACTGTTTAGGCCTTCCTATCCCCACTGTCTGTCACACTGACATTTCCATGGAATGGAAGTTATATATAGTTATTTTTTGTGCTGTTTTCTCCATTACAATGTGAACTTCTTGAGGGAAGGGATTTGTGTTTTTTGTCTTTTTTTTACATCCCCAGAGCTTCAAACAGTTTCTGGTACATTATAAGCACTTATAAAAATGCTTATTGACTGAATGAACAATTCTACATAACTCCTCATTTTTATTTTATATCCTTGCAAATCAATTTTTGTTTGGTTTTGTTTTAATTAGTTACAGGGGATAAGGATGTGTTGAGTTTTTTATAAGGATCAACAAAATTGTTAAAAATAGAGATGTGCCCATTTTTTGTATTATTATTATTAGAAATTCAGAGCAATCTTTTATTCATTTCCACCAAAAATCTTTATAAAAAATTCATTAAATTTCAGGGTTATAGAGGTGGGAACCTAGCATGATGTTATGCAAAGAATTTGGGTGACATGGATTCTAATCGGCCACTAATTATGCAGTTTTATCTGCATGCCTGTATGTAAGTAAGCCTCTCTTCTCATCTGTATAATGACCTGAAATTATTTCCAACTTTAAAAGTTTGTCATGCTAAGAAATAATTTACTTAGAAAATCCTAAGGTCTAGAAAAGTGTTGCTTTACCATATTATTTATGAACAGATCCATATATTCATTGTCTTCTTAGAGTCATTCTTTAGTTAGGTCATTCTTTTGCATTGTTTGTTGTCTTCACACAACAAACATCCCCATCTCATGTTTTTAACTAGCATCCCTCCTTTGAACTGTTTAAGTGGCCCAAGGTAAAAAAATTGTCTTTTCTAGGGAACAGGAGCATAAAGAGAATTTTGGTTGATAACTGTGAGTCCGATCTGAAGTAGCTAGCCCCAGGGAAAACAAATATTGAACTCTATTCATTAATGTTCTATCAAATTTGAACATTTGCTGTATATTAAATAGCTTACTGTTTAAATTATATTTAAATCACAAAAAACCCTGCATAATGACCCAATTCATAGTTTATCATGTAAGAAAAACATGTAGAAAACCATATCCATAGTAGGTGCTTAATTAATGCCTATTGAATTGAGTTAATACAGAGTTAGCCTCTGTATTAATGATTCTTTATTCTTGATTAACTTTTAGCTGTCATCATACTTGGACAGGGTGGAAAGATGAGGAAAAGCAGGCTTCTTGATTTGTGGCTTGCATCTTTGTAATTCACAGTTCAAATTTATTTTGCCACAAGTCACCCACTTCCTAACTAAATGACCACATAATATATTTCCTAAAGGACATTCTGCATACCTACAGGGAATTATATTTCCATTGGTGCCAAGACGGTAACATATCTATACAGTCATTACCCAGTAATACATGACTAGAGAACTTGATTATTTTCCTTGTCTTTAATTTTTATTAAATTAAGAAGTTTTTTTAGGAGTCTCATTTTGTAAATGGTTCTTAGCAGTAATACCTTTTAAAGCACTGTAATCACTAGATAATTAACCTGCCTGGATTAAGTACACTCAACTTTGCCTCAGGATGCTTAAGTCTCAAATAAGGTCAATTATCTCATGATAATAACTGCTTTGTCACGAGTTAGTGCTTAATTCTTCAGTGAAAGTTCACCTTACAATGCACTTTTAAATAGTTTGACTAATAAAATATGGTCGAAATTGGAAAGAGGAATTAACTTTAAGTGTTCCCAGTAAATGGAGAGTGATAGGTTGTGTAGAAACCCTCTTCTTAGAGAGCTAGTACAATGAATTTCACAAATTAATCCATGTTGTAAAGATGATGTGTAGCCCTAGTTCATCTGTCGTTTTTTACTGGCAGCATTCCCATTCATGTAATATGGGGAATTTCCTTTCATAAAACCTATTAAAAGTCTTTTTTAACCTCAAAAAAAGGGCCCAATGTATAAGGAGATCAGCAGTACTGTTCGAGGATACCAAAATGACTACATCCTTGAGTGATGCTTTCACTTTTATTTAATGTATAGTTTATGAAGAAATTAATTAGGGCCCTGTGAACTGACTTCTGCAATTACATTCAGTACAACACCAATCTTATTGGGACAGTGATGCCATTTGTGTAGCAGCATGAGCTAAAAAGAAAGGAGGTTACTTGACAGATTGGTACATTTGAAAAAGCAGCAACAATGGCTTTAATAATGGCTCTGCCATCATGTATCTTGAGCTTTAATGAATGGGTGTCTCTGTCTGCAAATACAAAACAATCCTATATCATTTTTATTGTACCTAACAGTCATCCCAAGGTGGTAGAGTCTGCTTCAGATTTTACAGAGTATTAAATAATGTTCTGCAAAATAGGCTCCCTTAGTTTGCACAAAGTGACCTGAAAGTCTTCATTTAAGTCTCTCTTAATGAGAAAAGGAAGAAAGGAAGAGAAAGAATGAGTTTCTCCTTACTAATAGCTCCTAATTCCTTTCTTCAGTGACAGAACAAAAACTTCTCATTTTAAAACTGCAATATAGCTTTTAGTTGTATTGACTGGTATGTCTAGATATATTTTCCTGACATCTTTTAGTATAAAATAATGTAGAATAAAAATTATGTATAAATAATTTTCTAATATAACCCAATAATGAATGATTCTTCAAGTAATTTTTGGTACTATATTATGTCAGAAGTGGTTCATAATTTCAGCTTATATCATAACAAATGTTAGCTACTTGTTAACCACTTTTGCCATGGAAATGTATAGAACTAATTGTATATTAAGATGTATACAAAATATAGTCGGCATTGCCTCTAGACACACCCAGAAACAGGTAGTCTTTATTGGGTTCTTCGGGAATGCCTTTTTATTTATTAATAATACTTTTTATTCCTATGCATGTAGTTCTTGTCCAATGATGCTAAATGGCCACAAAACATAGGCTATCATAATTTCTGAAGAACTAAAGTTATAGTTCCCTGACATAGGCAATGGAGGGATGTTCAGTGGGCCGAAGCAGACTACAGCATATTTCTACTGAAGAATTATATAGAGCAGTAAGAACGAAAGTCTAATCAAAGAGATGTCATGAGACAAGTGCTACATTCAGACCCAGAGCAGGGGCCTCCCCTGGCACATGAAGTGCCTTGTGGAGTATTTCTTGGAAAACCTGAGTAAAAGTCATCAGTGACAAGATGAAGACCATTGAGCCCACAGATTCATCTTGAGCAATTGAAGATAATTTATATTAGGATACAATATATGACACAATAATATATAATATATATTAATATATAGTAACATATAATAGTAATAGTTTTGGGTTGAGTGATGTAGTTATATGTATTTGTTTGGGGACTTTTCCCTCCTGAAACGGTATATAAACCTTTAGTGTAATGCAAGCTCTTTTGACACCAATGGACAGTGTGTACTCGGTTTAAATCACATCTTTTCTTAGTGTCTGCTTTGCATTTCACAAATCATTGTAAATAATCTCCAGTATGCATTGTGACAGTAGGTGACACAGAGATCCATAATCTGCTACTTCAAGAGAGAAAGAGATGGTCTTTCCCTTTTTCTTTGGTCACAGTATCACAGTTTGTCTTTAAGGAATAAGAGTGGAGGAAAACATTAGACTCAGAGGAAAAAGTTGTCCCCTTCTGAGCCTATTCAGACTGGTTTTAACCTCTTCCATAAATAAGATCCAGTCTAGATTGAAGGATTTTATAAGATCCATTACCAAGTTTTGGGCGAGGGAAGTCAGTAGAGAATAGATTTCAAAGTAATTTCATGGTTTGGGGGGGGGGGCGGATCCTGCTAATGTAAAAACAACAACAACTTATGCTCTCTCTCCAAATCTCAGCACAATTTCCGGAGAGAATATTGAAATTTCAATTATAATACAGCTATGGCATCACAATATTGCTACTAAGCTCATGAAATTAGCTTCCTCCTCAGGGCTTGACTAGCAGATAAATTGTACTTGAATGAAAAAAATGAGTTTCACTGGAGCACAAGGGAGGTTTTTAATGTCAGTGGCATGTTGCAGAGACGGGTTGCAGGATGGATTCAGAAATAGCTGAAGGCTGTCTTAGCTGCATGTGCTGAGTGTCTTTCTCCTCTCCTAATTCCTCTCTGTCTCTCTCCCCCTTTCTCCCTCCTTATTTTTTTCTTTTCTAAGTTGCCATGGCTGTCTGAGGATGAAATTCTTTAAATAATTTTCCAGCCTAGCCTCCCATCATGGGTGCACACCCTGTTGTTTGAGATGATTTGAATTGCCACGATGTTGATCAGACTTCAGGGTGTGAATCATTCTGTTTCCCTTAATCCTGTGTGTCTACATTGTGTCAGCTGCTACACCGCAAATTCATAACTAATTATTTTTACTATTTGACTAATATATTTTGATTGGAAAAGTATTTGTTAATATTTAGCTCACTCAATATTTTTAAATTACTAGTTATTAAAATAATTTAGGAATAACAGGTTCACTTTGGAAATAAAAAATGTAACACTTGAGTTCAAAATGTTGCTCCTCCACCAATACATATTTAGTTGTTGTTCCCCTCAATAGACTGTGAGCTCCCTGAGGCTTGGGGTACAAGTTTGCTTTTCTTTGTATCCCCAGGGCTTTCCACAATTCAGGACATAATAGATGCTTACTAATGTTTGTTGACTGACTGAATGACTGGCAGTGACCAGTTCTGTGACCCTGAGCAGGTCATCCAGAGTCTCTCCAGGCTTTGGGAGCAGGGGCCTTATAACAGAGCACATCAGGTGCCTTAGAGGCAGGGTCCAACCCCTGGATATCAGCATTGGTGGACTCTTCAAGGAGGGTCCTTACAGTCATGTGTCTGAACTGAAAGACATAATTCTGCAGAGACAGTATGAAACTATTGTATTTAGAACATTAGGTATCAGCCAGTCCTCCCCATTTTACAGATGGAGAAACTGAGGGAAAGAGATGAAAATGACATGGTCAAATTCAATTAGAAAATAAGTGGTGGGGTGGCTAGGTTGCATAGTGGATAAAGCACCAGCCCTGGAGTCAGGAGTACCTGGGTTCAAATCTGGTCTCAGACACTTAATGATTACCTAGCTGTGTGGCCTTGGGCAAGCCACCTAACCCCGTTTGCCTTGCAAAAACCTAAAATAAAACAAAATAAGTGGCAAAATCAGAATTTGAACTTGCATCTTTTTACTATCATGTTAATGCTCTTTTCAAATTAATCAGAAGATAGGAGTCTCCCATGAAGGAATTTATGAAAGAAGGAATAAATATTTATTTCATTTGCTAAGTGTCTGTTGCTTGGCAATGGGAAGAGAATTAGAAATGAGTTGTTCCCTTCTCTCAAGGAGTTACATTCCAGTAGTGAATTACAACATGTAATAAAGGAAAGGTAGTCATGGTCTTAGCCTTCAAAAGAGGAGTGGAGGGTGCCTCTTTTTAAGAGTAGGTTTGATTAAGTTGTTGTAGGAGTTGTTAATGGTAAAGGGAAGGGGAAGAAAAGAGGAGGGTGGGGCACATTTCAAGATGCCCACTCTGCATGGGCCTTAGTTTCCAGGGAAATCACCAGAAAAGATATAGTTATAGTTTCTACTCTATTCCAGTTTATTATGGAGCCCCACTCTTAGCACAGGGCCTGTCACTTAGAGCACTTAATATCTTTTTGGTTGATTAGAGGCTCTTTTTTCAACAAGGTGTCTCCCTTATTTGGGAGGAGAGGTTGATGCCTAGCTTGGTACAGTGACAGTCTGTTTACCCACCTCCAAATCAGGATAACAACCATAAGATAGAATGACAGGGCAGAGTGAAATCAGTCCCCCAAAATTGGGTAGGACTAGGGGAAGAGCGTGGCTAAAAGGTCATTACTGTTTCAGGTGGGAAGACATTGATCCTGGAGAGGTACAGGTTTCCAGAGGAACATGGAATAGAAAGCATGGTCTAAGACCACCTGAATATAGTTAATACATGCAGATGTTATTACAGGAGTTTTAGAGTTTGGAGTTCCTTTTCTTTTTTAATTGTCTTAATAGTTTATATAGTTCAATCTGTCATAGTCATAGAAACAGCATAAACCTTATCCATCTGAGGTCATAGCAGCAAACAACATAGGGATTCAGACAACCATGTGCCAAGAGGAAGCCACCAATAGTAATATAAATGTCTGAGAATCAGACTACTCACTTCTACTGAGGCATTTTCTGTTTTCCTGAAAGGTATGCCAATTTTAATGCTCTTCACCGCTATTAAATTCTATGTTTAAAATTGGATAAATCAATTTGTGGCCATTGAAAGAATAGTATGAGAGTACTTCCAAGAAGTAAGACTGACCTAATATAAAACATTGAAATTCATTTGGTTTTCCTGTAAGCTTGATAAAATCAGTGCAGAATCACAAAAGAAGTATCTTGAGCAGCTTACAAATCAACAGCAAATTCTTTCTCCATTTGGACTTTGTTTTGGACATCTTCAATGACCACAGCAGACAGCTATGAGAAGTGTTCATCCTTCCATTATAGGTTTTTGACAGAATCAGTGAGTCCTCCATCCAGATTCTTTGTTGTTTCTACTTTTAATGATTCAGGTTACAGGAATTTGATAGATATAAGGGTGGTGGCCCTTCACAAAGGAAAAACAGTCTTTACTTTAATCTGGTAATTATTTATTCATTCATTTATTTCATGAAACTAGTTAGCAGCAGAATGAAAAGTCAGACTTTGGGGGTTCCCAGTCCCAGTCCTGAGCTCTTTCCACTTGAGCACACTTGCCTCCATTCCGCTTTTGAGAAGAAAGGGCTGGAGACTGTGAAACACTATGTTATTGACTCAAACTAATTTGAATGAACATTGAATTCTCATGAGCCTATTGTTTATGGTTCACCATTGGTCAGATTTAATTCAATGGAATGCTGTACTTTGCTACTAAAGGTTCTATCACTCCCAAGAGGCTCTTTTCCTCCTCTTTTTTCACATGCAATAATAAAATAGAAATTTTTCTTCAGCCCCCATGTAACTGCTTAACACTAGGGCTTGTTCATTCACTTTGGAATTTGAGTATTGTCACTGTGACTGAAAGCATAGAAAACCCATGTGATAACCAACAGGAATTTATTAAGTGTCTTCCATGAACAAGGTACCCAAGATAGGAAGGTAAAACCAAAAGCCACTCTCACCCTCAAGGAATTTACTTTCACCTAAGGAAGCTTCATCTTTTGTAGGTAACAATCGTAAACACATGGGATCCTGTTTCTCTGTACCTTTTACTCTGGGATGTGATCTTAAAGGTGTGATTTCTCATAGACTAACATTGGTAGAAATATACCCACTCTTTTCTTAATATCCATATCAAATATAAAGCTTTATGATGCTCAGCATCTGAGAGCAGTAGGACATCTTTGAATCCAGAAACAGAAGGGCCCTGAAGGCATGAATCTCAGAGATGTGATGTGATTCACACACACATAATAATAATTATTATTCTCACATGGAGAATTTGAATCTATATCTTCTTACTTCCTATTCTGTGCCCCCAGTCAGACCCTAGTTAGCCTTTAAAAAACCTTGTCATTTCCAGTACAGACCTCCTCTGTGTATATGATTGGCCTAGTCCAATTATCCTCATTATTATTCTCTTATATGAAGGACACTACCATTCCTGCTAAATGAGATTTCAGAAGAACTCATCCTGACTATTCATGCTTGCAAAAACCAAGTGGATGGAGAATATTCAGTGTCCAGATATTGAAAGGCAGGTGGTATAGAAAAAACACTTAGAGCTGGTCAATCAGTACATTCATCTTAGATAGATACCATACATGAACAGTGAAATTGGCCCCAAATTGAATAGGTCAAAGAGAGTTGCTGAGTTGCCTTTGGGAAATTAAGCAGTGATTTTAATGGTCCTATATTTCTTTAAAGAGCAGTAGTCTTCCAATCATGTTCCAATCATGCAAATAGTGGAATAGTACAATCTCCTAAGATTTAAACTGATAGGTCACCCATCACCCAAAGGACAATGAAGAGCCTGGTGGCTACTTATTAGGACTTCTGAAAAAGGGACTTGAAGGATCAGATCTCTTTCAGTGGCAGGGTTCACACACCCTCTCTCATGGAATTAACATCAGTTATTAGGGGGTTTTGTCTTGTGCTGTGTTTTGTTTTACAAATTTGATTTAATGCTTTGCGAATTTAAACATTGCCTGAATATTATTACTTTACAGGTTCTCATAGAATACTCTTAAGTATATGTTGTGTGGCTTTATTAAATTAGGAGATACAAGACATTAAAAAACTAAGTGTGACCTCTGTCTCCTGCCCTTTCTTAGTAGGGAGACATTCTTTTATCTTTTCCTATGAGCAGGTCATTATAGTTCACTGAAAATTAAAATTGGAATCAAAATTACCTTTTTTTCCCTCAAATATATTTTCTATGGTAATGAAATTTTAACATACTTCTTTATTTTGTATCACAACCCCAGAACATAGGTAACCAACCCATGGTTGTTAAGCATGTGATTGTGATTCTTCCAGCTGAATCCTAACCTTCATTTTCCCTTCATAAAATTAAAGCTTTGGATATTACAAACAGCTGCAGAAATGTATCTCAATCACAACTGCAACTGAAGAATTGTACCTTTTGCTACAAATCAAAAATTCATGGGGGATGGGAAGAGTGGACGATACCTACTCTTTTTCATAATGGCCTAAATTATAGACCTTACCTCTTGTAATCACCTCACTAAAGTGATATATGAAAAATGCACACGGGCACATGCACATGTGTGTGTGAGAGAGAGAAAGAAAGAGAGATCACTTCATTTTTTAAAATATATTTCTTTTTGGTTTTAAGTTACAAATTTTGTGTGATCCATAGTGAATGGGTTGGTTGTTTCTGTAATTAAACTCAACTTATGACTAGGCTTTTCAATAGTGAGGATATAATTCTTAGAAGCTTTGGAATAGTCCAGGAGAGGAGATTAGCTGGTTTTTAAGCTATGGTGCAAGCAACTATGAAGTATAGACATGGACAAAGGAACAAAGCCCAATCACAGATTCATTTGGCATAAGGAGGTTGAACAAGATAACCAATGATGTTAGTATTGGTATTCTCCATTTGCATAAATGGGATGATTTTCACTGTAAAATGGAAAGAAGAAAGGGCAAGCACTGGAGCTGGGATCTCATTCCTCTAAGGTACTTTGGAGTGCAGAATCTCATTGTACACATTCAGATCTGCATATTTTCTGTGCCTTTGAGAGTTACCCAGAGCAGGGAGTGGTTGTACTGGACTTCATGGTCAGCATGTGTCAGAGGTGAAGTCAGCTTCCTATACTCCATGCCATGCTGCCTCTCTAGGGGAAAACTGTAAGCCACACTTGCTGTTTGTAGGTACACTGTTGTACTCACAATGTTATAAACATGTATCATAAATAAAGAAGCTGAATCTCAGAGAGAATAATGATTTATCTAGCATCACTATCAAGGGGAAAAGCTAATGATTATATATTCATTGAGTTTTCTGCTGCCATCACACTGAAGCTTTTATGGTAAAGAATGATGTATTCGGGGCATCTAGGTGGCATAGTAGATAGAGCACCAGCCCTGGAGTCAGGAGTACCTGAGTTCAAATCTGGCCTCAGACGCTGAATACTTGCCTAACTATATCCGAGCAAGGCTCTTAACCCCATTGCCTTGCAAAAACCAAAAAAAAAAAAAAAAAAAAAAAAAAAAAAAAAAAAGATTGTATTCAATGGGGAAGGAAAGAAAAGGAAACCAAGAAGTAAGCATTTATTCATTGCTTTCAGTGTCCCATGCCCTCTATTAAGCACAAGGGTCCGAGATAGATGCCACAGAAAGTCAAGGAACTTACCTTCCAATGATGGGAGGCAGCACCCAAAAGGGAGCTGATGAGGGGCCCCAAAAACTTGGAACTAGAGGGGAATGAAGGCTAGTCAGCCTGGTGCTCTCCAGGCATAGGCCTTCTGTATTGAGGGTGGTGCCTGCAGAGACCACTACTGAGCTCAGCTGGCCAGGACCAGGAATTCCAAAAGCCAAGCTCTTGGGAGCTCCATCCCCTCCGAATGGAACATAGAGAGGTTCCCTGACTCAAGTGAATGACCATGGGTACTCAGGGGTAAGAGTAAGAATTGTGTTGATTCCACAATGATGGTGCCAGGAGGCCATTTATGGAGTCCAAGGCCTCAACTGGTGGCCACATCAGACAGTCACCTGTAGCTCTAGGAAGGATTCTTGGTATATCTCTTTCAAAAGATTAATCACTCATTCCTTTTAGCTGTTCTATCTACTAACCAATGCCAATGCAGCTGCTTTCATTGGTCACCATGGACTTAGAGACAGGACTGAAGCTGCTGGATGTGCATGCATTGACTCAGCCAGTTGGACGTCCATGTTGCCCCCAGTAGGGTGAGCACATGGGTCCTAGGGGTCCCCAGGCTTCCTGAGGAGGAAGAAAGGCAGGGTAGCTTCAAGTGTCAGTGCAGAAGGCCTGCAGCCCTTCAGCCTGGGTATGATGGGGATCTTGAGGTTTCCTTCCCTGGTCCCTCCAAAAAAAAAATTGCCATGGCTTAATCTCTCTACAATCCTTGCAATGAATCTGGAAGTGTTTGTCCCATGCTGGACAGCTTCCCACAGTGTTGTGGGACTTGTCTGAGTTTATGCTTCAAACTAGAAGTCTAGGATCTCTAGGTAAAAGACCCTGGGTTCTATTCCATGCCGCTGTAAGGGCAGAGGGAGGCCTTAATGACTATACAGGTCTCCTTATACTACCATGGCATTCTTTACCATTATCCTTTGTCTTTATATTTATGTAGTAACTCCTTTTGGCAACATTTTTCCACCAGTTTAGCTAATCAGGTCATTGTATTTCATCGTGGATAATGGGTTGATTTTACTGTCCTATCCCTAAAGCTTCCTCACTTTTGGTGGGGCTATAGTTATTGTGCTCTGCCTTCCATGTCAGAGATGGTCTTTACATTTGGGAAGGAGTCTCAGAGACCTCCAGTCTCTGTCCAGCTTTCAGTGTCTTTAGTGAGCCATCATAGCCTATCTGAAATAAGGACAGACAACTTTAACCTTGGAACTGGGAGAAATGTACTTTGTAGACCTTATAATCTCTAAATGGAAATTGTGAAAATGGACCTCTGGGCTGAGTCAGGAGGCCTTAGTAGTCTATCATGATCACTGCCCTCTTGATATGAGAATTATTACCTGTCCTGCTTATCTCAAAGGATTAAAGACCAAATAAGATAATGCAAGTGAAAATGGTATGCTATCATAAAAAGTGTTCAACAAATGACCAATTCAGTGCAAACTAAAGTCAGTTATTATTATGCTATTATCAATTTACTTATTCTTTGAGGTATAGACAAAATGGAGAACCCAAAAAATATTCATAAAAGGTTATCTTCCTGTAGAGAAGTTTCATCTAATCAAATGTCATACTAGCTGCATTTTAAGATTTTATTTTATTTTAAATACTATTTCTGCCTCAGTTATTGTCAAATATTACACTGTCTCCCATCCAGCACTGACCCCTTCCCTGTGATCCAGGAAAACACACTGTTTATAGAGGCCACAGCCAGCCGCATCTGCAGCTCTGTATCTGGCTCTCTCCATTTTCTTGCCTGGGGGTTGGGAGCATCCTGGGAAGTAATTTTGTATATTTCACTAATCTGTTTTCTTGGACCAAAACCCAGCATTCCCCTCTTTTGGGGTTTTGCTTTCTTTTAGTGGGTTTTTTTCCCTACATGTACGTTATGGTGTTTTTTTCTGGGGACAGAGTGGGGTGGCAGAAGGGAAAATATAGGTGGGATTGTGTATATTTTTGGTCTGCTTGCTTCACTCCACATTATTTCATAGAATTCTTCCCATCTTTCTCTGAATTCTTCATATTCATTTTTTTACAACACAGTAACATTCCAAGCTTTTATTCCAGTTGGTTGAGTCAGTCCTGAATCAATGAGCACTACTTTGTTTTCAGCTCTTTGTTACCATAAAGAGTACTGCTATGAAGAGTTCAGTAAATGTGGGGCCTTTCTGTCTTTAACCTCCTTGGGATATATGCCAAGAGTGAGATCACTAGGACAAAGACCATAGACAATTTAGTCACTTTTCTTGCCTAAATCCAAATTGTTTTCCAGAAAGTTTGAATCAGTTCACAGTTCCACCCATAGTATATTGTTGCTGTCTTCCCACAACCCATCAGACATTGCCATTTTCATTCTTTTTTTTCATCTCTGTCAGTTTCTTGGATGCGATGGAAAAACCTCAGACTTTTTTATTTGCATTAGTCTTCTTATGAGTACTTCAAAGCATTTTTGCTTTTTTGGGAATTTTTCTTTTATAATCTTATATCCTTTAACCACTTATCTATTAGAGAATGGATCTTGGTCTTACATATAGAGACAGATATTCCCTATATATTTTGAATGTTGGATTTTTGCCAATCTTGCCAAATAATTTTAGTTTAGACAGGACAGATCGTATGGTAGTCTCAAACTCAACCTCAGATTGCAAATTATTTAACTTCTGTTTATCTCAGTTTCTTTATATGTAAAATAGGCAGTTAGGTAGTACAATGAATAAAGTGCTAGGCCTGAAGTTATGAAGACCCACATTTCTGAATTCATATCCAGCCTTAAGACATTTACTAGCTGTGTGACCCTGGGTAAGTCATTTCACCCACTTTTCTTCATTTTTCTCATCTGTAAAATGAGCTGGAGAAGGAAATGAAAAACCACTCAGGTGTCTTTGTCAAAAAAAATGCATGGAGTTATCTAATTTATGTATAACACAGTTGGAAGATTCAGCTTTCAAGTTAGGTGACATTATATGAGGACTTAAATGACTGAAACAACAGCAGCAAATTGGGAATAATGATAGCTCCAATCTCCCAGTATGTTTAGGAAGAGAAAATAAAATTTTGGTTGAGCACTTTGCGAACCTTAAACTATAATCTCAATTTTAGCTATTATAATGAGTCTAAATTATATGTGGCACAAAGCTGGAAGCTATAGTTCTATGGCATTATCAAAAGCTTCTACAAAATGGGTCAAATTTCTTAAAAATGTAATGGAACAAATAGGTTATGGGAAATATAGCTAAAACAGTTCATGGGTTTGTTGGTCAATGTAGCCTGCCTACAACAATAGATGATGTCCTAATGTCCACAGAAAAGGGTGCGATAAGTTATGTGTGATTTTAGCAGCATAACCAACCATTGGAATAGACTCAGTAGTGAACCAGATTTCCATTCAGTATAGGGGAAACATTTTAATTATAACTACAACAATGGAGTGAGCTGCCTCAGGTGGAAAGGAATTTGCCATTACTTTTTGAGATAAAGAAGAGGTAGAATGGCTTTTAATGTCTATTTTGACTCTAAGGTTCTATGATTCTATATGCCCTGGCCATGAAACTGCAACACTATTATTTGCAACTTGCTTTTCTTTTGAATTTATAATAAATTTATCACAACTTTCTTTTTTTCCCCTCCCTTTACCCGAGATGGCTACCATTAGAAATGAGAGGCGTGGGGGGGGAGAGAGGGAGAGAGGGAGAGAGAATGAGAATGAATGTAAACCCACATATTTATATTTATTTATATATTTGTTTACATATTTATGTTTATCAATTCTTTCTCTGGGATGTTTCCTTAGAGGTCTTTTTTAAACTAATTTGGGTTTTTATAATAGTCAAAATAACTTGGTTTCTCAAAACTATTCTTAAAACAATATTGCTGTTATTGTATACAGTATTCTCTTGGTTATATTTGTTTTACTGTTCATTATTTCATTCAAGTCTTTTCATGGTTTTCTAAAATCATAGAGTTCATCATTTCTTAGATATAATAGTATTCCATAATAATCATATACTGTAATTTGTTTAGCCAGTCATCAATTGAAGGACCTCCCCACAATTTCTATTGTTTGCCACCACAAAGAGAACTCTATAAATAATTTAGAACATATAGATTCTTTTCTTTTTTTCCTTACTCAACTTGTGAAACAGACATAATAGGGGTATTGCTGGGTCAAAGAATATAGGCAATTTAATAACTCTTTGGGCATAATTCCATATTGTTCTTCAAAATAGTTTTATCATTTCATAGTACCACGTAATAGTGAATCAACATCCCAATTCCATCCAACTCTCTTTCCCTTTTAGTCATTTTAACCAATCTGATAAATGATATCCCAGAGTTGTTTCATTTGCATTTCTCTATTCAGAATATTTTTTTCATATATCTATAAATTGTTTTGATTTCTTCAATAAGAAGGCTGCCTGTTCATATCCTTTGATCATTTATCAAATGGCAAATGACTTAATATTCTTGCAGTTCTTTGTATATTTGAGATATGTGAACTCTATCTGAGAAATTGTCTCTAAAACTTTCCCTCAATTTTCTACTTTTCTTCTAATCTTGGTTTTTATTTGTACAAAATTTATTTGTATAAAATCTTTTTAATTTAATATAATTGAAATTTTCCATTTTACTTATCACAATGTGCGCTCATTCTCTCTCTCTCTCTCTCTCTCTCTCTCTCTCTCTCTCTCTCTCTCTCTCTCTCTCTCTCTCTGTCTCCCCCCCCCCCATTCATTTATACATTGTATTGTATACCTATCCATGTTTGGTAAGTAATATGTTTCGTGTTCTTAAAATTTTCTTGTAACATCTCCCTTTATATCTAGGTTTTGCATTTATTTGGGCCTTTGTAAATAGTGTAAGGTATTATGCTATGCCCATTTTCTGCCAGTCTTCTTTCCAGCTTTGTCAAAAACTTTTTTTTGTTTTTGTTTTTTAGGTTTTTGCAAGGCAAAAGGGGTTAAGTGGCTTGCCCAAGGCCACACAGGTCAGTTACTCCTGACTCCAGGGCCGGTGCTTTATCCACTGCACCACCTAGCCGCCCCATGTGCCACCTAGCTTCCCCCCAAAACTTTTACCAGATAATGAATTCTTAACTCCAAATCTTAAGTCTTTACTCTTGTCAAACGTAAGATTACTATGGTAATTTGCGGCTAAGATTTAATGTCTTCTCTGATCCACTGGTCTACCTTTCTGTTACTTAGCTAGTACCAAGTAGTTTTGATGCTTACTTTCTTATAGTATAGTTGAAGATTTAAATTTCCTGCAAAATTTCCTTCCTTTACATTTTTTCATTAATTCCTTTGATATTCTTGAACTTGTGTTCTTCCAAATAAATTTCATTATATCTTTTTACTCATTAAAATAATTTTTGGTAATTAAATTGGGATAGTATTGAATATGTAGATTAATTTAGGGTAAAATTGTTATCTTTATTTGTCCTGCCTGTCTGTGAACAATTACTCTTTGTCCTATTATTTAAATCTGATTTTATTTGTATGAAAAGTTTTTTTATAATTTTGTTCATAAAGTTCCTGAGTTTGTTTTAGCAGGTGTGCTACCAGATATTTGTATCATCTAGGGTTATTTTAAATGGGCTCTTACCTCATTTAAAGGGTTTTATTAGTGATAATATAGGAATGTTGATAGTTTATGTGAATACAATTGTTTCAACTAACTTTTTAATTGAATCTTTAGGATTTTCCAAGTACTATATATATCATTATATCATATCTACAAAAAAGACATTGTTCTAATACCTCAACTTCCATTCTGATTACCACTATTTGCTAGGGTTTCCAATATAATATTGAATAATACTGGTGACAGTGAGCATCCTTATTTCACATCTGATCTTACTGGCACAGCTTCTAGCTTATCTCTGTTACAAATAATGCTTGCTGATGGTTTTAGGTAAATGATTCTTATACCATACGGTCAAATGTTTTTTAATAGAAATAAGTGTTTTATGTACTTTATCACAAGCTTTTCCTGTACGTATTAATATAATCACATTCCATGCCAGGTTTCCTGCTCTCCTGCCTCTACCTCCATCAGAAAACAGGAGTCCCACCCTTCACCTTTGGCTCTGATTGATAAATAATTAATTTACCATTATCTTGTATGATCTTCCCCACAGTTCTCTCACTTTTTGGCCATTTTTGTCAGCTCTTTGTTCTCAATATACCCTTCTTTCTGTTCTATTCCCTCTGTCCCCCCATTCCCTTCCTTACTTACACACACACACACACACACACACACACACACACAGGCTTGCCATCTCCAAAAACAGTAGTCAAACCAGCATTTATATCCATGATCAAGTCATCTGGGTCAGTTGCCCTAGGACTACAATTGACAATCTCTTAGACTTCTCTAGCTAAAGCATTCTTTCCTAGCCACCAATTCACATATGTTCTAGCTTTCTCCATTAGATTAAAAATTCTTTGAAGATAAAAACTATTGTACTTGCTTGTTTTTTGATTCCTTGAAAAAACTGTTTTGTGCCAGAACTGAACTCCGAAGGAAAACAATAATTATGAAGAGATGGAGTTGAGAGCTCATGGCATTTCTCTCCACAACTCCTGCCCTCATATTTATAAATCCTCAAGCATCCTAATTTCTGCCTACTTACTTCCTATGACTTCCATCCTACTGTGGCCACACACAATCTTGCCATCACCCAAAAATATGTTTCTGGGATTCTTTTTTTCTTTCACTATCTATTGTAATTCTGCCTCTTCTCTACTGTAATCTGAAACCCATTCTTCAACCATACTATAACCTTCATTTCTCTTCTCTTTTCTCCATCTTGATTACTTGGTGAGCCAGTTTACCTTTCCATCGTCATCTTCTCTTGAATCCCCTTTACCTCTTATTCTTTTGTCAGTCTTGCCCTGTCATGCCTCGGCCTTGGATTATTCCCACCCTCTACTACACATCATGTTGCTGAACAAAGGTAGAGCAAATCGTGAACCCATGCTGACTTGGTCAACTTCGAATTGATGTTACATAACCTTAGTTACACCCTCTCTATTACAAGGCAGTCCTTTTCCACTTTAACGCACTATATCCCACATAGTAAAGAGTAGTTATTCTTTTCATCCCTGTTCAAACCTCCCATGGTTTCCCCCTACTTTCCACTGAGAACCTTTGCCTAATGTTTATTGAAAAACCTTAGGATATTTACTAAAAACTCCTGCTTCTTTCCTCTTCTATCACCTAAATATCTTCTACCACTAATTCTTCCTTCACCCATCTCACAAGAAGTGCTGATCCTCTCCATACTCAAGCAAACCTATCTGCATAAGCAAGCAATCCCATTCTTTGGTATCTTCTTCAGTAAATTGTACTCTCTTTCATCCCCCCCCCCCCCACTTGTTTACAATCTCTATTGCTTGCTTCCCTACTGTTCAACCCATTGTTTCCCCATCCTTAAAAAATTCATCCAATCCTTGCTGCCTCTACTTCTCCTTTTACTCTCTTCTTAACTATACATTTTGGCATTTGATCTCATCATTCAACTGAGCTGTTATCTCCAAAATGACTAAATGATCTTTTGACTAGAAAATTAAATAGCTTTTTCTCGATTATCATTCTTCTTGATCTTGCTACAACTTTTGACTTTGTTGATTTCCTTCTTTTCCTTGGTTCTCGGTAGAAGTCTCATTCTGGTCCTTTCTACCTAAAGTAGAAAGAAGCCTTGAGTATACTGGCAAATTTTTGCTTTCCCCATTTTTCTCCTCTTCCGTATAGAAATCTTGGGGTTTTTTTTTTCCTCTCTTCTCTGGTCAGGCATTTGGACTCCAACTAGTTTGAGTAATTCTGAATGTCTCAGCTTTCCAATGTAACTTGGCTAATTTAGCAAACCCAGGGAAGTCATATGTGGTTTTCACCAAAACCACTTTGATCTCATTTAAATGTTTTTTCAAAGTGATTTCTATCTCTCTCTCACTTGCAGGAAGTGGATATTTCCTCCCTTGCACATTTCTGATGGTACAAAAATATTTTTAAATAGAAATCACTAAAAGGATTCATGTTTTGTCTCATTTATACCTTGCAGAAGGAGAATTCTATCAGCCTCTTTTGATCTGTTTCAAAAAATAGAACTGACAGTTTCCTTAGCCTGGATACGCCCACATTCTTATAGAAAATGAATTCCCCTCCTCAAGAAACATATGCATGATTTTTTAAAGTAAAATGTTTTATCCATTTATGCCATGTGCTTTCCTCAATAACTAAGTTTCCTCATTTTTCAAACTTCAAAGGTTAGAATCCAGAGTTTGGCTTCAAATACAACTTTTTGTGAACCTTCTCCATTTCACGGGCAAAGTTTAACTTCTCTTTTTTGTAAGGGATCTCTCTCACCTCCTGGCATCAGATGCCACTGACAGTCTTGATTGTCCAACATAGTCATTTAACCTAGGTCCTGTGGTATACTGCGAGAAAACAAGGCATTTTTATTTCTTGAAACTATGTTTCAAATCTCATATTGATATCCCTAAATTCCAACCAGGAGCCTGTAGGGAGTACTGAGCTTGGAGCTCTGTCTGTGCCATCACACTCCGTTGTTTTGACTCAGATGAACCATTATAAAGAAATTCAAAGGAGAATCATTTTATATCACCAGAAAAAAAACATAAACAGGCTGTGCTTCATAAAAACTTCTTCTGAAGTTTAGAACAATAGTAACTTAAGCAGTTAAACTTAATGTAGCATTTTGGATGTTACTGAGTAGAGAGATGCCACGGATGTAAGACAAATAAATGTAGGGCATAAGACGCCAGTAACTGTGCAGTAGGCCATGGTTTGGCAGTTTCTCTATAGATTTCTTCAGTTTTCTATGATAGGGAATAGGATATTGAGTACAGCATTCATTAGTTGTTTTTCGAGACTCTTGTTAGTAGCAAAGAACTCCTTCTCTTTTGAAGCCTGTCAGCTCTCTTCCCCTCTGGTCTCTTTCCAAGAGTGAGAGAATGAAAAACGAGGAGTTTTGGCCCCCAGTATTGTTAAATCCTCTTTCCTGGGAAATGAAAGAATAGAATTCATGATCCTTTACATACTCAACATAAGTATTCAGGAGTTGGGTGATTTCCCTATTTTTTAATTCCTTTCCCTTGCTGGCAGATTTAGTAGGGTGTTGTCTAGTTCTGGCTCAAAAAAAAAAAACCCTTCTCACAGCATTTCCCTTCTGTTGAGTTGATTTCAAGGCCAATTGGTATTCACACCATTAGTTTATAAGTGAATTACTCTTTCCTTTGAGTGCTAATTAATAGCTCACTGCATGGACAGATATTGTACGTGCATATATGTATGTATGTAAGATATACACATAGATAATAGACATCTTCACATGCATGTATTCACACTTGCATATGATTATGTGTTTATCACCTGACCTCAGAGAAACACACCTCAGCCTTTGGTGTTAAGTATTTGCACTCATTTGTTCAATTTGGAATGAATTTTGGTGTTCATTGAAAACCTCTTTATATCAAGCTAATGTGAATGAATAGACAGTAATATTCTATGTTCTTTATGTTCATAGAGTAGATAATGCTTTTCTTTCAGACAGCATTGTATTAAGATAAAACTGACTCGTTTGGTTTCTGCCTCCTCCAAGGAAGAGCCTGCTAGTTGGGAGATGAATTCAGTGACACCTTCTTAATCAAGGTTCAGAGCCATTATTCTTAAATCAGAGTTTCTCTTTCTTGTTATATGGAGCCTGGAAGCGGCCTATGTGGAATCTTGCTCTGCAGCATAAATGAGCAGAGAGCCATCCCTGGCTGCGAGAGGTCATTTAGCCAGCAGTGGAGGGAGGGAGGGAGAAAGAAAGCAAGGGAGGGCAGAAATGTGTACTCAGGTACAGCAGAATGCTATCACACTGGGAACATACTTAATTTGGTGAGAAATTATGCAAGCATTCCTCTAGTACTTTAAAAAATAATGAATAGAAGAAGCAGAAGATTCAAGATGCTGGTCTGCCTTTAAAAATAGTGTGAGTTTAATGAGTTAAAGACTGCAGTGTGTGGTCATGGTAAGGATGGGCCATTTCCAGAAATAAATATTCTTCCCTCCATCTTCCCCCTCCTTCTTACTGAGATTTCTTTTTTAAATGGAATATGAATTTTTATTGCTCCTTTCAGCCTAAACAATAGAAAAGACTACATAGGTGGGGCCACTAGCGAACCTGATTGAAGTTTCCTCTTTGGGTCTAGTGATTGAATTTTTCTTCTAAAGTAACTCTTGAGATGATGTTCTTCCCAGTCAAACCTCACAAGTAGGCCAATTCCAAGCTTTCAAATCCTCCAAAATACTGTCCTTGTAAACTATTTGCATGCTTTGGAAAAAGGTGATGGGGTCCAGAGTAGGAGAGAGAGAGGGAGAAGGTGCATGTCTAGGGAAATCGAATTGGCACTTGCTGTTGAATACTACCATCTGGAAAGAGAAAGATAAGAACAAGCTGAGGTGAAGGGAAATGTGAAAGCTGAAGGGAATTTAATTCCTATAACCCGAAGAAATGCTGTGACTGGCATCCAAAGAACATTGGGAACTCAGAAGAGATGGCAGAAGGAATCTGACCCCAGATGTAAAACTTCTTTTCTCCTTTTTCCTCTTAACTGCCTTAATAGAATGCAGATTTTAAAGTACAGTAAAAATCTCATTAAGCATTTTCTATCTTTCAGGTAAGGGTTAACTGATGCATATTTTTAGCAAAGTATTTAAAGTCACGTCTTTCTCTACATATTTTCAGAGTATTGAGTATTAGTAGCTTTTTTAAACCAAGAATGCAGGAAATTAAGATTCCTGTCAATGTGCCTAGAGTTATGAGAGAAAATGGGAGAATACTTAATTTAAGTATTCGCTTATATTATGTGAAGTATCACTCAAATCATAATTGGAGGAGTTGATAATATGATAAAGGATTAGTTGATAAAAGACCAACATAATTTATGAATATGAAAGACTGTGCTAATTGCTGGGGAATACAATTTAAAAAAGAAAAAAAATCCCTGCCTTCAAGGAATTTACCCTTTAATCAGGGAAAGAACCCAAAAAGAAGGCTGGAAAGGTAGGCAGGGAGAGAGACTAAGGGCCATTTTGCCCAGTTGCAGAATAAAGTGAGCCCAGCTTTGAGCCTGGTTTCGGTCTTCTTTTAAAGGAAAGGATTGGAAGAGCTTTCCAATTCTAGGGGAGAGGAGACTGAGGGAAGTGGAGCCATCTAGCCATCTTGAGTTATCTCCTGACTGGAAGATGAACGGTGATGAGCTTCCCCTGGGGCAGGGTAGAGAGGGAATATTTAGGCATGGTTTTTATCCTGCAGGATAGTTTTATCTAATATGATATTAAGAGTAGGGAATTTCATATTTGACTAAAGGCAGAAACTGTGCAGATTCCAATTTGTCTTGATTCCGTGCTCTTTCACAGACTGCTTAGGCATCTTTTTATCATATGTACATATTTTAGGGTCATTTTATAGAAAATGAATAGCTTTTCCAAACCTGTTTTTGTTAATTTATAATGAACTATAAAATGTGCCACTTTCACAGTAATGAGCCTGTGAAATTTATTATCCTTTTCCAAAGGATACTTTTCCAAACAAAATGTACAAAATTAGATTCACAAGACCTAGCAGTGAGCAGCCAAAGTTAGATAGGGATACACCAACACAGGAGGCAGCAGAAGACATCTTGCCATCCTTTTCCTAAAGTGGGATTTTTTTCCTTTCTCTTTGATACTTCTTATAACATGCACAGATGACTAGATTCCATGTTCATTTATACATATGCGCATTCCTCTTTAGAGGCGATTTCCTCCCTTTCTCTCATGCATCATGCCAGGTGAGTCAGCAACAGTTGGAAAACAAAACCATGGAGATCTGGGACTAGGATGCGCGGGGTGCCTGGTGCACAAGAAAGAACATGGAGGACATACAAAAAGACTGCAGAAAGGATGGAAAGAGGGCAATGAGAAACATGAAGAAAGACAGAAGCATTCTTCATACGTCTGGATGCTCATGGTTCCAGATGCCTAAGTGAAAGAAATGTTGAATTTAAGTTAAGGTTTATTCATTTATTGGCGCCACTGTTTAACACATGTCACTATGTATACATTATTTTGTAGCTTCATAGAATTAAAGCTGTCTTATAATCCAAATCCTTCCACTCCTCCACTTTATAGATGAGGAAATTAAGGCAGAAAGGTTAAACTACTATGCTGAAGTCATACAGATAGTAAATAGAAGCACTAGGATTTGTCTCAGCAGCACAAAAGAGAGACTGCCAGTCCTGGAGTCAAGAAGACTCATTTTCCTGAGTTAAAATCTAGATCCAGATCCTTAAGGCTGTATGACCCTAAGCAATCCCTTGACACTATTTGCCTCAGTTTCCTCATCTGTAAAATGAGCTAGAGAAAGAAAGGGCAGATCACTCTAGTATTTATAGCAAGAAAGCAGTAAATGTTCTTTTGAAGAGTCAGATACAACTGAAATAATTCATCAACAAAGGATTTAAACCTAGATCATTCAATTCTTTGCCTTATGCTTTTCTCCCCATCCTTCCCTTCGCCTCAAAGACATCCAAGTCCAGTGACTATACAGATTTGCAAAAACACCCTCAATAGAGGGGAATAAACACAGAGGGACCTTTTATTTAGTCATAGTTTGCATGTTGTTGAGGTTGAAATTCCTAAAGGAGCTTCCAAGAGTGGCTTGATGGTGTCTTCTTTGTGCTGAAACTACAGCATTTAACCCATTCTCACTGGTAGCTTTTGGGGGGGGGGGGGCTGACTGTAGCAAAGGTGACTAGGAAAGTAAATATAATTTTAATTTGTAAAGGCATAACTAGATTTTTTAAAAATGAAGATATTTATTATATTCTTATGACAACTACAGGATGGAAAGTTTTAACACGCTAGAGTGAGATATATCTTGGACACATTCTTAGTATCTTAAGTTCAACATGCTCCATATAGTGCCAGTGAACCAGTGATTTTAAAGGAAACACTCCCAGACTGCTGAAGCAGCATAAAGGACAAATTATTCTTCCTTACATAAGTAAAAATCTTACTTTCTGCGTGGATACTTCTAAAGTATATTTTGTAAAGGAAAGCATATCTATAAATATATAAACATACTGTTTATAAATATTATATATACACATAGACATATGCTGTATACACACGAAAAGCAGTGGTAAGTAAGAGGAGAGGAAACTGGCCTCAGAGTTAGCCAGACCTGGTTCTAGTTACACTTCTATACATTCTGACTCTTTGACTTTGGACAGGTCATTTAACTTTTCAGGTAATGGGTTAGGCTTAAAGACCATAGCTTAACACACAAGACTAAAAGCACTAGGATCTTCCTATAATGAAGAAATCACAGGTCTGATGTTATATTTATTTTTACATACACACACTCTTTCCAACATCACTATTTCAAAGCACTATATTTTCAGGAGTGTGAGTATTCCCTTCACAGAGAGCAATTGCTTTATAATTTGGTAGATGATCTTCAGTAGTGACCAAAATTGAAAAATGTATCACTGTTATCTAAAAGCCAGGAACCATATGGTCTACTGATAGACCCAGAGACAGCTAGATGACACGGGATAGAATGCTGGACCAGAAGCAGAAGGACCTGAGTTCAAATTTGGTTTTACATACTTCACTAGCTGGGTTACCCTGGGTGCAAGTCCCTCCTCAACCTCCACTCAGATTCCTCAGTTACAAAAGAAATTGCATAATAATAAAGGTGCCTGACTCCCAGCATTGTTGTGAGGATCAAATGAGACTTTGCTCTTAAAGGTTTATATTAAGTACCAGTTGTTGTTATCTAGTTTGTTCTCCTCTAACATAACCTTAAAGAACTCAGTATTAGATCCAAAGCATCAGGATTCTGATGTAAGAGTGTAGAAGAGAACATCCCTTGGAATAGAGTGTGAAGTCAGCAAGTACATTATAATATCTGCAAACTTGGTTAGCATTATCGCCTAGTGACCAAGTAGAGGCATCAGACTCTGGTACCCAGTGAGGAGTTAGCACAGCATAATCATTCACAAGTTTGGTAGGAAACAGCAGGGAGCTGGGGCTCACTTTGCCTTTCACTGCAAAGTTTGTCTTATTCAGTATGTGCTCTAATGTCATCATTGACTTTTCCCAAAGGACCTGGTTCATTCTGTAGACACTAACTGGTGTGTGGAGGTCAATAGATCTTATTCCAAAACTGAAAAATGGATGTTCTTCCCTGCAATAAGCAGAATAGTTAAATATATGTACAAATTCAAGTTAATGCAAACTTCAGATTTGATAACAATTTTGTGAAAGGTGACTTCAGGTTGCTGACATTTTCTTAAAAGCTTTTCAACTTGCCTTTTTTGTGTATATGATGTTGACAGTGAAACTTGAATTCATTCAACTAACTTATTAGATAACTGGGGAGGGGGAAGAGAAAGCCCCACCCATTTTAAATAATAGGAATTCATTTACTTTTCTTACTCACCACCACAGGAGCCTGCCAAGTTCCTTCCTCTTGTGTGATAACATAGAAAAATTGAACTAAATGCAAGAAAATTATACATATTTCATTGAAATGTAACCAGTGTAACCAGAGGCTCTGTGCCTTTTTTTGTGAGTTCAGATGAGTGTGAATCCAGATTATCTCATGTCCATCTTACAGCAGGTATTAACCAGTCTCAAATCATTCCTTTTCCATAGACCACCTCAGTGATAAGGAAATGCTTCTGGGACTAAATAAGCTATATGAGACTAATTGAAGGTAGTTTGCTGTTGAATTGAATTTACCCTGAAAGACTCCTCAGACTCATAGGGATGAGTTGGTGTTCCCATTCTATGTCATGTGGATATATAGACATTTTTACTGTATCCAAGAATTGGTTTCTTCATGATTGAGGCATCTCCTACCCTGAATTGGGATGATTCTGCTTGTTATAAGTGAATTGAGGGAAGGACAAGGAGAGAGGTGACAAGCTGAGACCTTGATAATTTGGTGGGGTGGGAGGGAGAGTTGGGGATACTTTGGTAGACCTAATTTGAAAGGCAGTTGGATTCAGGTCTGGAGATAGCCTTATTTGAATCCCACCCATGATACTATATGCTCATGGACAAACCTTTAATCTTGTTAAGCTTCAATTTCCTTATCTAAGAAATGAGAATAGTTATACTTATTTTACTTGTTTTGAGGAAAGACCTTTGTAAACCTTAAAACCCATTGAAATGTGAGTTATTTTAATTGTTATACCTCATTTATTAAACTCCTAATGTGGACAAAGCACTGGGCTAAGTGTAATGGATAAAAAAGTATAAAATAATATAGGTATTTTTACCCTCAGTGAACTTTACTCAGCCTATTCCATTTATGCAACTAGAAAACTTCCCCCACCCCACCCCCAGTACCTTTATTTCCATTTTATAAGCATTTATTAATCATTGTGTTAGTTTTGGGGGACACAAAGGCAGTAGTCCCTCCATCCCCTCAGAGATTACACAGGGATGAGATTGACTTTCTCATTCTAGGAAATTCTTATTCATGTCATTTCCATAAGTTCTTCTTGGAGGGTCTACGAAATACACCAGAGACCTCCTTTCATACTTATAGGTACCATCGCTGGTCCAAATCTTGGTTGCTCCTTTTGTTCTTTTTCTTATTAAATCATTGGCCCTCTTCCTTTAATAAATGAAATCTCTTACACCATTTCTCCCATTCAAGTCATCCTTAACAAAATATTGCAGCTAACTTAGGATCACTTGCTTCTGTTTAGTTATTTGCCTCAAAAAATTTATTTGTGTTCATAAACCACTAAAAGAATACAGTATTAGAGTTAGATAATTTTGTAGCTACAAGATATTTGGAATTACTGAAAATGCCCATCAGTTTTCCAAATACATTTTAGCTGATTTACTTTTCTTGCTTAGTTTTGCATTCAGCTCATTTCAATTCTACAGTGTGTGTACTGTGTTCATCCATCTGCATATCATAGTATGAATAAGGGGTGTTTTTCTTTTTTCCATTCTGTTTTTCAAGTGTGGATGTTTAAATGAGCCTTTTTTACTTTGCATTAGATTCCCTGAGGAGTTTTTACAGTGTTCCAAGATTCAAATTGCTACTGATTGTATTAATAACCAATATTTACATAGCTCTTCAGAGTTTACAATGAATGCACTTTACATGTATCATCTCATTTTTCCTCACAAGAACTGGTTAGAAGTTGGTGCTGTCACTGGGATATTGAATTACGCAGAGGTTTGCAGTGACTTGTTCAGTGTCTCATAGCCAGTAACTACCCTTTGGGATTCAGACTCAGATCTTCTGATTTTAAGTCCTGCACTCTATTAGCTACACCCACCTAGCTGCTTCACAGCAAACATCATCTGTGTAGAAAACCATTTGTAGAATTTCCCCAGTAACACCCAATTCTTTTATCCTTTTTTGTGGTTATTTAGACTTTGCACAGGATATTTTCCATGACACTGGTGGATACCTTATATGAATAAGTCAGCTTGTTTGATATTTCTCTTGATGTCAGTACCCAGCTAATCATTGGACAATATTATCTCCATTGTCAAAACTGATATATAGCTATACATGTGTGATTTTAATGTACATGTGAGAGAAACCTTTTCTCAGAAGGACCTTTGAGAGATTACATTTTGTTCTACAAGCTCAAATCCGATTTTTAAGAAATCAATAATAAGCTCAGTAGGATCTTATGTTTTTTATATTTTTCAGGTACTTGTTTGACTTAAAAACACAACTGAATATAGATAATCATCTATGAAATTTTGCCTCTTCTCTCATATTATTGTCAATAATTTTTAGTGTCCTTACATATATTTGATAACATTTGCTACAAACTATTTTATTTATGCATTTCGTTTTTCATAATACTATTGCTTCCCAGTTGTCTACCTCTATCTCTCTCATGGTATCCTCCTTTACCCTAGGTGCAGCTAGGTGGTCAAGTGGATAGAACACTGGTCTTGTAGGCAGGAGGATTGGAGTGTGAATCCCACCTCAGACACTTGACTCTTACTAGTTGGGTGATCTTGGGCTAGTCACTTCACCTTGATTGCCTTGAATTCAGGGCTGTCTCCAATCATCCTAATTCCTATCTGTCCTCTTGGACCAAGAAGGCTCCAGAGAAGAAAGTGAGACTGGTGACTTATCATCAGCACCTCTCACTCAAATCTAAATCATGTGCTTGTCAAGGCATCACCTCCCTGAAGTCTTGGTCTTCTTCAAGAATGAAGGACAAAACATCATCATCATCATCATCATCATCATCAGCCTTTACCAACAAATGAATAGTTAAGCAAATTGTTCAAAACAATGACTGCTATTCACAGATTCTTTTCATTGTTTCACATATCACTTTCAGTCCAGAATTGAAGAGTTCAAATATAGTGAATCCTATAATCAAGGATGACAATAGATTACAATTGAAATGCTGCCAAATTTACCCCATTTCATGTCTCTTTATGGTCCTCATTCATTTCATTCTAAAAATACTTAGAGAATAATTTGGATTTCCCAGGTCTCACAAAAACTTCCCTACGGGCTCGTTTCTTCCTGTCTTTGCTTTTTGCTATTTGGGGAAATAATGTTTCATCTTATCTTTTGACATCTGCCTCCATAATGTTGTACAGATGGATTTGTCCTCTGAATTGGAGCTGTCCTTGCCTATCTAAAAGTAGTCTGTACTCGATGAGATCATCTGTATTGACTTCAGTGGTTTTTTGACTCTTAAAAAAAATTTTTTTTAAGGTTATTCAAGCATTGGTGGAGAAGGGGTTCAATACAATCACTTTTTAGTGAACTCCCTTCCCCCCACAGTATGGTCATTGCTTTTTAATCTTTTTTTTTTTTAATTTATTTAAGGCAATGGGATTGTGACTTACTTCACACAAGCTAGACAATTACTAAATGTCTTGAGGTCAGATTTGAACTCAGTTACTCCTGACTCCAAGACTGGTGTTCTGTCCATTGTGCCAACTGACTAGCTGCCCCTGGTCATTGCTTTTGTTTTTTGTTTTTTGTTTTTTTTTTTTTTTTTAGGTTTTTGCAAGGCAAATGAGGTTAAGTGGCTTGCCCAAGGCCACACAGCTAGGTAACTATTAAGTGTCTGAGGCAGAATTTGAACTTAGGGACTCCTGACTCCAGGGCCAGTGCTCTATCCACTGTGCCACTTAGCCACCTCCATGGTCATTGCTTTTGAATTTTTTTTTTAGGTTTTTTGCAAGGCAAGGGGGTGGTTAAGTGGCTTGCCCAAGGCCACACAGCTAGGTAATTATTAAGTGTCTGAGACTGAATTTGAACTCAGGCACTCCTGACTCCAGGGCCAGTGCTCTATTCACTGCACCACCTAGCCGCCCCTGGTCATTGCTTTTGACCTGAATTCTCTTACCCTTTACTTCTTGTCTTTAATGATGTCTTCATACTCCTCATTGTGTCTATTGCTTTTTTGGTTCTGTTTTGTTTGCTCTAAATCAGTTCAATAAATCTGGCTGTACTTCTTTGAATTCATCATCTTCATTGTTCCTTTCTTTTCATAACTCCTACAGCCCCTCTCAGTTTGCTAGATATGAAATAAAACTGTAAAGTTGGATTTATTTTCATTTCTCTTATTATTAGTAATTTAGAGCAATATTTCATATAATTAATAGTTTTTCATTATATTTATTCACCTTCTTTATTAGTAGCCGAAGTATTAAATGCTCCTTCAATGCCTGTTAGAATTCACTTGTAAATCCATCTGCATCAGATTATACTTTTTTCCTTTAATAGTTCATTTTTGCTCTATTTGATTTCCCTTATTAGGATTAGAATGTTTTTTTAGAATTCCTATTTCCTGTTTTTTATCAATTTGAGTATATTTTTGTAGCTATTCCTATATTTCACTTAAATTCTCAGATTTGTTACATATAATTGTATATAAAATTTTTCATGATTTCTTTAGTTTCCTATTCATTGATTACCTTTTATTTTGACATTTTATTTTCTAGTTTATACTTGTAAATGTATCTATATGTGTAGGAGGAATGGTTAAAAAAACAGCAAGACCATTTATAGTTGTTGAGTGCTTTGCCTTTTTGTATTTAAGATAACTTCTCTTTTAAGTGCTTGACTTAATAATGATAATTCTTCATTATCTGTGATATCTTTAAGGAGAATTCATGTTTCTCTTTTTTTTAAAAAACAATATCAAATGTCACTATCTCTACCTGAAATTTTGATTGCAGCTCCTGCTTTTTTAGGATCTTGTAACACAGAATACATTTTGGTCCATCCCCTCATTCTTTTGTGTGTGTGTCTTTATTTGTTAAATAAAGAAGACTAGGTGAAGCTGTAGGTAAAATACAGGAATTAGAATTAAGAAGTCAGCTTGAATCCTACCTCATTTTCCTCATCTGCAAAATGAGGAAAATAATACCACTGGCCTCTCAGGGCTGTTTTGAAACTCAAGTTCTTAACATACATGTGTATATATGTATATATGTGCATGTGTATATGTGTATGTACATGCGCACGTGTTTATCTTGCGTGCAGAAAATTCCTGGAATTCATTATTTCCCCCTTGTTTTTGAGTTGTGCTCACTAGGTCCTTGAAATTTGTGTTTGATAATCTGATTCCTGTTTCCTTACCACACAGCTTCCCCAGCTCCTCTCCATTCTCTGATTATTGAAGGCCACTTGTGTTGTGTTTCCCTCCTCTTCCCAATCTCAGTCTATTGCCCAGACTGATATGCTATTATTTGGAGTCTAACAAGCTCATCTGCAAATGTTAGGAAGGATAACAGAACCAATAAGCAGTTTCACTTTATAAATTATCCAAAGCAGTTGAAGAGGAAAATAAGATGACAAGAAGCTTAGGAATGAGAAGCAGTTAAGTCAGATAATCCCAAGAATATGTGCAAATAAAGCCAGAAAATGGACAACAAAAATAGGCAAAAAGAGATGAAGCAGCTCTGTTGATTTAAATAAAAAACAGGGAGTTATTATTATTAATGACAACAGAAGATCTATTTCCTACAAATAGACTTTTTATATGCCACTTGAGGTCATTTTATACTTTTCTTACCATGAAATGCTCTGATTTAGTTTATGGATCTTGTCTAATAGTTTTTCTGATGCCCACAGGACAATACTTTGGGTTCAGACCTAACCCAGTGGACAAGAGCACACAAGATTGCCTTCATTCAGGTCATTGCAGCTCTTTTAATAGCCTAAAATATCTTCTGGAATCAAAGACCCATCTTTTTAACACCAATATTCTTACAAGTATTATAATCATCGTTCTGGAAAAGTAACACTGCAACCTCTAAAGAACTGAAAATGAACCTTATGCACATGAGAAGGATACTCTATATAATTGATGTGTGGTGTGATGTCTGAACTACAGTCAAGGGTGTCATCAGGAGATGTATGATGGGGGGGGGGAAGGACACAGGTGGTTCAAGTGAGGGTTTATAGGTAGACAGTGATATTCTCTCAATGTCCAGGGAAATGAAGCGACACCTGAGCACCTTGGGTGAGCACTGTGGTGGACTTAGGGGAGAATATGAGCAGGGTTTTTTCCCTCTTTAGTTCAAGTCTTCTTTTGCAACATGACTTTTGCACTATGACTAATATATAACTAATGTTAAACACGGTTGTTACATGTATAACCTGTATCAGATTACTTATTGTCCTGGGGAAGGGGAGGGGGAAGGAAGGGGGGGAAATGTAGAACTCAAAAATTTGCGAAAAGATGAATTTTGAAAATTGTCTTTGTGCAGAATTGGAAAAAATGAAATAAAATAACATTTAAAAAAAAGAATCCTTGAAGATAGGCATCCATAGATGGGTTGTGGGGAGGATCTGATGA
Organism: Macrotis lagotis; assembly: GCF_037893015.1. NCBI lineage: Eukaryota > Metazoa > Chordata > Mammalia > Peramelemorphia > Peramelidae > Macrotis > Macrotis lagotis. The sequence goes on from NC_133661.1 coordinate 55,154,068, forward strand.
GATAATAATTGTGAATCAGTTAATACAGTGCCTTGAACCTAGTACATGTTTATCTAAATGGTGTAGATTTCTGAAGGGTGCTGAGAATTCAACTTGGAGCACTGTCAGAGTTGTTGTCTCCCACCTAGTTGCCCTCTTTGTGTGTTTGGTTTGTTCACAGCCCCTCTTCCTGGCTTCCTCTTCTTAAGTGCTCCTGTCCCTTTCTCACATCATCTATTAGGTACTGAAATGACTGTAGATTCCAAATTAATTTTAACTGTGAAATGTTTCTTAAATCAGAGCTTTTCAAGGTGATTATAAAATGACTTCAAGTGGCATATAAAAAGTCCATTTGTAGGAAATAGACTTTCTGTTGTCATTAATAAGAATAACTCCCTGCTTTTTTTTTAATCAACAGATCTGTTTCATCTGTTTTTGCATCTTTTTGTGGTCCATTTTTTGGTTTTATTTGCAGATACCTTTGGGATTATCTGATATAACTACTGCTCATCCCTAAGCTTCTTGTCATCTTGTTTTCTCTTCAACTGCTTTTGGATAACTTATAAAATAAAACTGCTTATGGGTTCTGTTATCTTTCCTAACATTCAGATGAGCTTATTAGACTCCAAACCAGTGGTCCTGGACTGCCTTGTGTCTGCATACAACAGAATGAACCCTTTACTGTCTCAGTGGCTTTCTTCCTGGCTGTTCCAGTCTTTCCCTCTGTACCTGGTCATTGCCCTCAACTGTCTCACCATGCTCCCAGTCAGATGCCAGCCTTTGCCTCTTGAACATCGAAGCATTGGTCATGTCTTTTTCCCTATAATTTCCTGGCTCGCTCCATTGGGGGGGTCCCCCCCTTCCTGACTTGTCATGTCCCATTAGAATGTAAGCTCCTTGGAGGCAGAGATGCCTGGATCTCTTCTCTTTGTGTCTCCATTGCTTGAATTAATTGCTTTATAAAGTTTTATAATAAATTCACTCTAGGTTATTTCCTCCTCCTTGTGTGGGAAGTGTTTTGTATTAGTTAACAATGAAATGGTGATAGAGTCCATGTCTTCTATTCATTATGTGGATAGTTTCTTTAAATGAATCACACTGAAGATATTGTAATTGTCCTTCATGCCATCTTCTCATCCAAACCCTTCTCCCTCTGAGGTCTTTACCATGATCTTTATAAATTTAGGCCAAAGTGTCCTAGAGTACTGAGAGGAAATTGTGTCTGATTTCTGTCAGATTCATAGGCTGCTGTGACCCACAGCATCTATGTGTTTATCAATCCTAATTTAAGAACAAGCTCACATCTCTTGTAGGCCCTTAGGCAAAGCCTTTCTCATCTCTTCCACTGCTAGGCTCTGTGGGGCCCAGTGACACAGACTTCCAGAACCCGGGCATACACTGTGCCCCCCCCCCCAAATCAGAGCAGGTATCCAATATGTGTCGTTAACTTCAGACAAGGAAAAACAAATTGGACAGGGAAATAGCCTTCATTCCAATTATTTATGCAGCAGTTTAACTCTTAAAAGGTGGAGCGGAATGCAAGTTATTACAGCTCCCGGGCAGCAGTTCCTTACACACAGACAACTTATACATGTTTTACGGGCCAATTTGCTCCACTGTTCACTACTGAAGTGTAGTTACCATAGCAATGGACACATCACATGGTCCCTAAGCTGGTTCTAAAATAGAGAACAGCAACATGCTGTATAAACTCTGTTTATTTTCTCCACAAGGACTACATAGACAACTTGAGGCTGCTCCACACTCTTCTCAGCATGGATAGCCATCATTGATTTTGAAAACATTTCAAAGTGAAAAGCACTTGGTGGGAGTAGATCTCTGTTCTCCAACTTCCCTTGTCCTATGCACTGTGAATTCCATGCCACTGAGCTAAAAGAACAGCTTCACTAGCTCTGACCAGCAGGGACTCTGTTACTGTCTATTTAACCCAATATCTTCCATAGACTATCAGTGCCATTCAGGAGTCTGCCTGGGGGGATGGGAAAGAGCATGTCCTTCCTTCAGTGAAGCATTTTCTTAGTTATATTGACCAGTTTTTAACCAATCCTAGATTTTTCTCCTACTGTCTTCCTTTATGTTAAAGGGAGGAAAAAAATTCAGGCGTCTGTTCTGAAAATTAAGGAGCGGTAGATGCCAGACACAGCTGGAGGCTTGCTATTAGTTCCCTTTTAGGACCATTACTGCTCTGTAAGACTTAAGCGTAGGCTGCACAACAGTGCATCTGTCTGTGGGAGCCAGGCCTTCAGGTTTCTGTGATCGTGGCTGGCAGGTCCCTACTCCTGCCTTATACTTGGGTGTTTTCAAGAATCTAGCACATTGTCAACCCTCAAGAAACATAATAGGAACACACCCTTTTCTTTCTGTGGCTTCTATCAGAACTACTCCTGAAATAGCCTAAACACTGGCATGCAGAGAAGTGCTTCCCTGTAACCATTTCAGAGAATATTTAAAATGCTGGACTGGTATGTATAGGAAAAATTCTGGAAATTCTGCCATTTAACTTCATTATTAGAATCAGCTGTACTCTAAGAGAGAAATCCAGTGGTTTGCACCCCAGTCTCCTTGTAGGATCTGGATTTGAGACAAATCTGGCAAGTGAAACACGCCTAATAGTTGGGAAATAGGGTTGGCTGATATTGGCAGCACCTTGGTCACTGTGGCATATGAAACCAGCCTTGGGTGTTAGGGGGTTTTTTTCTTCAAATATTTTAAATGAGATACATTTTTAACCATTTCTAACTAAATTGAAAAGGTGACTGGATGATGGACATGGAACTACCAATTTGTGCTTCTTTTCTTAATATTGTAGCCTGTCTGCATAACTATTATATCTGAAACTGCATTGTCTGAAAAATAGAAGTACGCAGTCTTGTTTGCTATAGTGGGGATGGGAACAATCTTCAGAGATTAATAGCTATGTCTGGATATTTATGTCCAATGTTTTGTTCCTTTGATCTCTGCAAATGAACTTGCTTTAAATAGATTCATTCAAGTTCCTACATAATTTTTAATTTGCTGCATTTTTACTTTTGTGGTCAAAATGTATATGTTAGTACACTGTTATTTTGAAAAGCCCACCATCATTCTGGTTTTTGCATGATTTGACTCCCATGAGATAAGGGATGGACAGGTCTTGTTCACTGCTGGTTATCCAGATCTGGAGAACTAGAGGATTGTAATATGGGTTCCTGTAGGAGATTTAGGGGAAGAAATAGAAGTTGTGCAGGACATGAAGGCATCAACAGTTCACTATCAGTAATCCTGGAAGGAGTACCGAAATCAATCAGGTGATAGAGCCATCAAGCTAATAGAGTTCAACTATCCATTATGAAGCCTAGTATTTACAATCATAGGAAGTTAGACACTACCTTTAGAATTTTTCCTTCCTCCTAACTCTTTGGTAGTTATTAGTTTAAGAGATATTGGTCAGTTAAGTACCACTGTGTTCCAGCTGCTGGGCTAGGAATGCAGAGAAGCAGAATGAAAACATACTTGCTGGCTAGGAGTTTATATGTTAATGAGAAAAACAACAAATACATAGCAGCAATAGCATAAGAGGAGCATGATGACAAGAAGATGACCACCAACTACAACCAAATACTTATAGCTATCATTCAGAGTCATCTGAAAGCACAATCAACTCATCAGTGATTGACCAATCATCCTGATTTCTTTAAGCAGATTAAACTGGTCCATTTGGCATTAAGAAGCAGACAAACATGATTTACCCACAAAAGAAAATCAACAGTGTAAAAGTGAATCTTATTTTAACTATAATCCTTCATTTGTAATGCCCAAATTGTCAGTTCATTTTATTTCAGTATCCAATTATAGCTAAAGAAGAAGCTATATATCAGAACACAGGTTTTTTTACCCTGGTAGGGAACCTTAAAAAATTGCCTTGGGCCAGCCTCAGCTTCAAGGACACTGTGACTAACCAAAGGTCACCCAGCTTGCCACTAGCAGAACAGTGACTGAATACAGGCTATTGCCCTACCAGTCCAGTGTTATCTATATTGTTCTACAAGACTGTGCCTAGTTCATATTGTCATTCTGGGAGGAAAAGGTCAGCATGTCACCACATACAAAAACAAACATTGTCAAATACAGAAGAGAAATGTGTGATATACATTTTTATTTTACCATTCCTGGATATCTTACCTCCCTTTATCTTTTTCTTCCTTTCCAAACCAGTATAAAGGCAGAAGTGTTGACTGTGAAGTCACGTCTTTGTACCAAGTGGATTAACTTTATTGGGCTCAGCTTTCCTCACCCAAAAAGTGTGGGGTAGAGTTTGGATGACCTCCAAGGTATCCTCCAGCTCTGAATCTATGATACACTATTCTAGAGGGCAAAAACAAAGTTTAATAATTTATTTTGCTTATTATTATTATTCAGGTAGATGCTGGAGAACTAAAATAATTGTATAAGACCTAAATGAATTGTGGTGCAGTTGAATTAAAATACAGTAATTAAATTAAATCTTAATTCATAGTACCACCTTCATGCTCTTCTGGGTGAATGAATTTGGGAATATACTGAAGAGTGTGGGGACATATAAGACATATAAGAACTAAAAACACTAAAACCAGGAAATTTATAAACTTTCTAATAAAGTGATCCTCCTCTGTATATTTTCTTTTCTTCTCTGTATATCTTTCTTTTTTAGAGGTTGAGCTAGCTTACAAACCTGGATGAGTTGAGCATTCATAACCAGTAGGATTCTAATATGCAGAAAATGAGTTGGAAGGGAATTATTCTTTAGAATAGGGAGGAAATATTCTTTAGAATTTTATGATTAACAAACTCTCTCTCTATACACACACACACACACACACATATATATATCCAAGAAAATTTGTGCCAATTCTGGTGGTAAAGAATTGAAGGGATCCCCATCAGTTGAGGAATGACCAAACAAAATGTGGTGTGGGATTATGATAGAATGCTATTGTGCTTTATTAAATGATGAGCAGAATGCTCTCAGTAAAACCTGTAGACTTAAATGAACTGATGCAAAAGTGAAATGTACTGTGTACAAAGTAACAGCAATATTATAAGATGATTGGCTGTGAATGACTTACCTCTTCTCAGCAATGCAAGGATCCAAGATAACTGAAGGACTCAAGAAAGATGCTATCATCCAACCCCAGAGAAAGAACTGATAGTGTGTGACTATAGATTGAAACTTTTTTTTTTTACTTTATTTTCTTTCACAACGTGACTATTATGGAAATGTTTTGCTTGACTACACATGTATAGCCTATATCAGATTACTTGCTTTCTCAATGAGAGGAGTAGGGAAGGAGAAAGAGAATTTGGAGCTCAAAAGCCTTAAAAATGAATGTGAAAAATTTGTTTTTACATGTAATGGGGAAAAGATACTTAATAAATACCTTTATGGTTGCAAAACATTTTCTTTATAGTAACTCTTTGAATTCAGATCCTGGTGTTTCAATTCCAATTTAAACACATTTTCCACTGAGCCACTCATTGTTTAGATTTGATTAGTCAACTAATTCTTAAGCCTCTTAACTTTATAATTATTCAGATTAGAACTCTCCATCTTGCTCAGAAAAATATCATGATTTTGTTGAATACCTTTCTAAAAATGTAATGTACTCTGTCCATGTCATTTCAGTTTTTTCCTTTTTAGAAAAATTAAGTCAACCAGTGAGCCCATGTTGGCTCTCAGTATTCACCTCTTTTTCTAAATGTTTCTAAATGTTCATTAATTGTTTGTTCTAAGGTGTTAAAGAAGTTCACAGATGCATTGTATAAAATAACTAGCTTTATCCCTTCTTTGGAAATGAACAGATTTACCCATCTCCAATCCTGAGACACCTCTTGAATTTCTCAGAGCTCAGTTTGAGGATTTACAGTTCATCTACCATATCCCAATGGTTATGTCAGTACCTTCAGATGCAGTTCATCCCAGGCAGGTGCCTTGAGCTCATTTAGATGATCTCTTGAAGCTATTTTTTTTTTGTTCCTTTCTTTCTTTGGTAGAGAAAACAAGCCTAAAGAAAAGATTTTTCTGTTATCATATCCATTATCATCTTCGTAACTCCATCAAGCAACATCCTTTCCTTTCCTTAATTTTTTTCTTGTACCCAGCATGGCTTAAAAATTTTTTTTCCTTAAAAAACCCAAAGTACTTCTTTTGACTGCTTGTACTGGTCCTTATCTTTCCTGGTGGTTGTCTTATAGGACCTTTGGGAGAATACCTGGGTCATGCATTGGAGTCAGAAAGAACTAAGTTCAGATCTTCCTCAGGCACTTTAACTCTGTTAAAGGGCAAGTCACTTCACCTGTCTGCCTCAGTTTCTTCAACTATTAAGCAATATATACATATATGTATATATGTGTGTGTGTGTGTGTGTATATATATGTATATATATATATATATATATATATATATATATATATATATTCTACTAAAAGAATAATCATTGCCTCCAGGGTCGTTGTGAAGTGCATATGAGATCATATTTATAAAGCCCTTATCACAGCACCTTGCTTACTGTAGGTATTGAATAAATACTTCTTCTCTTTCTTTTCCTCTATATTAAATTTAACTTACCCTCGTTTCTATCTTATTTATGTCCTTTTAAAGTCTGAGCTCATGTATAAACTGCTTATTCAATAGATTCTCTCTATTGCTGTAAATGCCCAGGCATGCTATAGAAAATGGGTCTATTTGTTGTGTTTTGGGCTGCTCTACTCTCCACTGTTGATGTTCCCTTCTTTCTCCTTTGAAACTTAGTGTCATGGATCCTTACAGTCTACCATTAAAATATTGTGCCCCATAATTACCTAGCTGTGTGGCCTTGGGTAAGCCACTTGATCCCATTTGCCTTGCAAAAAAAAAAAACAACCCTGAAATAAATAAATAAAATAAAATATTAGATCCCCACTCAATTTATATATCTATGTATACCATGGAAACAATGTAAAGCCTTACTGCCTTCCGGGGGGGTGCAATTTTAGGGAAAAGATTGTAAAATTCAAAATAAATAAATAAAATTTAAAAACTATTGTGTCTCAAGATTTGATAGAATACTGTTTGACAATCAGGGCTTTGGTTTTGGTTTTTGACAGAATGAAAGTACAAAAAGATCCCAGCAGGTCAGAACTTTGAAAGAATATAATGAGATATGAAGTTTAATAGAAATAAATATAAGATCTTAGATTTGGGGTTGTTTTACAACTTCTCAAGTAAAGATAGTGAAAATGTGACTTAGATAGCTTTGAAGATTTTAGGAAACTGTCAGTTCATTATGAATCAACAAAGACCCCAAAAATCTAATTTTGCTCCTGAACTGTATTGATAAACATTATATTCAGGACAAATGTTGTAATAATCCCACTTTCTTTTCTCTTAGACTGGGCTGCTATTTACTTCTAGGTGCCCACGTTTTTAGGAAAGATGGTAACAAACTATAATGCAACCAAAGGAAGACAGCCAGGATGCTCAGGGAACTGGAGACTCACATTTGAGGATTGCTTGAAGGAACTAAGAATATTTTAGCATTAATAGACTTTTATTGGGAAAATATGAAAACTATATTTTCTAGAATGTCACCTTCCTGGCCCCATGTGAGCCTGCTAGAGGCAGCTACCAGAAGAGGTGCCCTTCCCCTCTGCCAGCAGTTTGCTGAATGATCAGCATGCCTGGTCACATCACTAAATGATCTGGGAGTCCCTCCAGGAATATGGGAAACCATTAGATCTTCCCACCAATCCGTTGGTTGAATCTTGAGGACTTAGAACTCTTTTACATCAGCATCACAGCTGAACCCTCTTTGAGTTGTTGCCACACCTACCCCCCAATAGTTTTAGAACTCCCTGAGAATAGGACTGATCTCTTTTTTCTGTTTGTATCTCCAGTGCTTAGGCACATTGGAAGCCCTTAACAAGGACTTTGTTCTTCCTTCAGGAAAAGAATGGGGTACAAGTGGCAGAGTCACAATTAAATTTGATGATTCTGACAGTGGGTTTAAAGATGGAACATGAATATGATAGGGTCATTTAAGTCACACACACACACACACACACACACATATAGACATCAACATATGATATATTTTTATTTCATTGATTTTTGCTGTATGTCTGTCAGCATTTACTTCATTTCCTTTTGCTTTCCCTCTCTTCCTGCTTTTCTTTGCATTAGTGCATCTCTTTGCACTAATTATGATTGCCAGCTATTGACTGAGTGTGGCACATCAATATAAATGGCAGAAGAATGAGGTCCTTACAATGTTGCTGTTCCGTTAGCCCAAGGCTTCCAGATGAATGCTAGAAATATAAATTAAAATTGAATCTCTGGTCAAATCTGGCACATAAAATTTTAGGGTTATTTGTAATGTGCCATATGTGCCTTGGATTCATGCCATCTCTGAAAAGACTCAGATCAATATTCATGCTGGATTGCAACACTCATGATATCTGCTGCAGAACTTCCAAATGTCGCCCTTCAATTCAAGGTCAAGATCACACTTGCTTCCTGTGTATTTTCAGTTTTTAATCCTCTTTGCCAGCAGCACCCAAAGTCTTAGGCTCCACTCAATGTTATGGTTGGGAAGCTGCTGGTATCAGCTCTGTTTTACATTTCAGAGTCTTCCATAAATAGTTCATTGCCAGGTTTTTCCAAACCTTCCTCTGAAATTTCTGTCTCTAATCTGGTTACTTGTCCGTTTACTGCCAGCTGCCAAATATCTGCCCTCCTAGGTGGTCCCCTGATACTTTGATCTTTTCCTAAGCAGCACTTCCAGTTTGCAAACTAGGAAACTAGCATGGTGGCTAGAGCACTGGCCCTGAAGTCAAGAGAACCTGGGTTCAAATCGAGTCTCAGACACTTTCTAGCTGTGTGACCTTGGGAAAGTCACTTAACCCTATTTGCCTCACATCCAAGGCCATCTCCAGTGGTTCTGGTTTATATTTGACCAATGGACCCAGATGGCTCTGGAGGAGAAAGTGAGACTGGGGACTTAGCAGAACGTCCCTTATTCAAATCCTATTCAAGTGCATCTCATGGTATCATCTCCCTGATGTCATAGTATTCTTTGAGAATGAAGGACAAGCAACAACAACAACCTTCGAGATTGATTTTGCAAAACACCATTTTTCTCATGGTGCTCCCTTGTTCCAGAATATATAGTACACATCTTATTTCCTGGTACAATATTTTCCAACCAGAATATTCTGAAATTCAATGTGTATTTGTCACAATATCTTGAGATTTTTTTTTTTTTTTTTTTTTAACCTCTCTGCTCAGCACTTCTCTCTATGTGCTACATTTCTGGCTTCTAACAATCGCTGCACTCATTTTCCTTTTTCCTCAATTCTTAAACCTGAGCCTATTTAAAAAAACAATTTAAAAAACAAAATTTTTATCATTAAATCTGTCATGACTTGAGATTCAAGAACCTAGGATCCCCCTCCATGTCTTAATGAGGCATTAGAGGTGGAATAATAACTGATTCATATAATATCTGAAAGTGTACATTGCACTTTTGATGAGTTAAACCATAGGTTAATAACACATTTGCCTATACGTTGCTTTGAAATTATTATATTCTTGTTTTTAAATTAGAATATGAGGTTCTTGATGGCAAAAACTTTATCCTTGTATGTCTTAATATTATTCCATAACCCTTTATCAGAGGTCTATAGTGTAATACAGGATCTGCAGTGGAAAATCCTAGGGTCCCAGAATATTCCCTCTCCCTACCCCCAGTAGTAACCTGCCACAGTGTCTGAAATTCAACCATTAGAAATTGAACAATTAGAAATAGAATGAATTCCTTTAGGTTAAGGCATTGTATCTTATTTATATTTTTTCAGATAAATCTATCTTCTCTGTATCTTTGTTCTCCCTTTCCCCCAAGCACCAGTGAATAAGAGAAAAAATAGATTCCTAATTAAAAAAATGTATAGTATAGTAATACAAATTCTTACATTAGCCATTTCCAAAAAAATGTATGTCTCAATCTGTACTATGAATCTATCACGTCTCTTTCAGAAGGTGGTAGCATATTATACCTAGAATCCTCTGGAATTATAATTGATCATTGTATTGATCAGAACTCTTAAGTAAGGCATAGTATTTTAAGGAATCTCCAGTTTAAATGTAAATACCTGTGGAAAAGTTAACGTATTAGCAGTTATCCTATCATACTTTAGCATGCATTAGTTTATCATGTTTACCTGAGTCTTTTCCTAATGATACCCAGAACTAGCAAATTTTGCTGAAATGAAGAGAGAAAGAATAGTTTTAAGATCAAAGGAGAATCTAATTTCAAAGAGCAGATCTGATAGAGAACCCCTGTGGATACTCAGAACATCTTTGCTCTGAGAATATTAGCACAAAGTCTGTAGGCAGACTTAATGAAAATAGGGAAAGGATCCCATGTTGGGAAAGATAGGTGGTTCTCAAAACAAACCACTTACCTTATATTTCTGAGTCATAAAATTGACTGAATGCTATGGATAGTATAGATTGCCACATGCTGAATGTAGTGTGTTAATAAATTTTATTGAATTGATGAAACCACATTTTCATAACCATCATAATAATAAAAGAGCAAAATCAAAACTTTAAACAAAATTATCCTAATTTGTGCTGCTTTTACAACAAATGATTTTTTAAAAAAAAATAAGCAGAGAAATATTTAGGGACCAAAATAAAGTTTAAAAAATTGGAAAATTGGACAACGCAGGATCCAAATTAAAAGAATGGTATTTATGAATTGCTACATTTGATTACAGATAAGATAGAAATCTGAAAAAAGGAATAAATAAAATTCAGCTTGGTCTTAGAATCAAGGCCTCCCTTATTTTCAGGTAAGTGACATGCATTTCCATTTTACTTAAATAGATCCTAAAACTTGTATATAAAGTTTTCCTACACAAGCTTTTCTGATAATTTTCTTCCTTTAAATAAAAGGCACTTAATATTATTATAAAATTTAAAATTCCAGTGGTTAAAAAATAGGTAGGCCTATAAGATAGTTTAGTTTAATTATACCACCATTCACATACACAGATATACAGCTATTCAATCTTCTATTTCACCTCCTAGACCTCCCTATGGCTCCACATCCTAAAACTCTTTCTTTCTTCCAGTTTAAGAAGCAGGCCATTTCTGTGTCACATAGCTCTTTTTTTTAATAGCTTTTGTTTTAAAGTAAGAATATGTTTAAATCCTATATGTAAAATCAGAACTCCTCATTGAATTGGAGTTTAATTTCAGTTAGGGTTCAGCAGCCATTTGAAATAGCAGCATAATTAGTAAATGTGGGTTTTTCTACCGGCGATGATTCACATTTTCCGAAGTCTATATTTTACAATTTGTTTTTCTTGGCATGAGTTTGTTTTAAGTACCAGTGAATAAGGAGAAAGGTTTCTTTAATTCTGGCTTTTAGAAAGAAATGTTGAATCCTTTTTCCCAGTCTTTCCTGAAAAAACAAACATTACTTTTCACATGCAAACATGTGAAACACAAGCAAATGGCAATCCCCAGGTATAAATTAGTCACTGCTTTAATATAGTGGACATCCAATTAAAAACTTTTGAGAAAATAGAGGCACTGAGTGGTTAAAAAGAATGTAAACTCCCTGAAGGTAGTCACTGTTCACTTATTAACTTTGTCTTCATTTCCCAGAATATCCACCTGTACTTAGCCAGCTGCTTTTGTTTGTGTGTATGTGTGTGTGTGTGTGTGTGTGTGTGTGTGACTTTTTTAAGTTATATAGGTGCCTAATGGCAGAGTCACTGTGTCCTAACTTTGCCTAGAATTTTTTTAAATACTCTTTTACTTTCTAGATTGTCTTTACAAAATCTCGAGTTGAAAGAAACCTTAGAAGTCATCCTGTCCAACCAGGTGTCAAGTAGACTGCTCATATCTGTCACATTTCACAAAAAATTAGCATACTTAGAATGGTAAGGAACCTTCATGGTCATGGAGCTGACAATACCTAAACTAGAACCCTCTTCAATATGCTCAGAAAGGGATCATCCAATCTACCCTTGAAGACCTCCAGGAAAGGTGAAACCCACTATATCCCATTCTACTGTACAGTGATTCTACATTTTAGGAAGTTTTTCTTCCTCTTGGCAACTTCTACCCATTGCTCCTAATTCAACTCTCTAGGTCCAAATAAAATAAAGACAGTCTGCCAAATAAATAACTGTTAGAGCTTCTGTTAGGTCTTGCATTGTCTACAGTGTTTTTTACCTCCTACCTGGTGTATAAACATATTTTCTTACTTCTTAAAATTCCAGAACTAGATGAAATTCAGGTGTCTATCTCGGTCCTCCATTGTCACACATAGGACAAGGGAGGACTTGATCTTGTGGGTTCCTCATTGAGTTCTGTCACAACAGCGAAAATGGGGAGAAGCACTGCTTACCATTCATCAGTTGGGGAAAGCTAGGTGGCACAATGAATAGAGCACCAGCTCTGGGATCAGGAGGACTTGAGTTCAAATTCGGCCTCAGATATTTAATAATTACCTAGTTGTGTGCCCATGGGCAAGTCATTTAACCCCATTGTCTTTCAAAAAAACTCAGTCAGGGATGATCCTGAAAAAAAAAAACATTAATTTTCACATGCAAACATGTGAAACACAAGCAAATGGCAATTCCCAAGTATGAATTAGTCACTGCTTTAATATAGTGGACATCCAGTTAGAAACTTTTGAGAAAATAGAGGCACTGAATGGTTAAAAAGAATGTAAACTGAGAACAGGGGACCTGGGGCCTGGGGCCTGGGACTCCTGATGCCTGAACCAGCGGTGCTTTTCTGCCCACTCTCTGCTTCCTTGGCATCTCCTGGGCATGACTGGACTCTTACCTTTCTTTGTCTTCCCAGGGTTTGGCACTGAAGTCAGGGCTTAATAAATGTTTGTCATGAACTTGTAACTGTGCTGCCTCTGGTTCTGTGAGGTTTTTTCCCCTCTTTTTTATGGAAGAAAAATAAATTATAACTTGAGTTACAGCCACGTTGTAGTCTGCAGTAATGCATGATCATTATTTGGTAGAAATGGAAAAGTTTTAGAGTTTTTTCAACAGTAACTTTTATCATAAAACCTAAAACCTCTGAGAAGCACTAATTCAAAAAATCAACACAAAAAATATGTATGTTGTGTATGTCTGTGTGTGTGTGTATGACTTTTTTTAAGTTATATAGCTGGCTAATGGCAGAGCCATTGTGTCCTAACTTTGCCTAGCATTTACATTTTAATAAAATAAAAACCCACATGTAATGTACAGTTACCATAATCATCATCATCATCTTGACAATTGATCAAATGGAGCATAATGGATAGAGAGCTGATCTTGGAGCTTAGATTCCCTGAATCCATGTATCACATTGACATATACTGACTGTGTGACCCTAGTCAATTCACTTCACCTCCCAGTTTCCTCTGGCAGGTATCTATATTGGTATAGCAAGATCGAGTCCTGAGGTTCCTGTGCCAATGAAATAACAAGTCTGGTTTTAAATAATGTTGGCATTATGATGGTGGTGGTGGTGATGATGATGATAACAATTAACCACATTCCTTTTGTATCTTATCTCTTTCCTGAGTTCTTAGAGAGTTTGTTGGTTTTATTGCACATGAAACTATCGTATCTATAAAATTACATTTATTTATGATAGAGCAAAGAAAAGGGTATTTTTAAAATCTAGACGTGTAGGATAGTGGATCATTGTTCATTACACGCTGATTTCAACTTCCATTAATCTCCAACTCACTGTAATTTTACTTATCAAATTGGGTGTCAGCAGAGTAAAATAGTATGCTTTTTTTACCATCCTCATTTCATAAGCCCAGGTTTGCTGCTGATGTTGCTTCTCTTCCAAACCTTTTGGCTCTTACCCTTTTCATGATGCCATATGTCCACTTTAAAATTCAGTATCAGTAGTGTCCATTCTGCACACATCTGTGGAAACAACATTACAATAAAAATTCAATGCAAAATATTTTTTGTTGGAAAAATGTTATGCTGATTATTTGCATGCTCTTTGAGAAATAAAAGAATACTACCCCTCTCTGGAATGACTACATAGAGCAAGCTAACTTTAAGCATAGACCCAGGCAGGGATTACAAATGTCTTGAATGAACAAATCAGAAACTTAGTTTAAATTTTCTATTAAATCACAGCATTTCAGTTCAGAGTTTGTTTATAACTCTCACACAGCACAGATATCCATGAAGTGTCAAAAGATCAAAGGAAGGAAGGACAAAAGAAAAATGGCAGATTAGGGGCAGCCACCCCCAAGATTCCCTTTTTAAGCAACACAAATCAAATTTTGTAGCATTAGATAATGTTTTGTTTTTGCAAGGCAATGGTTAAGTGGCTTGCCCAAGGCCATACAGCTAGGTAATTATTAAGTGTCTGAGGCCAGATTTGAACTCAGGTACTCCTGACTCCAGGGCTGGTACTCTATCCACTGCACCACCTAGCTGCCCCAGTGGAGCATTAGAGCCAACAAAAAGTCAAGGTGAAACATTTTTCCAGCCTAAGAAAATTTCAGAGGTTCTGTAGCACTGTGGTAGGGTCCTGTCTGGAATTCACACATATGGCAGCAACAATGGCTGTAACAGCAGCAATTTTGGGAACTCTCAAACCAAAGACACTCTGGGTCATTATTCCACAATAGGGCGGAGTGCTGAGGATCTTTCACAAGGAAACAGAGACAGTCACAGTACCAAAGCAGAGAGAAGTATTAGTGCTTGTAGCTACAGGGAACCTGGGTAAAGACCAGAGTGCAGACCAAGAGACCAATGATCACGTCTCTCCCAGGTTCACACCACCTACAAGTACCAAAAACTTGCAGACCCAGAACTACCATATTTCCCCATGTATAAGACGAGCCCTTTTTCGAAAAATTTGGTGTCTAAAAACTGGGAGTGTCTTATAGTCGTAGATTTTTTTAACTTGCATTTCCTGTTTTTTCATGCTTATTCTCTTTGTACTCATTGTTTCACATTTGTTACCTGTATATTAGGTGACATTTTGCCACATTCTGCCCAGAAATGGCTCAGAAAAGATTTTTGTACAGTGCTGAATTCAAGTTCAAAGTGACCCAGTTTGCAAAAGTGAATGGAAATCTTGCTGCTGAACGTCAGTCTGGTCCTCCTCCAATTGAGAAAACAATCTGACTATGGAAGAGGAAACCGTACTGAAAATGCCATGGTAGAAGGCCACCAGAGGCAAATCAGCCAAAGGCCTGATTTAGAGAGGGAATTGAAGAGATGGATTGAAGAGCAAAGGGCCATTAGAATTCCTATGTCCACAAAGTTGGTTCAGCAGGATGCAAGAAGAATTATTATGAAAAAGAAGTTACTGATTTCAAAGGAGGACACAATGGGTGCTTCAGGTTCATGAAACAGAATGGACTAAGCATGTGTCTATGTACCAGACTTGCCTAAAAGATGCCTGAAAGCTATGAGCAGAAGATCCTTGAATTTTATGATGAATAAAACTTGAATTCAATAATTTTATTTAATACATTTTTTTTTCAAATTTTGGGCCCCCAAATTGAGGTGCATCTTGTACATAGGAGCATATTATACCTAGGGAAATATGGTAGTTCTGAAAACAGCACATAAATGCTTATAATATCTTTTATTTCTCCATTCATTAAGAAAAATTTTCCTCAATATATGCTTACTATATCTTATTCTAATGATTGAGAAATAGGTAAATAAGTAACCCTCATCCTCATCCCTTGAAAATATTTATATTAGTGTATATTTATTGTAATGGGTTTTAAGTAATTAAATATCACAAGACCAATAGAATGTTACCTCTTGTAAGCTGGAAACAATTTCATTTTTGTTTTTATACTGCCAGTTTCTTACACATAGTAATTTGATAGATACCTGTTTGGAAAGAGGAGGATGTGGAAGGCATTTAGAGGATTTTGAGGTTTCACCTAGAAAGAAGAGATCATATGAGGAGTAATAGCAGTAGCATTGAACTGGACTCAGATATTGTGCAGTTTAGACAAAAAAAAAATAAAGAAATGCTTATCAGATGTGATAGAATGAGTGATATTTGTCTTTTGTTCTCAAAGAAGCCCATTACATCAGGGAAGTGATGTCATGACAGGCACATGAATTGGATTTGAGTGAAAGGGTGTGCTCAACCACCAACCATACTTTCTCCTCCAGAGCCATCTGGGTCCCGTGGCCAGATATGGATCAGGAAGACTGGAGATGGCTCCAGATGTGAGACAACCGGGATTAAGTAACTTGGTCAAGGTCACACAGCTATTAAGTGTCAAATGTCTGAGGTCATATTTGAATTCAGATCCTCTGGACTCCAGGGTTGGAGCTCTATCCACTATTTCACTTAGTTGCCCTGATGAAGTAAGTACATTTAAGGGTGAATACATTGAAATTGGGTGTATTTAAGAAACAGTGAATGAGTGAGTGGTTCAGTCTGTTGTTGTCAGGGAAGTTGTAGAGATCATCTGAACTAGACAGTGAAGGACTTTAAATATAAGGCCAAAAAGTTTGGACTTTATTCATTAGATACTGGAGCATAACTGAATTTTGGGTTTTGGGGGTTTTTTGTTTGTTTCTTTGTTTTGGATAAGGTAGTTAATCAGAAAAAAGTTGAGGCAGTTCAAACACCAGAAGACTGGTGCTTCAAGATGAAGGAGCTTTTGTTTTAAGAAACTTAATATACATTTCCATAAGGCATTAAATATATTTATAACTAGCCACAAATGTGGCTATTCCTTGTACATAGCAATGAGGATGGAGAAACAATGTATATTAGGACTGTATAGTAGGGGTAAAAAGAGTAGGAGAAAAAATCTGGAAAATGGGAAGAACATGGTGCATAGAATTTGGTTGAGGATCATCAAAGGAACAACCAGAATCAACACAGTAGAGATAAGTAGTGGACCACAAGGAAAGAGGAAGGCACTAGATAAGGAGTTTGGCGAGTGTCAGACCTGGCCAAACTATGTCTTACCAACATTTACATTTGAGTTTACAGAGAGCTTTAGAACTCTTATCTCATCTGCACAACAATCCTAAGAAGTAGGTCCTAATATTATCTGCATTTCAGTTGAGGAAACTGAGGTAAAGTGACTTGCCCTGGGTCAACAGTTGGAGGAAAATGCTTTTCTGCCCCTGGTTCCAACCAAACAAGATTTAGATAGTTGTGACACAAAAATGACAAGAGCCAAGGATCATCATTATTCAATAGCACTGGTGACAGTGAAGGAGAAAAAAAACTGGTGCCTATTCTGACATACATCCTAGGTCTGAGGAGAGTTGATCCCAAAACATTTCAAAAAGATAGATATGATTTAGTAGCTTCGTATTGTGAAAGGGAAAATTGCCCCAAGAGGAATGAGGAGTCCTGAAAAAGCAAGTCGAAAGACCCCAGTGCAAATTATTCCAATGAAAAATAGGAAAGGGAATTCTCTGCAAAGACTATTAAAGATGCATAAGGAAATCGTCAACAAGCTCAGATATTTAAAAGCTACATCAAAGACAGAAGTGAAGTTGAACTTGCTGATGATAAATATAAAAGAGCGGCATTGACCTTTAGGGATTTCGTCAGGTATATTCAGAAGTCTCTAACGAGCTGAGTC
Source organism: Macrotis lagotis (assembly GCF_037893015.1). NCBI lineage: Eukaryota > Metazoa > Chordata > Mammalia > Peramelemorphia > Peramelidae > Macrotis > Macrotis lagotis. Next base: position 55,171,698 of record NC_133661.1, read on the forward strand.
TGACAATGAATGTAAAGGATAAGGAAAACATGAAGTGAACTAGAAAAAAAGAAATTTGAGTTCTCTTGCATTCTAGAGCACATTGTTAAGCAGATGATAATGTGAGTCCCATTTGAGATGAGGAAGGGTTTTGAAGATGGTAGATCAGTCAATAGTGCTTATTGAGCATCCAGTGCTAAGCCTCCCTTGGATACTAGAGATGAGTGCAAATATAGTTGAGGTAAGGGATTATAAGATAATTGGATAACAAGACATTTGTGAAATGACTTTAGAATATTTATGAAGAAATATTTGTTGTAAAAGTATTTGCTGTGTGAAGTATGTAATATTAATAGCTCCCATAGAAGTTGCTTGAAGGACTTTTATTTTCTATGTTGGATCCTCAAGACCAACACAATATTAGCCAAATAGGCTTTTTAGTTAGGATCTATGGAATTTAACTCAATGTAATTGCATTTTAATTAAAAAACTGTTCAACAAAGAGTTCACTGATGAGGACAATAAAATTCCAAGAGTTTGTAACAGCTTGTAAGTATTGAAGATGAGACTTCAAAGAATCAGAGTCGAAAAGAGCCTCACATACTAAATATGACCCATAACTGAACAATACCCCTAAGAAGCCTGTGCTAAAGAACTTCTAATGAATAGGAATACAGGACCTGCTGAGGCAACTCATTTTTATTAAGATTATCCTCATTTAACATTTTAACATTTTATTTGTTTTTCAATTATATACAATAGTAATATGTATCCATCATTTTTTGCAAGGCTCTGAATTCTTCAATTTTCCCCTGCTCCCTCCCCTCCCCCCCCCCCGCCACAGAAGGCTGTCTGATAGTTTCTACGTTGTTTTCATGCCATACATTGATGTAAATTGAATGTGTTATAACCCTCCCCCTCCCCCAAAAAAGATGAAAAACCTCAAGAAGAGAGAGAGACAGAGAGAGGGAGGGAGGGAGGGAGGGAGGGAGAGAGAGAGAGAGAGAGAGAGAGAGAGAGAGAGAATATTCAGTCTGTGTTCAGATTTCAATGTCTCTGTCTCTGGGGTGAGTTGCTTTCTTTATCATAAGTCCACCGGAGAAGTTGATTCTATATTTTTCCCACAGTTGCTATTACTAGCTGTACTTTCATTCTATCTCTCCCCACTTTCATTTATTCTACTCTCTCTCTCTCTCTCTCTCTCTCTCTCCTTTCATCCTGACCCTCTCCAAAAGTGTGTTGAATCTGAGTACCCTCTCCCTCAATTTTCCCTCTCTTCTATCACCTATTCCCCCCTTCCCTCCCCACCCCCATTCCCCCTTATCCCATCCCTTTCTTCTTATTTTTCTCTAGGGTAAGCTAGATTTCCTCACCATATTAAGTGTATTTAATTTCCTCTCTGAGGCATTTCTGATGAGAATGAATGCTCACTCATTCCTCCTTGCCTACCCCCTTTCCACTCCATTGATAAAGCTTTTTCTTGACTCTTATGTGAAATTTCTTAGCTGCTTCTTCATCTCCTTTTCCTTCCTCCCAGTACTTTCCTTTATCACCCATTGACTCCATCCCTTTACCACACCATACCATTATATTCTGCTCCTTCCTATGTCCTATTTATATATGCTCCTTCTAACAACTCTTATAAATGATAAAGTTCATATGAGGTATCAGTATGTTCTTCCCATGCAGGAATACAATCAGTTCAATATCATTAAGTTCCTAATAGTTAATCCTTATCTTCCACCCCCTCTATGGCTCATCAGAGTCCTGTACTTGGAGATCAAACTTTCTGTTCAGCTCTGGTTGTTTCAATAAGAAAGTTTGAAAGTCCCCTGTTTCATTGAAAGTCCATCTTTTCCCCTGAAAGAGGATGTTCAGTTTTCTGGGTAGTTGATTCTCGGTTGTAAACCAAGATCTTTTACCTTTCGTAATATCATATTCCAATCCCTATGAGCCCTTAATGTAGATGCTGCCAGATCCCATGTAATCCTGTGTATGGAGCCTCGGTAGTTGAATTGCTTGTTTCTGACAACTTTTAGAATTTTATCTTTGATTTGGGAGTCCTGGAATTTGGCTATAATATTCCTGGAAGTTTTTCTTTTGGGATCTCTTTCAGGAGGTGACCAGTGAATTCTCTTGATTTCTATTTTACCCTATGCTTCTAGGATGTCAGGGCAATTTTGCTGTATTCTTGAAAAATGAAGTCTAGGCTCTTCTCCTGGTCATGACTTTCAGATAGCTCAATAATTTTTAAATTATTTGTTTTGGATCTGTTTGAGGTTGGTTTCCAATGAAATATTTCACATTTTCTTCTAATTTTTGACTTTTTTGGAAGAGTTTTATTTCTTCCTGATTTCTTGCAAAGTCACCAGCTTCCTTTAGTTCCATTCTGCATTTGAGAGAGTTATTTTCTTCAGAGAGCTTTTTTATCTCCTTTTCCAGCTGGCCAATTCTGCTTTTTAAGGCATTCTCCTCATTTGCCTTTTGTTTTGCTTTTTCCATTAGGCCTAAACTGGTTCTTAACATATTATTTTCTTCAGTATTTTTTTGTATATCTTTCACCAAGCTTTTGATTTGGTTTTCATGATTTTTCTGCATCGCTCTCATTTCTCCTCCCAATTTTTCTTCCATCTCCTTTAATTGCTTTTCAAAGTCTTTTTTGAGCTCATTCATAGTCTGAACCCATTTTCTGTTTCTCTTGAAGGTTTTGGATATGGAAACTTCAATTTTGTCATCATTTGAGTATGTGATTTGATCTTCCATGGGACTAAAGTAATTCTCTATGGTCAGATTATTTTTCTGTTGTTTACTCATTTCCTCAGTCCAAGTCAGCATTTCCAAGGCTTTGGGTTTGGGTTTTTTTTTGGTGGGGGATACCCCACTGGGACCTTTATTCCTCCAAGGTCTTATGTTCTCTTGCCTGTGCTTTGATATGTAGATGTCCCCCCTCCATGTATTTCCCTGTGCTCTGGGGCTATAAGGAGGGTAGTATAGAAGCCCAAACTGCAATATTTGAGTGTAGGCACACAGCAGAGTCCTACCCCAGGAAGAGCAGAAAAATTTCTGCATACTTCCCTTACCATCTCTGGGGGGTACAGGCTGCTTTCTCCAGATTCTCGCTGCAGATTCTGTGACCGGTGCTCCTCACTCCACAGTTGTTCTAGTGTAGCAGAGTTCTTCCCCCACCCCATCAAGCTGTTGCCTGTGATCTCTGGGCTGGGCTGCTCTGTGCTGTGCTGCGGCCACAGCATTTTTCCAACCCTGGTCCTGGTGAAACACACCTTTCCTGTGGAACTTCTAAGTTATCTTGGACTGGGAAAATCTATCACTCAGTCTTTCTGTGGGTTCTGACCCTCTAAATTTTAGCTAGAACCATCATTTGTTTGTTTTTTTGGAGTTTGGGAGGAAGGAGTTCCCAGGAAATGCTGCCTTCATGCTGCCATCTTGGCCCCGCCTCCCACCCCCCACATACTCCCTTTTCAAAAGAGATTATCCACGTTCCTTCAGCCAATCCTATAAGGACCTGTAAGGACATAGTTTTCAGCCCCAGTTCTGGCTGTTCTCTTTTGTTCACATTCCTGTTTGTCAGGGTGCTTTCTATATTGTATTCCTTCAATTTGTCCTCATTACTGCAGAAATGAGCGGAACACTTGGACAGTAAGATTTTACCCTCAAGATCTTTTTCATAGGAACTATTTATTGTGTCATTGCACTTCCCTATTCTCTTTGTGAAGTCAGTTTTGAACTTAAAAGTAGACCTTTACACTAATAATTAAATTCTGTATGATTCAGCTCAACATTTCAGTTTGTCAAGGGCTTTATAGATTCAAGTGCTTTATTAAAATATGGTTATACAGGGAGATTAAATATATCACAAACATCATGCACTATGACCAGGTTAAATTTATAACAGGAATGCAGGGTTCGTTCAATATTAGCAAAATTATCAGCATAATAGATCATATCAGTAACAACAAGAATCAAATATTGTCTCAATAGATGTTGTAAAACCTTTCAACATGATATAGTAGTTATTCAGATGAAAAACAAAACACCAGAAAACATAAAAGTAAATGGAATTTTTCTGAAAATGGTAAGTATTATCTATCTAAAACCATCAGCAAGTATTATCTATTAATAGAGATAAACTAGAAGACTTCCCAGTAAGATCAGGGATAAACCAAGGATGTCCATTATCATCACTATTAATACAAACTAGAGATGTTAGCTATAGCATTAAGACTAGAAAAAGAAATCAAAGGAACTAAAAGAGGCATAGAAAAAATAAAACCATTCCTTGCAAATGATAGTATGGTATAATTAGAGAATCAATTAAAAAACAAGTTGAAACAATAACTTTAGCAAAGTTGCAGGATATGAAATCATCAGCATTTTTATATATTGCCAACAAAGTTCAGCAAGAGAGAAATTTCATTCAAAATAAGTGCAGGCAACATAAAATACCTTGGTATCTGTTTGCCAAAACAAATCCAGGAACTATATTAATACAATAACAAAATACTTTTCACAAAGTAAAACTAAATCTGAACAAAAATTGGAGAAATATTACACATAGAGTGAGTCAATATAATTAAAATAGCATTACTACCTACATTAATTTTCTTCTTTGGTATTATTCATACCAATTAGCAAAAGTTTTACAGAGCTAAGAAAAAAAATATTAACAAAATTCATCTGGGCGAATAAAAGGTCAAGAATATAAAGGGAATTAATAAAAAAAATGTGAAAGAACTGATTAAAAAGTGCCAGTCATGAAAACAATCTGATACTAGCTAAGAAATCAGTGCTTCTCTGATAAACTTCCTTTTTTCCTGTCTGTCTCTGGCTCCCTGTTACATCTCTCTCTACCTCTCTTTCTGTAGCAATTTTTGTCTAATAATAAATCTTCATCTCAGTAGTTGGTATCTCTGACTTTATCAAGTATTTTGGTGAAATGTTTGATTTACTTTTATTTTTATCTGTTCTACTGATCAAATTTTCAGGGTTTTTTTTTTTACCAGGATCAAATAGTTTATTATCATGTCTTTGTTATCTGATTTGAGATAATGTAAATGTTCAACATCCTTTCTTCTCCTGACTTTTTTCTTATATTTCCCCTTAACCTTCTGTTCTTCAAGGTGATGATTATTTCATTTAATTGAAAAAAGTAAGACTTTGGTAATTTTGTTGGCATAACACTAAAGCTAGAAATTAATTTAGGTAGTATTGTCATTTTTATATTAGCACAGCCCAACCATAAGCAATTAATATCTTTCTGGTTATTTAAGTCTTCTGTAGAGAATGTTTTACAGTTGTACTCATATAATTCCTATATGTATGTTGTTAGGTTACCCTACCAGGTGGTTTCTATTTTATATGGAATTTTTTCTATCCTTTATTGCTGGGTTTTGTTGTTAATTACATAGAAATGATAGTTTTATCATTTTTGAATCCTCCTATTTTACTGGTTATTTTTTCAATGAATTCCAGTTAGAATTTCTAGTGTTCTCTAAACTGGTATATCATATAACTCAATAATGTTGTGTATGTTCCTTTCCTCAATTTTTTCATCTTATTGCAACAGCTAGCATTTCTAGAAATATATCAAAGAATAGTGATGATCAGCTGTCCTTTTTCCTAAGTTATATAATTAGGCATATCATTCTCTTTGAGTTCTCCCCTTTCTTCATCATTGACATTGATGAAGATCTCTAGGTGTCCCCAGATCCAAATATGGTCCTATTTGCATTATACCTGTGCTAGTCATCTTAATAAGCTATAGATTAAAAATGGATCACAACTAAGTAGGCTTAATCAGGGACTATAACTGACAGTGAAATCTATGGGAAAAGGAGAAAATTTAAGGTCCAAGACAGCAACCTCAATTCAAAGAGTTTCTAAAAGGATGAGGAAATATAGATAAGGGTATGCTTCACTCTTTTTCAGACATCTAGTCAACATGAATTTTATATAACCAAGTTAATAGCCTTCTGATATTGGGTGTGATTGGATGTGATTCTGATATTTGGTTTCAGACTTCTTACAAGTAACAGAGTTGTGTGAATTTGATTTAGATTGCTTGTTGTTTAGCAGATTTTAAAAAAAAATTTTAATGTGACCTATGTGAAATAAGTATCTATTAATATTCCAGTCTAGAGTTAAATCACTGTTCATTTTGTACCACTTTCAGGGTGATAACAAATGTAAGCTTCTAGTTATGTAAATGATCAACTCCAGAAATTTTATATCCTTTAGTGTCATCATTCAACTCTGTATCTCTTTTTTCTTAATTAAATATCTTCCAACATGATCTAGCCAAAAAAAACAGATCCAGAAAGATCTCCTTCCTTTTATGACTGGTTTCCAAAGCCAAAATTCTGAGTATTTCCTTCTTTGTACACTTAATCACTTTTGTGTTTCCTAGAGAGGCTATATTGAACATGATCAAGTGTATATTTTTGACAGTGTGCTTTCTCTAATATCTCATTCCCCTTCCACTTCCTCAAATGTGAAAAAAATTATTTAAAGGGATTAAAATTAAAAAGGGATTAAAAATTAAGTATGCGATTGACCGAGCTCACTTTTTGGCTTTGTGTATGATTTTTTTGCAAATCTGTTTTATTTATACCACTGTCTTTATATCTCTGTCACTGAACACAGTTTTGGCACTCAATTAATGTTAAATAATATTTCTTTGGTATTGCTCAGACAGGAAATGTGGTAGTAAATATCAGAGTGCAAGATAAAAATTTCCCAAAGCTCTTGATTACAAACATTGAAAAATATAGTACAAACTTTTTTTTTGGAATATGGAATTGGGATTTTTTTTTTAGTTTCATTTATTTTTTCCAATTACATGCAGTAGTTTTCTATATTTAACCCTTTACAAACTTTTGAGTTCCACATTTTTTCTACCTACTCCCTTCTCTACCCCATCACCATGGCAGCAAACAATCTGATATAGGTTGTATATGTACAGTTGTGTCTAATATATTACCATATTGTTGCTAAAAGTCATGTTGTTAAAAGGAATTAGAACTAAAGGGGAAAAAATCATGAGAAAGAAAGAAAAACACAAAAGAAATTTTTTAAAGTGATTTTAGTATGCTTTGCTCTGCATTCAGATTCAGTTTTTTCCCCTGGATGAGGATGGCATTTTTCATAACAGGTCTTTCAGGACTGTCCTTGATCACTGAACTGCTGAGAGGAGTTCTGTCCATCATAGTTGATCATTTCACAGTGTTGCTGTTAATGTTCTTAATGTTCTCCTCATTCTTTTCATTTTACTTTGTATCACTTTGTACAAATTTTTCCAGGTTTTTCTCAACTCTTTCTGTTCAACATTTCTTATTGAACAACAGTACTCCTTAAAACATTCAGATACTGTAACTTGTTCAGCCATTCTCTAGTTGATGGACAGCCCCTCAATTTCCAGATCTTTGCCACCAAGAAAAAAGCTATACATATTTTTGTCCATGTGGGTCATTTCCCTTTTTTTGTGATCTATTTGGGATACAGACCTAGTGGTGGTATTGCTGGATCAAAGGGTATGCACAATTTTATTACCCTTTGGATGTAGTTCC